>NC_136424.1:8007500-8482500 GCF_052625555.1 Lactuca saligna
TGGAAGGAAGTTTCCTTTTCATAATCCCTCCAGTTTAATTAATCTAGGGTGTGTGACTGTGTGTATTTGATTTCTTAATGAATTCCCTGATCTTTTTAATGATTATGTAGAGTTATAGTTGTTTCCTCATCTTTATAACGTCACTTAATCATCAACTTTCACCACAGTTGTTTGATTGGAATTTGATGAAGATTTTTAAGTGTTTTTAACCCTAGGTCTCATAAACTCGAATTTTATAATCTATTTATGCTTTGAATGATTTTTCATTCTTATGCCATGCTTTATAACATCAAAGTAGCATTATTCTACCAGTAGAATGGTTATATCCATCTTTAACATTAGAATGTGGGGATTTGGGACCCTAAGTTGATGGTGGAGTACTACCTAAGATTGAAGGAGTTGTAAGCTTGTACTATATTTGTTAGATGGAATTTTGCATTTAAATCTAGGTTTCTAGATGCAGTTATATAGTAATTTATCATTTTTTGTTATCTCTTATAACGATTCCATCATAACTATGGTTTTGATATGAACAATATATGAGTCTAATGGTAAGTCATCATTTGAAAATGAATGATATGGTTTACTAATCCTTAAAACCTTTTGGAAAATCAATCAAAAGGAAACAAATTATTTGAATAAAGAAGTATTGGAAATTTTAAAAGAACTTGAATGATTTAAATTAATGTATAAACTCTTTATATAGTGATAATTGGTGATTCCAACCGTGTATCATCATTGGAATGGGATAAAATGGTTTTAATTGAAGTTAACGTAACTTCCCAAATTTGAAACCATTTTTTTCTTTTTCATAATAGAATATAATAATGTCAATTGTGTTCCCAAAAGTAATATAAAATCCCTTCTTTTATTGATGAGTGGAGCTTCTTTTGGTACTAAATTGAATATTCAACACTTATTACTTCAACTCATTGCTTGGAAGGAAGTTTCCTTTTCATAATCCCTCCAGTTTAATTAATCTAGGGTGTGTGACTGTGTGTATTTGATTTCTTAATGAATTCCCTGATCTTTTTAATGATTATGTAGAGTTATAGTTGTTTCCTCATCTTTATAACGTCACTTAATCATCAACTTTCACCACAGTTGTTTGATTGGAATTTGATGAAGATTTTTAAGTGTTTTTAACCCTAGGTCTCATAAACTCGAATTTTATAATCTATTTATGCTTTGAATGATTTTTCATTCTTATGCCATGCTTTATAACATCAAAGTAGCATTATTCTACCAGTAGAATGGTTATATCCATCTTTAACGTTAGAATGTGGGGATTTGGGACCCTAAGTTGATGGTGGAGTACTACCTAAGATTGAAGGAGTTGTAAGCTTGTACTATATTTGTTAGATGGAATTTTGCATTTAAATCTAGGTTTCTAGATGCAGTTATATAGTAATTTATCATTTTTTGTTATCTCTTATAACGATTCCATCATAACTATGGTTTTGATATGAACAATATATGAGTCTAATGGTAAGTCATCATTTGAAAATGAATGATATGGTTTACTAATCCTTAAAACCTTTTGGAAAATCAATCAAAAGGAAACAAATTATTTGAATAAAGAAGTATTGGAAATTTTAAAAGAACTTGAATGATTTAAATTAATGTATAAACTCTTTATATAGTGATAATTGGTGATTCCAACCGTGTATCATCATTGGAATGGGATAAAATGGTTTTAATTGAAGTTAACGTAACTTCCCAAATTTGAAACCATTTTTTTCTTTTTCATAATAGAATATAATAATGTCAATTGTGTTCCCAAAAGTAATATAAAATCCCTTTTGTTCAGTCATTGTAAAACATAATTTCCAAAATAGAGTAGTATCATAAAATTAGCAGGAGTCTAATTCATAAATCAACATTAATGCATGTGCGATACAGTCAAGTTGGGTCCTTCCTCATGATTGCAGAACAACCTAAAAAACATTTAATCCACAAATATAAACATAAAACTTAGTGAGTTTCCTCAAATACCATTTATCACATCACATAAACAATGCATACATACAAAGGCTTATAGTCAACACCCCAGTGGACCTATAGGCTCATAGCCATTATGCTAAGGACCTAAAGAGCTTCCGGTCATAATCAGTTCATAGTTAACACCTCAGAGGGCCTATAGGCACAAGGTCATCATCCCAAAGACATGTTGAACTTCAAGGCCATCATCGCAAAAACATGTTAAACTTCCAGCTACCATTCTAGTGGGACTGTGGGCATGTGGCTATCATCCATTATAATCAACACATATTAAGCCATTCACTAATCAACCTAAAAACATAACCGTACTTTAACAATACTCAACCAAACTACCACACTGTACATAACTTTCCACATATAATATCGTGAGCCAACTGTAACATACTTATCAAGGTATGTAATGCTTTTGCGTTACAAATTAATGAAGTTTAAGTTTTAGAATTAAAGGCATACCGCGATGCGGTCAAGTGAGTATTGTGTTGTGGCAACATCATATAAGTAGCGACACGGTATGGTATAGACCTCGACGTAATAGCGGATGAGCTCGAAACACTAGATCCCTAGCCTTGAGCCCTATATAATAATGCTAACATTCTAGGGTTTATATCCTTTCTAGTCTTCTTCTATCAGAAACATAAACCGCAGCCCTTATATGTGTATATATCTTGTGTTTGAGTGACATTTTGATCTTTAGTGATCATTGGGAGGAAGAATGCAGCCATTTCATATCTTATTGAGATTATTGTTATTGGGATCTAGCTTTTTAAGCACCTTCCAGGCATATAAAAAGTATAAAGTTCATACATTTTCTACTCTTTAGTTGCTTGTGCATGCTTAGAATCCTTATTTTGATCATTTGAGGATGGTTCTTAGAGTTTGAACAACTCTAGGACCATTGCTTAAGCTATAAGTGATTTTCGGACCTTTTTGGTCCTACAAAGTTGTGATCTTGTCACTGATCTTAATCCATGCATGGAGATTTGGTCTTTTTGTTTATTTAGAGCATTAGGGCTTTAAATCTAGGAAGATTGAGCCTAAGAACATAATAAAGTTGGAAACTTTATCCATTGTAAGGAATTAGTCGATTCAGATATGAGATTTGGAGCTCTGGATTTAAGGATTAAGAGCCTAATGGATTAAGTCAGTTGGACTTGAACCACGTTGCAATTCCATGAGTGTCGCAACATAGGTCATGAAGGCCTATCCTGACTTTTTTGATGTTTAGTGACCATGATGTGGTATGTGAGTTGGTCGTGACACGAAGGGTCGTTGATCGTTGACCCTTAACTTTATCCAGTTGACTGTTCAATTTGACTATTTGATTGTTAACCGTTAACCATTGATTGTTTTGACTAGTTTCTCCTTTAGATCAATTTGAGGGATTTTGAGATGTAGACTGAGGTTTAGCCTCTGTTTGTTTTAGGATATTTGTGTACCTAATTCTTTAGGAATTTGAATAGTAGATATTTAACACTTTGATTCAGTAGGATTTTCTCATTATACTATGTGATATAGTGTATATCCTTGTAGAATAGGATATGAGGATTGATAGAGTAGAATGGAATGAGTAGTTTAGCATAGCCTTATGTATGATTGATTACTTGTTTATATGATTCATTTATATGTATGTTTGAGGAGTTGACGACAAACGACGAGATACCATGAGCCTATAGACTCATTTTGATGATGGAACGGTGATAAATCTGATGGGTTTTAGTCATAAGACATCCTATGTGCTCATACAAACCCTAATGCTTGGATCTAGGTTTCTCTATTGTACATGCATGTTATCCAAGACTATAAACCCTAATTCTAGCATTCAAATAATCATATTAACATGAGAATAAGTTTATAATGTTACCTTGATTGTTATGTAGCAATAACAATCCCAAATCTCCTTGTATTGACTTTGGAAGGCTTAGAGTCACAAGTGTCACTCCTCTAATGGTTCACAAACACCAAGAGCAAATGGAGAAGGTATAAAGAGAGAGGAGAGAGGTTAGAATTCGTCCTTAAGACTTCTTGGGAAGGGATACACGAATTCATGAGCCAAGGGTGTTTATATAGGTGTAGAGATAGGGTTTCAGTCATTATCCTTATCTAGTTGCTTATCCACAAAACAACCATAAGATAAGCCTTAAAAACCCTTATCCTTTATCCTTTGGACGATTTCAAGGATCCTTATCTCCTTGAATTCGTTCAACCCATATTTAGGATAACCATTACCATATTTTGTAACTATCACATAATTACAATTCAACCCCTCTAGTTTAATTAATTACACTTGATCACAAAATTAATTCCTAATTAATTATTGACCAATATTAATTAAGCAAATATGATTTCTCCTTTAATATATTATTCTTATAACATATTAATAAATCATAAAAACCTCTCTCTCTTTATTTATTTCTCCAATCAAGTTGCTTTGGTGAAAGCAACCCAAAAGGACCATGCACCATCGGGTCAAGTACATACCAAAATAGTTATGGACTTAGACACTAATCCAACAGTCTCCCACTTGGACAAGTCTAATAACTATTCTGCGTATGACTTCAGATCCTGATCTGCAATCGTAGCTTTCCAAAGCCGTTGTCAACTCTGATCATATCAGATACGCGTGTCCTTAGATAAAGGATCATATATTCCTCCATTCTAGATATCATATGAGATATGATTTTAAATCATTCTCTTTGTACTATATCTCGATTTCCGATTTATGATGACTGGCCAATTGAACAAATCAAATTAGCCCTAGCCCGGCCGAGCATTTACGTTTTTCATCACTAAACCATCGAGGGGCCCAAAGATATCGCTTTTATCCTTCTTTGGATAAAAGGAACGGATAAACTTTGATACAATGTTCGCTTGCACTCACCACCGAATTACACACAACAATATGTTTTATAACACCAAGTTACTAGTTTGTTTACATATTATCAATGTGCAACCGATTCGCAAGATACAACTCACACATCTCAGTTTCAAGAATATAAGATGTTATCGTCTCACTAATCACTCGTGATACAATTCATGGAATGATCCAAGTGAGTGTGGGTTTAATCCAATGCTCAAATCATATTCATAAGCACTCATGAACGTTGCAGCAAACATTTGCTTATGTCTAATACTCTTCTAGACAATCCACACACCAATTCACGACAATCTTCATTCATATCTACTTCCAACATATGAATGACTGTGGCCCGTTCGAATAATTCGATTATTCTTAATAAACTCAATTATTCTGGAAGTCAAAACATGCAAATATGAAACACAAGAATAATACTAATCCCATATGGCCTCAAACCTTTGAGTATAAATAAAACACGTTTTATTTATCACCATATCGATTACTCATTATTTGTCGTTACGGGTAATCAACTTCTTACTTGAATTATTACACTTGTCCCATACACCTAGCATGCACACAATATTTACCTATAGTTCTTACTTTTGTGAAATAGACAAATTGAACACATTTCCAATCATTCTCATTTTACAACTCCAAATCCATTTTCTTAAGTGTAAGAATATCAAATTCTTGTTACTTATAAAATATACTAGATTCTAACACTTTATGCAACGATCCTTTTGTAATGTCACTGCACCAAAGTCTCAAAGACTATTTCCAATGATATTACAAAGTCCTCTAACGTAGATTGTTACAAGACAATTCCTTAGATATGATGTCTCTCACTCAAAGTACATTCCTTTGAACATCCTGTTGCATAAAAGTTTCTAATCTAGACATAGATTTTCAATATTTACTTCCTAATATGAACATGCTTCCATATTTTCCTCATGACAACTCATTCTTAATAGAATCTTTTCTATTTGTAATGATGTCGATATGGTCCATCCAATATGGAAACATTTCCATATTTTCCAATACTATACTTCCAACTACTCACAAGCGACCAATCCTCGTCGAACTTTGGATTGTCCTTTGATAGTTGTTTAATTATTTTAGTCAAAACCAATTCTAGTCCCTCTTCCCTCTAAATGCACTAGACATTTGGAAAATTTTAGAATGGTCAAACATTAAAGCATTTGCAATCGATCCTATACCCGAAGTGTATGGGACACGACACATAATGTTTTATTTGCTATGTTCTTAAAATTCGAATTATGAAAAGGAATGTCGTAATCATAATCGAAATTTTAAGAACACACTATGTACCTTCGACTAAATTTATTAACATTTCTCAACCTAAGCCTTTAGATTTGAAATGAAGCATAACATTCTCTCCCTTAATTATAGCAAAACAACTTTACAACCCTTACGACTTTGCAAGGTATAACTCTTGTTTTCTATAATTAATATTGTCAACTTGCAATACGTGCCTTAATAATCATACAATCATAACATTTATGCTCCCACTATCATGATGATTATTATAAAACATAAAACTTATGCTCCCACTAGCTTTGACATGTATTCATAAACATCTTAACTTTTAGAAAGACAATACCTATTGAATTTCTTAAGTCCATGTTTCTAATACTTAGTGCTTTGATAATCTTTTATCAAGGCTTCTTGAACTTATACACTTTTGCCTTAGATAGTGCATATGCGTGTCTTAACAATTAAGACTAATTGCCAAACCTCACAATTCAAATTATGGAAAGGGATACCGTAACCATGATCGAATTCGAGAATGCAATTTTACAATCACTATCTTCTTAAAATCTTTCTTAGTGAAAGCATTTCCTCACAATCATTTTCATGAAGGAGGAAATCTTATGACACATAGATTTAAATGGTGTATTTGTTCCTATCCATGTGAATTTGTTAAAACCAAAGTTTACGACAAATTCAAACTCATATGGACCGAGCCTTTTTTAATCTTGATTTCTTGCCTTATGGTAGCACAGCTGCCCACCACGTCTTCCAAGTAGTTAAGCATCTCACCCTTTTCCTATCAATGTACCTTTCATTGATCAAGGTGCTTTGCCTTTTATGCGTTCAAAATGAGTACTCATAGGACTCACATGCATAATTAACTCAATTGGAACAGCACAGAATCAAAATATCGTCAACACGATAGGTTGTAAAACTCAACTCGTGTGCTAGTGATGATCGATAAGGTTTATTTGATTTGTTCTTAAAACTTTTCAAGACTATTAAGACCCCCACTGACTCCTTGACATATAAGATTCTCTTGTCAATAAACATTTGTTGACAACCAAATATTAAGGAGTTAGTGTAGCTTTTATCAAAACACTTCATAAATTGGTCCAAGTTGGTCTTTGTCTTATTCAAGACATCACAAGTTTCCACATTTTATGAATGTTATAAACCTTTAATACTTTTCACTCATTGCCACAATCTTAACTTTAAGACTTGTTATTGGAACGAAGTATGATAGACTTCTTGATTTAACCATTTCTTCAATCCTTGATTCCTCTTCTTAAACATACAATTGTACTAAGACTTACTTAGAGGATCAATTGAGACATGGTTCTTAATCATTAAGACCCATTATAAAGCATAAAAGCTACTCTCCCTTCTTCTTAGAATGGAGAAACTTTTATCTTTCTGCCTACTTGATTCTTCTTGTTCGTTCTACTATTGATCTAAACCCTTTAATCAATTCAGAATTACACTTAATCTTGTAAGTGTAATCATATTTACTAAGCCTTTAGTAAATCATGACAAATATCTTTGTTACTCTTATGGTGAACTTGATCAACACACAACTTTGTGTACTCGATCTCCTAGTCCTTCACTTGACACTTTGTCAACGAATTTGTCTAATTTCCAAATATGAAATTTCTCATTCACCATGCAACCAAGTTGCGTGATTCCAAATTTCAGTCCAATTGAAACTTTGGGCGATGAGAAACTCTCCTTATTTGGTAAATTCTCAACATTTCCATAAATAACATAACTAAGAATCATATCCATTCGTTGTAGAAATATGCAAACATCAATTTTCATAACGATTTCATTGCAAGGAAGTAAACAAATAAATAAATAAGTCAAACAAAATTTATCTTATTTATAAAATCAGCGGAAAAACATTTGTCCTTACAATGCAAAATCTATTGAAAACTACGTAAAAGGAAAATTTCTAACAACTCTATCATAACTATCTAAGCTCAAAATCCAATCTTCAAGTCCATGCGATCGAGATCCATCTCTTGTGATTATATTCATCTTGCTCTCTTATCAAGCTTCCTTTCTTTTCACCGATCCTACAAAACATTCAAATGCAATCTTATCACATCATGTATTTGAATCAATGAATAGGAACTTAACGAAGTTAGATAGTGGATTTTACCTGAAGCGCAGTCATACTCTTTGACTCTCCCATCTTTGGAATTTTCAGGCTCTTGGGGCAGACTTCTATCCAACGCCCTTTCTCTTGGCAGCAAACGCAGGTCAGTTCTCCTAGAACGTCCTCGGAAGCATGGTCGGTTGACTCTCCCAACAAATACGCTCCATTGCTTCGCCAAATCATTTCTGATTCAGCAGCAATGAGCATGTAGGTTAGGTCAATGAGGTTGTCGTCATGATCCATCATATAATACTTTCTTTTGAACTCATTATATGATTCAGGAAGTTACTGCAAAACCCAATTTACAGCCAACTCATTCGGGAAAGACACACCCAACATAATCAACCTATCGATGTGTGATTTCATTCTTAGAATGTGGGCACACACGGATTTACCATCTTCATGTTTCATTTCCAATAGGGCCTTAGTGATATTGAACCTTTCAATTCTTTGATCTTGTGGGTTAGGGAGAACAATTGGAGAAGGAGGAGGAAGTGAAGCATGATTTCTTGTTCCTCGATCGAATCATGGAATATCATCTTCATGTGGAATGCTTGTTCCACGGGATTTGGGAAGACCATGATTGTCGAACTTTGACATCTACAAAATGGGAGAAAACAAATTCAAGTTAGTTGATCGATTGAGTCCTTAGTAAATCACCCAAATGAGATACTAAGGCTAGGACCCAACACAATACGCTACAACCTAGAAAAGGGATGCCGTAATCTAGTTGCAGAATATTTGAAGGTAAGTGAATGACGATTCACTAATTTCCACCATGAAAAACGAAAAAGAAATTTAAGTTTTAAATCTATGAAAACTCCTAGATCCTTTGAGATTCATTGAACTTTCAATGGCATGTTTAAATCTCGATATGCCCCTTTTGTTTGTGACTGGGATGTCGAGGATCACAAAGCGGGTGTGAATAACCATGCAAACTTACATGGTGCCCTCACATGTTACAATCACCCATTCGATGTGCCGGTAAACCACACACGCTCCACCGAACTATGACAAACATTGAGTCACCCTTTGCAACCTTTGCTTAGAACCATTTAGTGTGCCGGTAAACCACACACGTTCCACTAACGTCTTCGCAAGGGCACAAAGTGTAATTTCATGGAATTGCATCAATTCACTTTTGCCTAAGTAACTAAGATTGGGAATTAGAAAAACATTTAGTTACTTTGTATTTCATTATACTTATAATGGAAGGTTTCGTCCTATCCTACCCATTCGGCTAACGACCCTCCACTAGTCAAGAGTGCGGTGGATAAGAGTGGATACCCATTCAATCACCATTTTATAGGCAATTTCCTTAAACATCCCTTATAGACCAGCTTCGTGAATGAGGCCTACTAACGGTAAGACTGACTTTTACTCATACATACATACATACATATATATATATATATATATATATATATATATATATATATATATATATATATATAATGTTAGACTTTTAATGTTATATATATAGTATAGGGTGCATTTCATACTTTTAAAATACTATGTGGTTAACTTTAACAATTACACTTTTAATTCAATTAAATGGTTAACCTAAACTTTTATGGATTTATTAAATCTCTTTTAATTATACTCCTTAATTAATTAATAAAACCATAAGGGTGTATTTGAACTTTTCAAAACTAGGGTTTTAGAATTTAACATTCCTAATCAACTTTTAAATTCCAAAACTTGAGGGCAAGTTTTGAAAGATTTCAAAACAATTTAGTTTTAATCTATCTTAAAATTTCGAATTTATGACATTTAAATTTAAAATTTTAAATATTAAAACTCTTGATTTAATAATTATCTTAAATTAGACTATTAATTTAATTATTAAATCATAAGGAATTATCTAAATAATGAGGATAATTACCATTTAGACATTTAAGTTATCCTAATCCCTTAAATATCTATATAGATTTCGAAAATATGGATGGATAATGCAAGATCTTGAATTACCATATATAACAATTAGAGGATAATTACAATATATGGGATAATCCAAATCCCTAAAACTTAGGACCTTATCTTGGGGAGGAGGCAAATTTCGAAAATCAAGGGATTATAATAAAGCCTAGATTTCGAAATTTAAGGGTTTAAGGAAAGGATTTGAAGATCTTATTCAAACTCTTGCAAATTAGGGTTTGCAAACCCTAATCTCGGAAAACCCTAGCCTCTTAGGGTTTATTGGCAATAGACCCTAATATATCAAGTTCATACAATTGAAACCAAACCAATGTCTCTGATACCACTGATGGGTTTTAGTCATAAGACATCCTATGTGCTCATACAAACCCTAATGCTTGGATCTAGGTTTCTCTATTGTACATGCATGTTATCCAAGACTATAAACCCTAATTCTAGCATTCAAATAATCATATTAACATGAGAATAAGTTTATAATGTTACCTTGATTGTTATGTAGCAATAACAATCCCAAATCTCCTTGTATTGACTTTGGAAGGCTTAGAGTCACAAGTGTCACTCCTCTAATGGTTCACAAACACCAAGAGCAAATGGAGAAGGTATAAAGAGAGAGGAGAGAGGTTAGAATTCGTCCTTAAGACTTCTTGGGAAGGGATACACGAATTCATGAGCCAAGGGTGTTTATATAGGTTTAGAGATAGGGTTTCAGTCATTATCCTTATCTAGTTGCTTATCCACAAAGCAACCATAAGATAAGCCTTGAAAACCCTTATCCTTTATCCTTTAGACGATTTCAAGGATCCTTATCTCCTTGAATTCGTTCAACCCATATTTAGGATAACCATTACCATATTTTGTAACTATCACATAATTACAATTCAGCCCCTCTAGTTTAATTAATTACACTTGATCACAAAATTAAGTCCTAATTAATTATTGACCAATATTTATTAATCAAATATGATTTCTCCTTTAATATATTATTCTTATAACATATTAATATATCATAATAACCTCTCTCTCTTTATTTATTTCTCCAATCAAGTTGCTTTGGTGAAGGCAACCCAAAAGGACCATGCACCATCGGGTCAAGTACATACCAAAATAGTTATGGACTTAGACACTAATCCAACAAAATCGTGAGTCCAAAAACACATGTTATCGGTGAAACGACGAGAGGTTGTGATCCATGTAATTGATGAAACGACGAGGGGTCATAAGCCATTATTTGTACGTATTGTTTATGTACTACAAATTACGGTATTTTCAGGAACTCGTTAAATTATAGTTGTGGATTAAATGTTTTTCAGTGCTTCTGGTATTGTCAAGACTCTAGCTTGACTACGACACATTCGCATCTCACATGTTTATGTTTTAGACTTCTGTTTTTTTTTTTTTTTTTTTTGATGTTTTGATACAATGATTTTCACATGACATGTATTAGGATTTGCATTTTTGGTACTCTATGAAAATTGTTATTTTATTTAGAAAGAAAATTTTTGTTTGAAAAATAGGACATTACAAAATTCCAACTGAATCTAGCAACAGAATTTCAACAACAACCCCTACAATGAAACAACTAGCACAAACCACCTATCACCAACACAAGATCAATCCTCAGTTATTTGATCAAATCCATCAAAGTTTAAGCAAAAGTCAAAACGGTCAAAGTCAATGGTCAACGTGTTGCGACCAACCCTTGGTCGTGACACTGTCACTAGGCGACAAAATAGTCTCAATATCAATCCCATATTCATGACGCATGCCTTACTTGGCCGAGTCACCCTGTTCCGTTAAGTTCTTAATCCTTTCCAATAGAAGTGCTAACTTTCAGACATGGTCTTTCTAAGTGACTTAATGGATAAAGTTTCCAACTTTATCCATTCCCAAGTTTCAATCACATAAAAAATCTAAACCAAAATTTATTTCGAACTGAGTAGTTCACCTTGGGAACACTGGTTTTTTTATCAAGAAAGACGGTTCGCATCGAATGTGCACAGACTATAGAGAGTTAAACAAGCTAACATTGAAAAACCGTTATCCACTTCTAAGGATTGATGAATTTTTTATCACCTTCAGGGTGCATCTTTTTTTTCCAAGATTGATTTAAGGTCATGTTACTATCAGATGAGGGTTAGAGAGAACGATGTTCAAAAGACAACCTTCCAAACTCATTATGGTCATTATGAGTTCGTGGTGATGCCATTTGGGATCACCAATGCACCAACATCGTTCATGGATCTGTTGTACCGAGTGTATAGGCCGATCCTTGATCGATAAGTGATCATATTCATTGATAATATTATGGGTTATTCGAAGACCAAGGAGTAACATGAGGAGAACCTTCGACGGACTCTTAGTGTAACATCCTAATGGTAAGGTACTTCTAATTTTGACCCTATAATTAAATAATAATGCATATTGGTCCCTAATTAAAAGAAAGAGTGCAAAAGGACCCATCGTGTCATTTTGGTAATTTCAAACTTTTATGTGTACTAGGGCGCACCTCAGTACGCTGGACTTACACCTCGAACGCATGACGTACATGAGGACCATGCAAATCCTAATTTTTATGGTTTGGTTCATATTTAACCTCATTATAGCCTCACATCTCATTCTTATTCAGCCTCCCCCTATGAAATTGACCCCCAAGTAAACCCTAAGTGTAAGAGAGCATTTTGGAGCCTTTGGAGTGATTAGAAGTGTTCTTAAAGAAGAAGAAGAAGAAGAAGAAGAAGAGAGTGGTATGGAGAGCTTGGAGTTTGGGAAGCACTTTGGATCTGAGATTTCCTCCTTGTTTGCAAACTGATCTGAGATTTCCTCCTTGAAGGAGTTCGTGATGGGGAAGCTGGAAAGGAAGTTTTGATCCGTTGGGGTAATTCACCAGAATATGAAGCAACTTGGGAGCCTTTAGAAGCGATGATTAGGCAATTTCCCAAATTTAACCTTGAGGACAAGGTTCGAGTTTGGGAGGGGAGTAATGATACGATCCATGTCTCGGGTCGTTTTGGTGTGATCTATAGGAGGCGAAAGTAAAGTGGGCTCAGGGGGGCTTTTAAGTAATTTATTTAAGTTTGTTTATTTCAGCAATTAGTTTTATTTATTTTAGGAGTTTATCTTTTATGTATGGGTCGGTGATTTAGTTTCCTTTTTGTTTGCTATAAGTATCATATTGTATCAAACCTATCTTTTTATGCAAGAAATAGTATTAAAGTTTATCTCTTGTGGAGTCTAGCTGTGACTCGAATACAGGATATACCAACTGGTTCGTATGAGATGGTTGGTATATTTTATGGTGATGATGTTTTCTTTGATTCATTTATATACACTGTGATGATATTACAAGATGAAGTCACCCGCCCCCGGATGTTTCTGCTGTCTGGTTCAGGTGTATGACAGATTGGTATCAGAGCAATGTTTATAGCGAACTGACATATCTAATCATACAAGATATGCAACTATAAATACATTGGGACTAAAATACTCTGAACAAAAATAACATGCATACCTATGTGTGCATATTAGAGTATTGCCACGATAAGAAACAATAAAAGTTTTTAGAGGATTTGAACACCGTGGTTAAACCCGGGCAGTTATGTAATCGTATTGGGGATAAATATAGCGTGATCAACTATATTTATTCAACAAAGGGCCAACATGTGCTTGGGAGTGATCGTGGTAGGCAATGAATTTAGACACTTACCAACTCTAAATCCAAAAAGTTTTAAGGAACCAAACACAAACAATTAAAATACTATAGGAGTATTTAAGCACGGTATCTATTTTCTTGTATTTATATAGTTTTGTGTAGACTCTATGGCAGGATTTCACCTTCCCAGAGATCCTTACTTCCCCAATGAGGGGAACGGAGAATGGCTAGAGTCGGACCTAGAAGAGGGACCCGCTGAACCAGTGATAGATGTTGATGAGGAGGAGCTCGATGAGAGTGATGAGGATGACTCGAACGCGGAGTCTGAAGTCATCAATCCATCATACATAGCTAGGGTGCCCATGCATAGGATGGCTCCCAACGACCCTATGCCCCCATGGGTACATGAGATATGGAGATGGAGTAGACAGCAGTGGATGCGCCCCCCCCATTCGGCATGAACCGGGTTATTACGACCTTAGTCACGGCAGACCTACGGATCGAGCCCTACCAGTGATGGTCAGAAGGACACGAGATATAGATGAGCAGGTACAGGCGACCGCTGTCCAGATGGTTGCGATGAGGGTTGCGGTGGAGCACACAGAGAGACTAACTCGGGAGGTAGTTAGGGACTACCAGGAGAGACAGGCACCATTGGAGGCCCGACTACGTCTCACTGAGCGCCAACTGGCTAGGCTTCAGGGTGCATCTACCTCATCATCAGCACCACTAGATGCCTCCCACCGCGAGTAGGATTTGTTCTACTCACCACCACTATCAATATGACTCTTTCTCTCTCTCTCTCTCTCTCTTTCTCTCTCTCTCTCTCCCTCTCTCTCTCTCTCTCTCTTTCTCTCTCTCTTTTCATGTACTATTGTATGTAGGACCGACTTTATGATTAAGTGACTACACTACTCATAGAGTCGTTATGCTGGTAGATTTCATTTTCTCTATGTATGACACGCCTTTTTAAAGTTAAATTTTCATGTATTGTATTACGAAGTTTATCCTTAATGAAACAATATGTGTTTTATTGTGATGTTGTTATCTGCTATGAGTTTTATTTCCATTATTTCTTGATATTATATGATTTCACTTATAAGTACAACCGAACCAAAACTATTATATACTCATCATCCTTCTACTCCATGACAACAGATGCCTCGAAGTTACGTGCGCAAATACAACAAAACACATCCACCACCACCGCCTTCGTCGAAGGTAAACTCTACTGCATTCGAGGCAGCAGTATCGGCTGCAGTTATTGCAACGTTGGCTCACATCCACAATGGAAACAATGGAGGCGGAAATAGTCAACGAACATGAAGTTCCAACCATGGAATAAATCAAGGTCCTACAAAAGTATGCACTTACAAAGATTTCTCTAATACAAAACCCCGAACATTCAACGAAACCGGTGGGGTGATAACTTTGAAGTGCTAGGTCGAGAAGATCGAGTTAGTCTTCGAGATATGTGAATGCCCTATGGAGAGTAAAGTAAAGTTCGCGGCCTGTACGTTTGTCGATCGAGCACTGTCATGGTGGAATGGCCATGTTGAGGCCTTAACACTCCCAGTAGCAAATGCCATGCCGTGGGAGGAACTCAAGAAGATGTTGTTGGCTGAATACTATCCCCATGGGGTAATACAGAAGTTGGAATAGAAATTATGGAATCTTACAGTGCAAAACTCTGATATTGAAGCTTATATCGCTAGGTTCAGCGAACTAGCACTTCTGTGTCCGGGAATGATCACCTCAGTAGGAAAAAAGATTGAACGTTTCATTTGGGGGTTAACTCTCCCAATTCAAGGGAACGTGATTGCAGCAAAACCTGAAAATTTTGAAAGGTTACATCACATTTTTTTTCATTTATAAATAAATTAAAGAAACTAATAATAATCAAAGTCTTAATTATTAAAGTTATGTTTGGCACGCCACAACTAACTGATAAGCTAGTTTATTTTCCGATCTTTTTTAAGCTGTTATGTTTAGCAAACGAAAAAGTACCTTATAAATCAGCGTTTTAAAAAGCTATTTAGAGTAGTTTTTAAAAGTTTTTTTTTAATTTCCTAATATGCCCCTTAATCAATTTAGAAAACATATTTTTTAAACACCCATTTATGTCATTATATAAATTTCAGATAGTTTATAAGTTAGTGGCAGAGTCAGAGTCAAAGTAAAAGAGTATTCCCGACAAGTAATGGGATATCTCTGATAAGTGATGGCATATCAGGGATATCTTATTGGTGGGGACATTACTTATCGGGGATACCTCATTACTTTTCGCGGATACTCGTTTACTTTGACCCTCATTAGCTTATAAGTTATCTGAAATTTATATAATGACGTAAAAGACATTTAAAAAATATATTGTTTTAATTAATTAAGGGTATGCTTGGAAATGAAAAAAAGACTTTTAAAAAACTAGTCTAACTAGCTTTTTAAAACGTTAACTTATAAACTACTTTTTTGCTTGTCAAACATAACAATTTAAAAAATATCGAAAAAGTAAAATAGCCTATCAGCTACCTATAGTCTGCCAAACATAAAGTTAATCATTAGGAAATTTGATTATTACTAGTTTTTTTTTTTTTAATGACAACAAAATTGTTATGTAGCATTTCAAATGAAACCGTGGTTGTAGTAAATGAACGACTAAAATGAGAAGATGAAATAATAAAGCCGTCTAACTAGATATTAATATAAATCGTAAAAGAGTTAGATGAAATGATAAAATTATTAAAAATAATGACCTAATATAGACAAAATTAAAATCTTATTATCTCTTTTTAAATGGTTATAACAACCATATTGATCTAATATATATATATATATATATATATATATATATATATATATATATATATATATATATATATATATATATATATATATATATATATATATATATATATATATGGAAAAGTGAATATACCCTTAAGGGTATATAAGCTTAGGTACCCAAAATCACTATATTACGTCGTTTTATATCATATATATACATTGTAATTGTTCAATATTCTTATAATTCAACTTCTAACTTGATTTACTTCGAAGAATTTTAAAA
The DNA here is from genome assembly GCF_052625555.1 of Lactuca saligna. NCBI lineage: Eukaryota > Viridiplantae > Streptophyta > Magnoliopsida > Asterales > Asteraceae > Lactuca > Lactuca saligna. The sequence continues at coordinate 8,024,440 of NC_136424.1, forward strand.
ATTTCACATTTATTGTCATCTTACATAATTTTCACTTTTTAACTATAATATATATAACTTAGTAGTGTTTGACAAAAAGATGTGATGTAAGATGAAGATAATGGTGAAATTTTGGAAATGTTGAAAGTAAATCAAATTAAGGATTAAAGTTTAACATTATAATGAATATATCAAACAAAACATTGTATTATGGTGGGGTTGGGTACCTAAGCTTATATAGCCTTAAGGGTATATTCACTTTTCCCGAATATATATATATATATATATATATATATATATATATATATATATATATATATATATATATATATATATATATATATATATATATATATAAAACCTTAAGGACCTAATGTGGATAAAATTAAAACCTTATTATTTTTTTTACGGTTATAACAAACCATATTGAAATAATATATAAAAAAATTAAAAATTTTAAAAGGTAATATAAACAAACTAAAAACATTATTACCTCCTAATTCATTAACCTGTTCTTTTTATACCAAGCAATCAAGGCACATGAAGTTTGTTTCTCCACATGCTATATAAGAAAAAAAATGTAAAAATATTAATAAACATAAATGAATAGACCATAACACAGCTTAAAAAGCGAAAAGTACAATTAATACAAATTAGTTTAAAACAAAATTGGTTCGAGCTAGAGTACTTATTTAATTGCCAAACAATAAGAACCATACACCGAACATGTATCAAGAAAACGATTAACTAAATAATAATTGTAAATCAACGGTCCACAAAATAATGATAAATAATATCTAATCAGGGTAAAACATAAAAATGAAAATCTCTATTTAAAAATTATAATAGAAAAAAGACGTTCAATTTGACATATAATTTGAAAATAACAATTCTTCATTATTTATAGAAATACTTTATAAAGAAAAAGAAAAAACTAAGATTTTTTTTCCAAGCAAAAACTAACCATTTTTTCAATATAACCATATTAATTTTCAAGTCCTAACAATTATTTTACATGTGAAATTACTGTGTGTTTATGAAATAAAAAATGGTTCATATTTAATAATTTTTTTTCATACACATCATTTTATGTTTTATAAAATTATATAATATAACATTTTAAAACACCAATTCATACAATCTCATTAACATGTGCATCAATCAATCTAGAGGACTTGGTCTAGTCACGTGCTTGAAGACTTAGTCTCATTTCAATTTCTAGTAGGAGTTAATTGTAGTAAAATAGGATTTACGACTTTACATTTAAACATGCATATTTCCCTTCATTTTGGCTAGTCATTAACTCAATGTTTTCTATAAATTGTAACTTGCATTTGATAAAAAGAAAAAAAAAATTGTTCCAAAGATTGTGTATTGTTCTTATTATATCAGAAGATTAATCATCTCGAAATAGACTATTTCACAAATCGTTGTCTATAGTAAAAACTTGTGTACAACTCAACTCACCTATCAAAAAGTATATGAAAACACTTTTTTCAAATTCTTTTAATATTCTACAAAAAAATGAAAGAAGGAAATTCCCACAAGTCTAATAAAATACATCATTTCGATCTCTATTAATACTTCATGTTTTCGTAACCAAACTTTGATATCAAGTCAAACTTATAATCTCTTAAAATAAAGTTAGAAAACATGTTAGATTAAATATTTAAAAAAGAATATACCAACGAAGATTAATTTTCTAAATTACAAATAACTAGGAAAATTGATAATTATCGTTTTCCATACTTTTCAAAATCTAAAAGTTTCTAAAATTCAAACATACATATACGTACACCCTAGGGATGTCAACGAGATCAAACAAATGAAGAAGTAGCGTTCCCCGACCCCCCCCCCCCCCCCTCTCTCTTTGCCCGAATTCCCGTTTTTTCTAGCCCCACCACAAATGTCAAGATAACGTCGTTCCCACCTCTATTTCCCAAAATACATTGTTAATTGGTACAAAATCCTCCATTTAACCCCCTTTATATCATATTTTTTTCACTTGTTTATTTTGTTTAAGTTGTATATTATACTAATTAGTAAAATATAAAACATATATTACATAATGGCTACTATAAGTTTATAACTTTACAAATTAAAATGTTAAATATAAGGTTAATATGTGAGGCCTTGTTGTATTCAGTTAAGAGCTCCCCGTCCCTCCCTTGAACCCAAAACATTGTAAAAATAGCCCTTGTATCGAGATGTTGTCCCATATGGTCGTGATCCCACAAGTCTTTTTAACACCCTACCACACCCATACGCCCACACTCAAACACACTCCGGACCACCCACTCTTACAAGTCACAACCACCCGTCCCCACCTACCAATCTTCCAACCCACCAACCCCCACCATATATATATATATATGGGAAAAGGGAATATACATTAAAGCTCCACCTAAGCTTAGGTACTAAACCTCTTGAAAATAAATTGTTTTACTATATAAAGATTACGGTTAATGGATTCACGATTAATATTTCAAGATGTAAATTCAAGATCGACACAGTAAGGTTTAGGATTTAGGGTTTAGGGATTAGGTTTAGGGTTTAGGGTTTAGGGTTTAGGTTTAGGTTTAGGGTTTAGGGTTTAGGTTTAGGGTTTAGGGTTTAGATTTTAGGTTTAGGGTTTAAATTTAGGGTTTAGGGTTTAGTAATGTTCACTTGGGTGAAGTAATAAACGATAATTGAAGAAAGAAAACAGAGTTGGTAAAACGATAATGAAAGAAAGAAATGTTATAGAAGATGATATATTTACCAAATGAAACCAAACCAGGTATATTTAGCATGATAAAACGACATATTTTAGCGGTTTAGTACCTAAGCTTAGGTGGGGCTGTAATGTATATTCCCTATCCCCTATATACATACATATATATATATATACACACACACACACACACATGATTCAAATCCTTAAAATTACTTAAAAGTCCGAGAACCTAACACCATATCTGCACATAATAATTTTCTGATAATAATATTACATATAATTGAACTCTAATTAATAATATTTTGATTAAAATATTGTTAAGATTTCACAAATCATGCACATATACTATTCTAATAGGCAATGTTGCGGAACTCGCTATTCAGTACTTATTCGGTCAACTGGGGAGTAGCGAGTACTCAACCTACATGGAGAGTACTTGGATATGATATTTTATAAATAAATTAATTTTGGGAAAATTATATATATGAAAAATCACAAGTTTATTAAAATTCATAACAAAATATGTTTAATATCAATAAAATGATACATGTTCGAATTTTAAACTAGTTCAGAAAAGTAACATTTTAATCATGAATGAGAATGAAAGAGAGAGGAAAACATACACAATTCATTTACTCAGTACCTAACTTTAGTTTTAGGGTTAGTATGTTAGATATAGTATAAAATATACTTATTAACTCGCCTTAGTAAGAGGTCAAATTCGTGTACTCGGCAGAGTTGACTGAGTTTTACAACAATGGATAGGAATGTTACATATAATTATACTCTGATGGATAATATTCTAATTAGAATATATAACTTTAACACTGATAGAATATAGGGTTCAAAATCATTGTTAAAGTGGTTGTCAATATCAATGTAGCTAGAAATAGCTAAATCATAGAATATAGGGTTCAAAATATTATCTTCTTATAGTGGTTGTCATAATTTTTACGACATAGACATAGACATAGGATTGCTGATCATAGATGCAATCTTATTAAAGGCAAAGAGCAAGCTAACGAGGGTTAAAAGTTAGGACTTTGACCGCCACCTTTTACCATCTAAGATATAGGATAGGAATGTTACATGTACTCATACTCTGTGTGGCTGAAAATCATTCTCCCAATAGAATTAAACAGAGATTCATGTTTTTAGGTTATATTATATGGTATACAATATCAACGTAGCTAGAAATAGCTAAATCATATAGTATAGGGTTCAAAATATTATCTTCTTATAGTGGTTGTCATAAGTTTTAACGACATAGACATAGGCATAAGATCGCTAATCATAGATGCAATCTTATTAAAGGCAAATAGCAAGATAACGAGGGATAAAAGTTAGGACTTTGACCACCACCTTTTACCATCTAAAACTTTTTTTGTCACATATCAAACATCAATTAGTAGGTTTCGATGTTATATACATCCATATAACGTTACCATGCTAGGAAATACGATTTTTGAACCCCTTGCTCATTCGGGAAAAGTCAGGGATCAATAAGGGTGATAATTCTCGATACGAAACGAACTCGACACACAATCAATACTAGTTTGAGTTAGAGATTTCAACTTATTTAATTAAACGAGTTGACACAATACAACATGGAAATTAAATGAGTGGTTAGGATCTAAACTTGCAACATGAAAATGGCTCGTTTATTTATATGCAACTTTTTTTAATCTTTTAGATAAACTGGACATGTACAAAACCAAAACCAAATAAAAAAAATATCTTGGATTGATTCGTTTTATAATGTTGAAGTCACTTATTAATCTCATTAGTCAATACTTATTTTTAGTTTTTCATCTTTTTATTAATATCTCATACTCTACAATCTCACTTGTCCACTTCCCTCGTTTAAACTTATTGTGAATTTCACCTCTCTACCTCCCACACTACTACTCCCTCATGTTTTTTTTACTTTTTCTTCTCCATATCTACAACTCCTACCCTTTCAACTTATTTAGTGTTTCAATCTAGCATCACACGACATATTATAAGGTCTATACCCTAAAACCTGCCAATCCAACACAAACTCGTCAAGAAAATACATGAGATGACACGCCATAATAAGTACATGGGATGAATTATGGTCAAGTTGTTTCAACCCATTTAAACCTAGGGAACTGTGAGGTTTTTTAGAGTAAAAAACTTTCTTGTTACGGAAAGGTGAAGTGAAAACCTACACATTGAGAAAAATAAAATAAAAAACAAAAAAACAAAAAAAAAAAAAAAAGTTGTGCGATGTTTGAAAAAAATTGGTCAGAATAGAGAAAAACATAATAGATTTTTTCAATCATAAAAATAGTAGCACCATGTTGCGACCAAAATCTGTGTTTATGAAGTAATGATAAAGTCTAGACGTAAGAAACATTTGAAGTGAAATTTATTCTAAGCAATAAACAAAAATAAAAATTTAACCTAGTGGGTTTCAGTACCATCTCAAACAGACAATGACTCACTTTGGCAAACATTAGGTCGCCGTCTCGACGTGCCTTGTCAAGCCATTTCGCCAAGTCCTTGTAGATGATAGAGAAAGTTTTTTTTTTTTTCATTTTATATTTTTCAAAAAAAATGCTTCACTTTTCAAAAGAGTAACCATTTTCTTTCGTCAAAAATTTAAATTTTAAAGCCATTTTCAATGAAAATAAATGCCATCAATCTCTTTATTTTTCACAACTCACAAACATTCAATATTTATCTAAATCGTAAACTTCTCTCAGAAATAGTTTCCACAAAAGTTGTCCTTTGAGCCCAACTAAGGAGGTGGTTTTTACATGTGCATGAGTCGATGTACAGGAGGACCCGATGGTCAACGTCTACGAACATGGGTCTTCTTCTTGGAACAAAATAACTCGATTATCCCACAAAGAAATTGTCAAGGTTGCTACCGAAGCAAAGGGCAAATCTACACCAAATGGTGGGCTTTGTGTTTAATAATGTGAGACATAATTCGACAAAGGGTGAAAATGAAGAAATCTTGTTATCTTGCAATTTTCAGCCAAAACAACATATACATTTCCGATATCTAGAGATTTGGCAAGTTATTAAGGGGAGCATAATGACACCAATATGTTATCTAAAGTAATGTTATTTTTATGTTTCTTATATTTAAATTTCAAGTGTCTTAGCTTTTAGGGTTTAGGTTATTTTTGATCATTTAACTTTTGATTTTATACATATTTGGTTATTTAACTCATTTCAAGTTTTAAAAAATCTATGAAATTGTAAATTTATGTTGTTGTGGTCATTAAACTTTTGATTGACCACTTAATTTTTGACTTTGTGCTCATTTAATCACATAACTTTTGAAATTGTGTTCATTTAGTTACTAAACTTTTAAAATAAAGTTATAAAAATGAACTATAAAATGAAAAAGTGACCAAATAAGTACAAAATCAAAAGTTAAGTGACCAAAAAAATGTATGTTTAACGACCATTCTGACACAAATTTACAAGTTCGATAATCTATTAAAACTTAAAATGAGTTAAATGACTAAATGAACATAAAACCAAAAATTAAGTGAAAAAAAATAACCTAAAAGTTCTATTATTGTCATATACTTGTCATTTTAATTTTAATGAAAATTTTAATTTTAAATTAATTATAATGTTTTAAGTAATCAAAATAAAGAACACTAGACCAAAGAAACATTTGAAGTGAAATCTTATGATAAATGAAGCGGAATAAATATCTTAAAAATAAAACATAATTGTATTCTTTAAAACATTTATAAACGAGTTTAACAAAACTAGTCGAAAGTTGACAACTGAAAGCTAAAAATTGTAGTTTTATTTGTATAAATATTTGATTAACTTTTAAACATATAAAACTAAAAAAACAAAAAACTCAAAGCTCTTAAGCTTTTTTTATCGGGTTTCTGTTTTTATAAAAATTAAAAACTAAAACTTCATAAAACTCTTAAAAGCTACAGTTGTTTGATTGAAGGTTCAAGCTTTTAAGAAGAAACGACAAATATAAAAGCTGCGTAAGTTTTGGTGTAGGTTTAAGAATAATACAATCTTACAAACATCCAATAAAAAAAAAATAAAAAAATGGTTAAAAAGAAAAAGTTTTGGTTGGACAGGAAGAACCAAGTTGCCTCAATTTTACCGAGAGGCGAGAAACACTATATTTGGCGGCTTCTCATGAGTGATGAGTGCATATTTATATTTTAATTACCACATTTTCTTATTTCTAGAAAAAAAAAAAAAAAAAACAAACAAAGACACTGACTGACTCCAATAAATATATAAATACAAAAATATAATAATTGTCTAAAATATATATAAACTCTGTGTTCTGTTCGTTGTACATTCATTTTCATTTAGTTTTCATCTCTACCTTCTACTCTTCTCCAGAATATTAGAATAGAAGATTTATTCTGTTTTTTTTTTTTTTTTTTAAATCCCACCATTATTACTCATTTCCTTATATTCCCATCTACATTCGTTTTGTGTTTCAAAGTAGATCTAAAATTTGTCAAAACTTCTTTGTGTGTGTGTGTAATTTTTTTTTCTTTTATTTTTCTTTTTGTCCGAAATGGGTTTTGTTATATATGACACCATCAAGATCTTTGCAAAGTCAATGCTTTGATCTGAGTTCCTTCCTGCTTATTTTCCGGTGAATCTGAGTCAACGATGATGCGTATGAGAACTAAAACAACAGAGTTGACTTCCATGAAAGGGAGCTCAGCCGTCTCAGCCACAAGAGACGGCGGCGATGAAGACGAATTGGAGGTCCGGCCGGGAGGAATGCTGGTTCAGAAGCGAGACCCGAATGAAGTACAAACCCGCGTTCCTCCACCAACCATTCGAGTTCGGGTCAAATACATGTCAATATACCACGAAATGATTATCAGTTCTCAAGCGACATTTGGTAATAATAAAGCTATTATAGTTAGTGTGTGATAATGGAATTAGTGTATCCCCAAATTCAATTTATGATTGGGTTTTGTTACAGGAGAATTGAAGAAGATGTTAACCGGTCCAACCGGATTACACCATGAAGATCAAAAGATCATATATAAAGATAAAGAAAGGGCCTCCAAAACGTATCTCGATGTTGTCGGCGTAAAAGATAAATCAAAAATGGTATTGGAAGAAGACGCAATAAGCAAAGAGAAAAGGTATCTCGAAGCTCGAAAGAACGCCAAAATTGAAAAGGCGGCTAAATTGTTATCGGAGATTAGCCTGGAAGTCGATAGACTCGCCGGCCAGTTGTCGGCGCTTGAATCCGTTATCTCTAAAGGAGGAAACGTGGCGGAGAAGATGGTGTCGAATCTGATCGAGTTATTCATGAATCAATTGATTAAATTAGATGAAATTAAAATCGACGGCGATGTAAATTTGAAGAAGAAAAAACAGGTTAGTTCTTATTTCTTAATTGATAATTTGATTTTCTCTTTGATTTTTGGATAAATATGTCCATATTGTGAAATTTACAGGTGGAAAGAGTTCAGAGATACGTTGAAACTCTAGACGTTATGAAGGTGAAAAACGCAAGGAATCAAGTACCCAAACAGCAGCCACCGCCACCGACACCACCGACGACCACCAACGGCCACCAATCTAGGCGTAAATTTACACCAACTACGGTGGCGCATCAACATCAAGAGCCGTCGAGCAAGAACACATCAGGGGCAGTTGTGGTAACCACACAATGGGAGACTTTTGATTCCTTGCCGACAATTTTTTCGGCCCCACCATCGTCAACATCAACATCAACATCAACCACCACTCAAACAATACAACCACATTTCAATTGGGATTTGCTCTAAAAACTAAAAAAGTAGTTCAAATTGTTTGTTTTAATGCGTGACTGTATGTGTGTGTGTGTGTGAACTGTGTTCGCGTGTCTTTTGTATTTTTCTTCCATTCTTTTCTGTATCTAGATTTCTTTCGCGTGCCATTTCTATCTCAAAATAAAAGAAATCACTACGAGTCTATTACGACTTTTTTTTTTTTTTTTTTGGTTATATCATCATCTTTCCTAATTGAGAAGGTAAACTTCGATTAGTTATTTCCTGTTATAACTAAACAGGATCATTGTTTTATGCGTTGTTTAAGGAAAAAGACAAAAAGAAGTGGCTAATGAAATAACTAATCCCCCTAAATGATAAAAAGATAAAACCATGTAAAGGTGGGGGTGGTGGGAGGAGGCAGAAATAGCAAGCTATGGAGTAGTTTAAGCACTTAGAATATGATGATGTGTTACCAAAAATGATTAGAGCACTTTTTTTTCCATATCTGGAAATAAAAAAGTTGCATCTTTTTACACTTTTGGGAACTTGGATTCCAAGACATCGACTTAATAAGACCACACATTAACAGGTGGTAATGGTAGTGAAGAAAAATTTGCAATGATTATTGTTGAAACTTAAACCAACTTGAGTTTCCCTGAAAAAGAAGAAGATTATATTACAATATTACAATAATCTCCTTTTAATATAAGTTTATAAATAGCTAAGCTTTGGACATCTGTATTTACACATACATGGATCATGATGAGTTTCTAGCTTAATTTAGTAGCACTATGGGACTTCATGATTGAGGTATACTGACAGGTGGTATTCAGTGTTTGAATAACGTAGTGTGATATAGTAATAGTGATATATAATTCATCTTTTGGTTTTTTTTTTAGGAGTGGAGGTTGCTGTGGTCCTAAGTACTCAAGCTTTTTAGCCATGGTATGGAGATGTTAACTATGAATGTCCTCTTCTGTTTCTATTTCCAAGATTTTTGAAAAGTAACTGGACCATTTGCCTTAACTGGTTGCTACAAATTTTATACATACCATGTGATTTGACAAATTTATCGATTGCTTGTGAAGAATTCCAAGGGTCCAAATCATGTAAATGTCTTTGTCGGATAAAATTCCAAGAGTGATTAGACTTGTGAAACTCGTGATCCACCTAATAAGACATTCAATAGAAAAAAACACAGACTAAGAGGGTCACATATATTCTAGGGCTCAAGTAACAGAGAATGTACTACACCATCTACGAACTACAGTTAACGATTTCAACAATCAACAGTGATAGAAAGCTCGTTGTCTAGACAAATTTGACATTTCACGATATTTTATACCAATCAAACGTATGGAAACAAAGTAATATGTACGATTAAAGTACGTATTTTATCGCAAAACAGCGGATTTTGCAGAGAAATATTAAACAAATGAATCAGAAAGGGAAATTGTACCTTAGAAATCAATCGATGATTCTGAATCCGTAATAAACACGACGTGAGAAGTCGATTTTACCTAAAAATCGAGTAGATTTCATAACAGAAACAACAAAATACCTCATAGGCTTAGAAAAATTCGCGGGAGTCAGGCGAGGGGTTTTGACTTTTGATTTTGGACGAACTCATTGCGAGCTTTATGGGCCTATGATGGACAAAACTAATGATTAGCCCATTCTTTCATATTATCTTTTAGCCCAAAAGGCCAGTTTAGTTTCGTATTCTTGTTATTTAGTTTCTGTTGAACTCTAATTATAATTATAATTATAATAAATAATAAACGAAAAATCTGTATCACTATCAACACATTTTTAAATGGAAATCGGTTGTTTGATAATTAATTTTATAAGCAGTCTGAATGGTAGAAAATAGTTTCTTTTTCACCTTATATATATAATTTAGTGATAAAATAAAAAATAAAAATTATTTTAACTTTATTTATCATTTAGAAATAAAACGGTTTGGAAAGTATTAAAATTGAAACAAAGAAATGTTAATTCAATATAGAAAGAATTAATCCTCTAATCTAATAAATAAGTACTAAATTGCCACGTGGCAACAGGGCCGTTCCAAATCAATATGAGGCCCGGGGCAAAACCAAAAAATTAGGCCCTTCAAAATTTAATAATAACAAACAATAATTCAATGATTTTGGTGGAGATGAGTACCGGATGAATAATTATTAAATTATATATATATATATATATATATATATATATATATATATATACACGGAAAAATATTGGATCGTGTTTAAAGGATTTGATTTAGAAAAACTAATGACAAAACAAAATAAAAAAAATAAAATTGAACAATCGAACAACTCAACCATTTTGACAAACGGTTAGTTTAGTGTTTGAAAAAAAAATGTTTTTGGGTAAAAAAAAACACTTATGTTGACGAAGACTATAAAACAATTGAAGAATGACCGATTTAACCTGTAAGTTACTATGATTTTTGTTTAAAAAAACCTATAAATAATAGTTATTATACATTAAAAGACGGTGTAAAATTAAAAATCTCATATATATAAACAGAAAAATTATACATGATAATTTGCCATAAAAATACTAAAGTTTAAAAATGAAATGATTATTTGGGTGCTTTGTCAAAAATCAAAAAGAGTAAAAAAAAACATATTTCTATAATTTGGATGATTTATGTGTATTAAAAAAATGTTTGGATGGTTTGTCAAAAATAAAAAAGAGTTAAAAATAACCATTTCTATAATTTGGATGATTTATGTATATTAAAAAAAGAATATAAAAGTCATTTTTGTAATTTTGATTTCAATTCATTAAAGTTGGGAGGTATGATTCAAATGTAAATTCTTTAACGTATTAAAAAACATGTAAAAAAAAGATTTATAATACTAGTATGATTATGATATTTAATAAAAGAAAAGGGGCCCCTTACAAAAGTTAATAAGAAGTTTCGAACCTTGAAAAATCAGTAAATTGAAGAGCTTAAAACAAGCGCTTGTGACTAGGGCTGTAATCGAACTGAACATTCGGCAAACCTTTCGTGAACTGTTCGGCGGGAAGTTCGTTTATGTTCGTTTATTTAATAAATGAACGAACATGAACAAAAATTATCGTTCGTTTAGTTAAATGAACGAACATAAACAATGGTCTCGTTCGTTCATTTATGTTCGTGAACGTTCGTTTATGATGTTCATTTACGTTCGTTTAAGTTTATTTATATTCATCTATATTCAATTCTTTTTTATTATATTGTTATATTATATGTTTGTTTATGTTCATATATGTTCAATTGTGTTTTTTTTATCTTTGTTCGTTTATGTTCGTTTAACATGTTCACGAACATAAACGAACGAACATGAACAAAGTATTTTGTTAAACGAACGAACATGAACAAGAAAATCTCGTTCGTTTATCCGTTCGTGTTCGTTTGTTGTTCGGCTAACTTAAACGAACAAACATGAACAAGACCTTGTTCGTGTTCGTTTGGTTCGTTTACAGCCCTACTTGTGACTAAGTGAATTACCGGAACTTCGATAATATTTTTAACAATAATCATATCTATATAATATCAAACATAAGTAATTTTGGGGCCCCAAAAATATTGAGGCCCGGGGACGTCGCCGAACTTGCCCACCCTATTGGGTCGGGCCTGCCGTGGCAATCATTGAGAACCCTCCCATCTAATTTTTCCGCTCAAATAACCAATGTGAATTTCCGACTTTACTCTTGAGATCGAAAGTATCCTTCTGGCATCTTAGCTTCCTTTTTTCCTGGTCATTCCACTTTGATTTCGTCTTCTCTTTCTATTCAAATTCAAAACTCAAATAAAAAAAATAGTGAAATCATTCTTCAATCACCCCTTATCACGCCTCTTCCTCCTTTAATTTCTCTTTCGGTTTTGGAAACCAAATCTCCATTATATACGCCAAGCCATAGCTAGCTATATTAATGTTGTCATCCTCTTTTGAAATCTTCATTTTTTTTCTCCAATGACCACAAACTTCGATCACTACAGTCTTCTTTTGTTTTTTATTTTTGTAGATTTTTCTATTGGTTATGGACTTCAAGAGTAGGTATGTATTTTCTCTCCATTTATATTAATTTTGATTTTTGAATTCCTTTTATTTTCTATCCACAAAACTTTTTTGATTTTGAGATTTATGAAATCTCTCTGAATCTTTGATTATTAGCCCAATTTTGATCATATTTTTCCATGAATCGTTCTTACAAGAGAAACCACCTCTTTTTTCTACATTGCTCATGATTCTTAACTTTTTTTGGTATTTGAATTTTGTAGGGTTTTTAATCGAACCCTAATCCCCACCATGAATAACCTCAAATTGATGGCACATTACTGCTATGGTGGTATGTGGGTAATCAATTATGTACTCAATCATTATACTACTTTTGAAGTTTGTAATTGATATGTCTATGCAGTTCGGTAAATTTCTCTCTACATCTCCAGAAATCAATGACCAAATCGTATCCAAAATTCAATCTACAGGTAGGGCTCAATTCCTGCTTTTAATGGATTACTAATACACCTCTGCCACCACCATCTATAAACACTCAGCACTTCAATTTCTCTTCAATCAAGATTCTTCATCTTCCTCACAAAGCCAATCTAGTCCTCGAACCCAATTAGGTCAAGGTCAATATATTGTTTGTGGTTATGAATCACTTTGAATTTTTGATTAGTTCTCTGATGGGTTCGATCTAAGATTTTAAAGGGAAAATGATTTTCTTATAAACTTCAATCGAGTTACAAGCATCGGTAATTGGTTTGAATTGTACAAGGGGCATGTCAAACCTAACATGATTTGTTTCTCTATTGTGTTTCAAAATTTTATGGTATTTTTAAAATTGATATCAACTTACATTTTATTTTCTGAACAACATAATTATCCTAATTTATACAAGAAGATTATGTTAAGAATGCAATACAAGATGCATGGTTTGAAGCAAAGTAAAAATTTATGAGTAAATCGATCTACCAACTGCCATGTTAGTAAGTTTTTTCTTGAATTGACGATCTAGGTAAATGATTATTTTTTTGTATATCAGTATCATCTTTTTAACTTAATATTTCCCTACTAAAATCTTTATTTTGACAAATTGCATCCAGAAAAGATAAGTAGTTTAAATATATGGGAAAATGAAATGGACATAATGATTTTTCTAAATGATGCTCTGGTCATGGAAGTCTAATCTTTAGGTTCGGATTATAACATAATTTGATATTTGAATGGGTTTTGCAAGAAAATGGTTATCACACACCAAATCATTTTTTTGGGTATACCAGTACCAATTTTTATAGCTCAATATTTTGCAGTTGTCATTACTTTTTATTCCGTTTTAAATGTTTTACATATTAAATTTATAAATTTAATAATGGTTTTTGTTTCTTCTATTTAGTAGAGAACTTGAAAACATCTTCTCCCTTTTAATTATATTATGGACCATTTTGCCCTTGGTGCGGCTTTGGTGTTTTCCTCCAATTTTGGTATTGATATGGTTTTAACTAAAGACTAAGAGTTACCCTATGTATTTGTTAAGCGAAAAGTTCCTCCCTTGGCGAGAGAAGACCGTTTGATCCAATACTTGACCATATTGCCCCTGGTGTTGCTTTGTGGCTTTGGTGAAATTAATCACGTGCTTCCCATGTTTACAAACAAAGATATCAAGGTTTATTGATTTTCCTTGTAATGCTTGGATTCAACACTTTAGTTCTTATCTCCTGTTTGTTGATCAGTGAGCAAACACTGCCTTTTTTGTGCTTTGTGCTTTGGTTTGTTGATATTAGTTGTTACTTTTTCCCTTTTATATTTATCTGTACCAATTCTTTGTATTGTTCCATCCACCAGCTAGTCAATTAATTTTAATTTTAATATATTGCCTTTCAAAAAAATGTAATAGTGGCTTTCAAATCCTTTATGCCCTTGAAAAGAGCAGCGCATATAAACTTCGTATATTTTGTGGTAATGGAGTCTTATAATCAAATATGAAATTCGTATCCTATGTTTAATTTTCCTGATTATTGTATGCACAAAACCGGGAGACTTTTGTTAGAGATCCTATTCCTAAATAAATATGCCTCCACTTAACGTATTGGCACATGGCTGCCCCACTAACTTGACTTCTTACATGATCACAATAGGAGAGTTTAGTTACTATAATTTCTCTTTCATATTTTAAAAGTATTATTTTCAATATTGTACTTATATATTTGTGTTTTGTCTTTCAAATTTTAATATATATATATATATATATATATATATATATATATATATATATATATATATATATATATATATATATATATATATATGTGAAAAGAAGATGATATGATAAATAGAATGTTAACTATTGGTGCTTTCAATGTGTTTATGTGACATCCCCAAAATCACGATCAGAAAATACCGATTTCATTTATACTTTTTAAAATAATTTCAGAGTAATCCTTTTGATTTAAAAGTGTTGCGGAATTTGTTCCCAAAACAAAACATGATAAAATAATATTTATCAAAGCATTTCATCAAGAGATGCATTTTCATTATATAATTAAAACTCGGGGTGTCATGTTCCGATACAGACCATAAATCATAAACGATAACATTACAAATCATTCAACAAATATATACATATACAGACTTGTAAACAAAACAACTCGATGATTCATCCATCTTACGCCCTTGCGCCACTTCCTGTAATACAAATAAAACTGAGTGGGTCAGGCTTGGGAGCCTGGTGAGCATATAGGGTTTTCAACCCACAATAAATAAATTATATTTAATTTCACCAACCAATCACTATCCCGATTACCCATTCCCGTTATCCTCACTTTACGTCCCTAAAACAACATCTATCTCAAGGGACCTAATCTAGGATTTTCATCGGGACGAACATTACTGCTAAGGGGTTTCCTCAACAATAGATATCCTAAAGGCAAACATGAGGGGGATAGAGTACACCGGTGAACACATCGTTCACAACACCTACAGGTTATAAACCTGCTAGCGTTCCACGAGACTGTCTAGAAGGAGTCTGTGGTCGTTATCCATACTCCGCTGAATAACTAGGTCAACAACAACAATATCGAGGCCTCTCATCTGTTTATTACACACCAACTATCTACCCATGTTCTACCCAACATATTAGTAGATAAAAATATACATTTTTATACATAATTTAAAACCTGTATATCATTTTCATTACATATATATTCCACATAACAGATGAGGCACACCCACATAGCACGTATTTCATAGAAAACAAATCAGATCCATGAGATAGAAGAAAGTGAATATACATTCACACACATAACAACAAAATATACACATAACACGTATTTTGTATAAAATACTTCATAATTATGCGTTAGAAGAAAGTAACTACACACTCACTTGATCAGAAGATGATCGGACAACACTACGGCTTGTAGAAGTAGTATTCTTCGGTAGATCTGGAAGATCTTCACAAAAACCGGACTCCTCGCGGGCAGAGCTTCGGCTCGGGATTTGCACTTCTCGGGATCTTCGGGGCCTCGGGACTTGCTTCGGGGCTCGGGAATGATACCGGGGCTTCGGGATATCTCTTGCACTAAAAACGATGCAAAAACGCGAAAAAACGGGAAGAAATGAGCAACTGAATCGGCTGCACTCGACTTCCTTTTATAGGGGTTGGATCTGCGATTTACGCGGGGCGTAATTTTAGGTTACGCGGGGCGTAACGATGATAAGGTCGTTGATTCCCCTCATGGATAATATCGGCCAATATATATTTAAATTAAATATCGAAAATATTTAATAAACTTCAAAAATTCATATCTTCCTCATACGAACTCCGTTTTTGATGTTCTTTATATCCACGCGTAGGTGAGACTACAATCTACAACTTTCATTTAGACTCCGTCGGCTAATTTTGAATTTATTTTTATTATTTATTTTTAGTAGGCCGGGACAGGAAAACTCCGTTATAAAATCATAACTTTTTTATCCGACGTCCGTTTTCGCCTATCTTTTCATCGTTTTACTCCTATTAATGAGACCTTCGATTCTCATTTACATTGTTTCGGCTAAAAACCGCTCGGTCTCAAATCGAGCATTCGGGCTGCATACCGCTAAGTCGAAACTTCGAAAAATCATAACTTCCTCATACGAAGTCAGATTTGGGCGTTCTTTTTATGCACGCTCATGGTTTAACGTATTCTAAGACTTTCATTTAGATTGCTAAGACTAAATATTGCTCTAACGTAAATTCACTTTTTACGTCGCGCTGTGTCGTGTCGGTTCTGTCGCGAAACTTCGACAGGTCATAACTTCTTCGTTATAACTCGGATTTCGGCATTCTTTATATCATCGGAAACCTTGTTTCAACTACTACAACATTATCTAAAGATATCAAGTTTATTTTACACTTAAATTTTGACGCTTATTTTTATTCTTAATTAATCAAACCACATAATTAAGCAATTAAGCACAAAACACATAATACTCAAATAATACACTTATATTATTTCAAAACGGGTTACAAAGGTTAACCTAGACTATTACATTGTTAAAAATGGCAAGCCCACAAACACAGGCGTTACAGTTTATGTGTGTGTTTGTGTTTGAATATGTTATTATCAATGTTATTTTAATTTATCAACCGTGTAGCATACTGATTTCAATATTGTACTTATATTTTTGTGTTTTTTCTTTCAAATTTTAAATTATCACATTTTTTAAAAATAAAATTATCTAAATATTAATTTTAGATAATGACGATAACATTACCAATAACACATCTAATGTTGTATTTAAAGAAGTATTTGGAAATTTGTGATTTATAACAATTATTTAGAATATGCTATTACTAATTTTTAGTACTTTGAGTCCGGTTACATACTTATTTATGTAAAAGTTATACTTTAATAATTGTTTAATTTCATAAGTTGATATTAATTTTTTTTAATAAACCCGTGTAATACACGGATCTTCCACCTAATAAGATGAATATATCTATGCATCAAAAACTATTGTAAACAAACATAATAATTTAAATGGGCTTCCATTTGATATCCTAAAATCCAAAATGTGTTCCCAACCATCTACCGTGAGTATCTCTTTGCCCTTTTGGAATATATGTTAAAGACATCGAATTACGTTGCATATATTCTCTTGACCAATTCCCACAAATTCCCAATGTTAGAACTAGAATATGAAAAAAGAATAAAAAAATATAATGCATAAAAAAAACAAGGCCGCAATTATACCATTATCCTTACAGATAATTAGCCCCCACAACAATCGATGATGGGTTTGAATGACTACGATCCTCCCAAGACCTCATTGATTATAAAAATTATAGGCAGAGATTCGTGGAATTCTTTACATGAACATTTTCTATGATTATGGTTGAAGAATGTGAAAAAATGAACCGCAAAAAACAAGGATAAAATAAATGTATTTATACTTGACATTCCCAACAATTATGTCAATTCATGAACAGTCACAACGGTTTACAAAAAAAAAAAAAAAAAAAAAAAACAAACTGAAATTCAACTTTCCTTACAAAAATAATTGAAAAACTGTTAATGGAAAAGTTAACTCTCCGTTAATTTTAGGACTAAAAATGTAAGGATTTTTATGTGCATGTGCAAAGGTGCAAAGTGTTAATTTCTAATCTTTGATTATTAATATATAGTCCTTAGACTGTATAATATTATCAAACCCCCCTTTAGACTTAGCCACATTTTATGTTCCTTTCAAAATGTTTTTCAAACAATTCAAATGAGGTTCCGATTATTAACCCACAAAAGTTTTCGTCACACACCATTCCAATGTGGGATACTTTATTAAAACAAGAAAAATATCAACCACATAAAAACATGTGATAAATACTATATGTTCTATTAACAATATTCCACTTAGGATTTATCACAATTACTTGATTAATCAACTCTAGATCAATGCAGTTTTCGTTGGATTGTGTGTCAAAGCCCATAATTATAATTTATATGAACTTGAATTGATAGTAGCACACTCCTTTTGAGTTTCCCTCAAACCTAGCAGTGGACATGATATTTTGGAGAGAAAGAATGATTTATTATTTGATTAATAAATTGAAATAAATGATTTGTTAATATATTATGGAAATAATATATTAATTAGAAATAGTAATATTTAATTAATATTTAATCATAAATTAATTTGCATTAATTTGGTGATTAAAAGAATTAATTGAAAGTGTAGGGACTGAAGTGCAATTGTTCAATAGTAGAGCAATAGGCATTCTAAAACCCTCCATGAGGCTATGAACGGTTTTAAGGAGCCTTAGGATTTCTAGAATATCCCATGTGGATAATTAGAAAGCTGGATAATTACCCGGTTCAAGATAATATTATTATATTGGGTTTGGGCTTATCTAGGGATTCCTAAATGCAGTAGATAATGGCCCCTAGGGCTATGATTTTCGGCTACTCGTACCTTAGAAGAGTTAGGCCGAAATTCTGATCTTCTTCCCATCTCTCCTTAAAATCCTTCTTGCTTGTGTTGGGTGTGAACCATCAGAGACACGATATTTGTGGTGCTTGCTACCAAAAGCTTTGAAGAAGGAATTCACGATTATTTGCTACAACAATCATCAAGGTAAGTTTTCATTCTTATGATGTTTATAGGATGATAGCTCATAGTATGTTGCCTTTACATGAAAAACATAGATCCTTGATAGGTTGCATGTGTCCTAATCATTTGATTGTTAAATGTTTTCCTGCTTAGTGCATATAATTTTTGTAACCTACATTTTTCATCAATCAGAGCCTTATGGCCATATTTTATGTATTTGCACATTGGTGAATTGATCAATCAGAAGAAACTAAAATTTTCAAAAAATCACTGCTCACGACGTGAGCTTAGTCAGATACAAATTTTTTATGCTTATTTGCTTAATCTGCTTATATGTGATAATTATCTATAATATTTACTTGTCAAATCCGATTTTATTGGATATATCATGATAAAATAAAAGCCTAGATGTTAGGAGATAAATATTTGACATGATTAATATGATTGATTTTTTAAGTGTTTAAATAATTAATTTGGATATTAATTTAACTTAATAATTAATGTCAAATATTATTTGGTTTAATTTTAATTTAAATAATTTTTTAATTTTTGAGATTTAAAAATATAAACTAGTATCTTTGAAAAGTTTTAAAATTACACCTTATACTATATGTAGAATTAAATGTTTAATTATTTCTATACGTATAAGACTAAGTTAGTCGAACAACTAGTACACCTCTTACACGAAGCCGATAAATAAGGGGGATATAAAGAAACTGCCTATAAAATGGTAGTTGAATAAGTGTCCACTCTCACCCACCACTTCGTTGATTGGTGGGGGTCGTTAGTCGAACGTAGGACAAATTAATTCTCATTAATAAGTATAATGCGATTAAAATTAACTAAACCTTTTATTAAAATTCTCAATCTTAGTTACTTTAGGAAAAATATGAATTTGTGTGCTAACCCATGAAATTGCACATTGCACTTTATAAGTCGTTATTGGAGTGTGTGTGGTTAACTTACACACTAATTGGGACTAATAAAGAGTGGCAATGGGTGTCTCGAAAATTATCATTGATTAATGGAGCGTGTGTGGTTAACCAACATATTAAAAGGGATGACAAAGGACATCGAGAGTGCCAAGCTACATTTCATGGTTATTCACATCTTGTTTGTGACCCTCGGCATCACAGTCACAAATGGAAGAGCATAATGGAGATTAAACATATCATTGAAGAGTTTCAATGAATCTTAAAAGATCTAGGAATTTCATTAAAACCTAATTCGTTCAAATTTCGTTTTCTTGTGGAGAAATTGGTAATTTGTCATTTACCTACCTTTATATAATTTACAATTAGATTACGGCATCGCTTTTCTAAGTTGTGAATTATCTAGTTTGATCCAATCCCTAATATTTCATTTTGGGTGTTATATTAAGGATTATTCTTATCTAAATAAAATCTATCTTTCTTTTATAGATGTGTACTCCAACTGATGCTTCTGGTTCCTCCCCCTCCTCCTCCTCCTCCTCCTCTAACAACAACCACTTTTCCTAGTTGAACATTTTCTTTAAGGTGCAATTGGATGACACCAACTACAATGACTGGATATGCAACATAAAAATGGCCATTCATTTTGAGGACAAGGAGTATGTCCTTGAGAGATCAGTGGATGAGATCGACGAAAAAAACGGCCACTCTTGTAAGAAACATTACAATGATGCAATAGAAGTTGCTTGCATCATGGTGGTCATGATGACTCCTGAATTGGAAAGACACTACGAGGATTATTGGTCATACGAGATGAATAAGGACCTTATGGAGAAGTACCATAAGCGAGATCGTCAAGAAAAGTACGAGGTAGTAAAGTCCCTCATAGCTAGCAAGATTAAAGAGGGAGAATCTATTAGCAGCCACATATAGAGTATGCAACGATACGTGGACAGGCTTGTCAAGATTAATGTGAATTTTGATGAAGAGTTGTCAATCAACATAGTGTAGAACTCCTTGTGATATTTTTGTGATCAATTCATATTTACCTATCATTTGAATAACAATGAAACTACTTTGTCTCAATTGCACAACCTCATGCAAACAACTTAAGCATGAATGAAGGGAAAAAGTTTTGCCTCCACTCTTGCTAGTGCTCTTGTTCTAGCCATTGGTCAAGGGAAAACGGAAAATAGGAAAGGTCCTCCCACGCAAAAGTGGAAGGGAAAGTAGTTGGTGTTGGATTTTGAGAATTCTAACACTCCTAAGTGTACATGTAACCGTAAATACCTTGGATATATGTTTTCTCTATTATACATGCAAATATTATGTGACATCCCATTTTCACGGCCAGAAAAGACCGATTTGTTTATGCTTGTTTTTAAAATCAGAGTACTCTTTTAAAGAAAACAGTTGCAAAATTTGTTCCCAAAACAAGATATGATAATAACTTATCAAAACATTTCTCGAAGAGAATGTATTTTCATTTAATAATAAAACCTCGGGATGTCATGTTTCGATACAGACATATAAGCATAAACAGAACTTACATTTAATTACACAATTGATTTATATCTCCTTTAAATCTCTCTGTGAAATATGTCTTCGTATTAATACCTGTGATACAAAGAAAACTGAGTGGGTCAGGCTTGGGAGCCTGGTGAGCATATAGGGTTTTCATCCCACAATGTTATATCATATATTTATAAATATAGAACATTCAAACTTGTACAATTTCACCATATAAAGGCAACTCTTATCCCACCACCCATCGATCCTCACAACGACACGATCTAAACTCTCGTATCTAAAATTTTCCTCTTTACCCGATCCCTACTCACGGATCTAAAACTATTATCTTCACCCGATCCATACTCACGGATCTAAAACTACCTGATCCATACTCACGGATCTAAAACTAACCTCCTGATCTGATCCATACTCCCGGATCAATAATTGTACCCAATCCATACTCCCGGAATAAGGACAATTAACTATACCCTAATCCTGATCTGATCCATACTCTCGGATCAATAACTGTGCCCAATCCATACTCCTGGACTAGGGACAATTAACTTAGTGTTAATCCATACTCCCGGACTAATAACAAGTTTTATCTCTTTACCTGATCCATACTCCCGGATCTAAAACTAACCTCTTGGTCTAATCCATACTCGCTGAATAACTAGATCAACAACAACAACATCGCGGCCTCTCATCTGTTTATCACACATCAACTATCTACCCATGTTCTACCCAACATATTAGTAGATAAAAATATATATTTTTATACATAGTTTAAAACCTGTATAACATTCTTATTCAATACCTATCCCACATAACAGATGAGGCATACCCACATAACAGGTATTTCATAGAGAATAAATCAGATCTATGAGATAAAAAAAAATGAATATACATTCACGCATATAACAAAAAAATATACACATAACATGTATTTTATATTAAATACTTAATAATTATGTGTTAGAAGAAAGTAACCACACACTCACTTGATTAGAAGATGATCGGACAGCACTACGACTTGTAGAAGTAGTATTCTTCAGCAGATCTGGAAGATCTTTACAAAAACCGGACTCCTCGCGGGCACAGCTTCGGCTCGTGAATCGCACTTCTCGGGATCTTCGGGGCCTCGGGACTTGCTTCGGGGCTCGGGAATGATACCGGGGCTTCGGGATGTTTCTTGCACGAAAAACGATGCAAAAACGCGAGAAAACGGGAAGAAATGAGCAAACTACTCGGCTGCCCTCAACACCCTTTTATAGGGGCTGGAAGGCCAATTTACATGGGGCGTAATCTTAGGTTACGCGGGGCGTAACCTGGATAAGCCCGGTGACTCCCCCCTTGGATAATATCGAAAATTTATATTTAAATAAAATATCGAAAATATTTAATAAACTTCAAAAATCCATATCTTCCTCATACGAACTCCGTTTTCGACGTTCTTTTTATCACCGCGTAGGTGAGACTACAATCTACAACTTTCATTTAGACTCCGTCGGCTAATTTTGAATTTATTTTTATTATTTATTTTTAGTAGGCCGGGACAGGAAAACTCCGTTATAAAATCATAACTTCTTTATCCGACGTCCGTTTTCGCCTATCTTTTTATCGTTTTACTCCTATTAACGATACCTTCAATTCTCATTTAGATTGTTTTGGCTAAAAACCGCTCGGTCTCAAATGAGCATTCGGGCTGCATACCGCTAAGTCGAAACTTCGAAAAATCATAACTTCCTCATACGAAGTCAGATTTGGGCGTTCTTTTTATGCACGCTCATGGTTTAACGTATTCTAAGACTTTCATTTAGATTTCTAAGGCTAAATATCGCTCTAACGTAAATTCACTTTTTACGTCGCGCTGTGTCGTGCCGGTTCTGTCGCAAAACTTCGACACGTCATAACTTCTTTGTTATAACTCGAATTTCGGCGTTCTTTATATGCACGGAAACCTTGTAACATATACTATAACTTAATTAAGATTATTCCTTCAAAATAATCTTCCATCAAAAAGTCATTTTTGACGCTTAACGTCTCTAATTGACTAGCCCGGATCTATGGGTGTTACATATTAATATTCCAAGGTATTACCCTATCTAGCATAGAATCTTTTGATACTTGGGTAATATAACAAGTTAGAATCATACCTTGTTGATGTAGCTTGTCTTCATGAAGTTTGAGTACCTAGTGCCCCAAGTGTGACACCTCAAATGGTTCACTCAACACTATGAACACTTGGAATAACCTTGAGAATAAGGATACTTTAGTTCTCTCTAGTGAAATCGGCATTGCCCTTTTTGTGTACACACACAAGTGCCCATTTCACCAACGAAGGACATCTTTATATAGTGTGGAGATTAGGGTTAAACCCATGAACCTTCATTTCATATTATCCATGGGTTAAACACTCCTTGGACTATCCATGAAAGCTTAGCCCAACCTAAATGAACTTGACCCATCACACATATATATCTAAGAGTCCATATTTAATTACTTCCTTTTGATCACTTAGTTAATTATAAATTAATTCTTGATGAATACTAATTAAATAATATGATTATATATTAATATATTAGAGCTTATAATATATTAATATAAATCACTAGTATCCTTTTTCCTCATCTTGTCTATCCAATTGTCCTGATGTCATACAACCCAAATGGACCATGTCGGGTCGGGTTAAGTCTTAACAATTATAGTTATGGACTTAGACATTAATCAGACAATCTCACACTTGGATAAGTCTAAAACTATTATTGAGTATGACTTCAAAGCCCCGACTAGCAATCGTATCTCTCAAAAGCTTCTGTCGAACTCTGACATATTAACTGAACTCTGATCTTGTCAATGACTTGTCCATTAGATAAAGAATAATATATTCCTTCATTCTAGATATCATATGGACTGAGACATGGATTATAAATCATTCTCTCTGTCCATTTGTTGTTTTCCCAATTTCCGATTTATGAAGACTGATTGATTGAACAGATCAAATCAGTCCTGGCTTGGCCAAGCACTCACATGTGTCATCATTAAATCATCGAGGGCCCACATATATCACTTTTATCCCGAAGATAAAAGGAATGGATAAACTTCAACTCATATGGCTTGTTCTACTACTTGTTGAATCATACACAAAGGCATGTTTTATAACATCGAGTTACCAATGCGTTTTCATTCAATCAATGTATAACCAACTCATAGTAACGAACTCATATCTCTAAGTTTGAACACTACTAGAAAAACAGTCTTTTACGACGCGCAATGCATGTCGTAAAACGCTCAGAAGACGTGCAAATGCATGTCAAGAAAGGCCCTATCATAAAGTGAGACGACACGCTTTTGCGCATTGTGACACACGCAATGCATATCATTAAAACACCTGTCAAGAAAAGTCATGTCATAAATGAAGATGACACACATTTTTACGTATCATAAATTTAAATGTTTAAAAAAAATATTTATATATTTATTAATTTTTAAATTAAATTTACATTTAATGTTTCATAATAAAAATAAAATATTATATACAAAAAATACAATGCATTGCATAAAATTTAACATCATACGATTCTATCTATTACAATATATAAATTTGCATTCATCTAATCTACTTTGAGTTTCATACAAAAAATCTATTTGATGCTACTTCTTCAATTTCCTTTATTAAAGGCTTCCATCATTAGTAGTACAACTAACAATTGAAATGAAGAATTCAACACTTTTATATCTGTAAAATAACATGAAAAAATAACACAACCTTGAATGAAATACTTATTTCACAAATAACTACAGTTTAAATCCTCACGAATGAAAACCACATGATATATAAAAACTATTAAAACCCTTACAAATGATAACCACATGAAAAAGAACTTGTATGAACTCCAAGAACGAATATAATTATCACCGTGACTTTTATAGTATTTATAGTATAAGATCAAGCCACATCATACCCTCAGACATGATGGATTAATCTCTATATAAAATTAAAACATATGTTAATGGTTGTAAATAAGACCCCCACTTTACCCATTAAATCCATTAAAAAATGAAGAGCAATCACCAATAGTCAAGTAAAGGATAAATCAAAATAAAGGGAGAAAAGGCAAATAAAGAATAACCCCCACCCAAACCGCTTCTACTTCCAGTAAAAGTAAAAGCTAACATGAATCTATACAAAAACCAATTGCGCTACTTAACTAACATATATCATTTACTACTGAACCTTATAAACAAAACATGCAGAAAAACAGAAAATCAAAATCAAAAATGAAAAAAAAAAAAAAAAAAAAAAAAAAACATAGATCGAGTAAACCCACTTCTAAGATGGATCTAAACAATATAAGGGATCTTTACCTGTGTGGGTCTTGAAAGATCAACATGAAATTGGGTTTTTTTTGTTCCTTATTAGTAAGTGGACCTGAAATAATTAAAGCACATGCATCAACAAACTAATGTACTATAACATTTAATCTTTTTATCTGACTGTGACCAACAAATGTCACCAAAGCAAAGCATAAAGAATTACAAATTGACCACCACCTAATGTAATTAAGATGAATGACTTCTAACTTCCAAGGTACAACTATTTAGTATAGTAGAGATACAAATTTCACTAGTTAAGAACTTTAACTTCAATATCTTCCCAATGGATACATCTAATAAATTAGGAAATAACTATGACCTTGGATTAAATGAACTCGGTATATTTCCTTCTTGGGAAAAGGCATATTATCACTAGAAACCAACAAAAAGGATAAAGCATATGGTGAAAGAAAACACAACAAAGAATCAGATTATATTATTCTGGGCATGAAAACACATGATTCAGGACCTGCAACTATTTTCTTTACTGGTTGGTGAAGCACAAACGCTCCAACAAGTAGAACAACCACTTTCAGAAAAGTTCCTCATGTTGAACCACCGATTAATTCATTACATGTTTCTAGTTTACTATTGCTAACCCTGCAACCACCAAACATTACTATAAACAAATCAGAAGAAGCAGAAGAGAAAAAAAAAAACAGATTATTTGTTATAGAACCGTTTGCTTGATAACAAAAAACCAACACAGAAAACACACATATTATCAACTCATAAATTCAACGAACCAAGTAATTTGTTTCAGAAGAAGAAAAAAAACATGTTCGTGATTGGTACGAACCTATCCTGTTCAAGAACATTTGAAGGCATCAGGCTTAGTTACCTGCTCTGATGATTCCGTGCCTGGGCTCGACAAACCATCCGCGTAAATGGTGGTGGTAGGGGGAGACAAAGATGGTTCTCAGAGTGATACCGACAGATTTCTTCATGAAGCATGTCAGAAGTTTTTAGGGCATGGTGCGTAAAAGGGAGTACGGGAGAAGGGTTTTTAAAGCACAATGCAAAAGAACTGATGGATATCTTGAGAAGGTGTGCGAGAGATTTAGGAGATGGTATGGAAGAGGGAGTACCAAAAGTTACATACCATGAAAAGAAGAGAACGAAACCAGAGGATGAGGAAGATCCCAACAACCGATTCTAAGATATTCTGCGCCAAAACGAAGATCCAAGCAACTGATTTATGCTTCGATGTATGAAGAATCAATGACTAAATCATCTTCCAATTATATAGAACTCAAGGGTTTTATGGAGATTCAGTTGTAGAGATGGCCGTGAATGCGTAGGAGATGGAAGCCAGAAGAAAATCAACCGATTATGGGTTTAGAAACTGAAGTGAGGGGTGATGTTGGTGAAGTCACCGATGATGTTTGAGGGGGGGCGGCGTAGAGAATCGTTCTTAGGGCTCAGGGAAAAGAGGGAAACAAAAATAGGGAAAAAAAAGAAGGCGGGCATTTCTAATTTTTAGGATTTCCACCTCCCGCTCTCGTAGCTACTAAATGAGGCGCGCTTTCACCCTAAAAATTATAAAACGACACCTAATTCTAGGTCACGCAAAAATGCATGACCTAAATCCTTTAAATTTTATTAGAGATGATGTTTCTTTTTACAATACCCACTTTTGCGTATCATAAATCAGTGAGTGTCATAAATTGTGTGTCCTTAATGGCCTGTTTTCTAGTAGTGGAAAAAATATAAGATATTATCGTCTGATGATCACTTGTGATAAAATCCATGAAGTAATTCCAATAAGCATGGGTTGAATCCAATACTCATAACTTATGAGCACTCATGAGTGTTGTAGCACCACTATGTCCAACATCTTAGACCTCTACAAGCCAACCCATGATAATTTTGATTCATATCTATTTCCAACATATGAACGACTGTGGATGGTTTGAATAACTCAATCATTCGGGAAGAATGACCTAGTTTATTCTGGAAGTCAAAACATGCAAAATGAAACACAATAATAATTGAATCTAGTATGGTATCAAACCTATGAATATAAATTAAACACTTTTTATTTATCACCATACTGATTACTCATTATTCATTGTTTCGGTTTTATCAACTTAATACTTGAATTAAAAACACTAGTTGTCCCATGCTCCAAGCATGTACACTATGTTTTTCTAAACAATAGCTTTGCCATACACTAAGTATGCACTCTATGTTTGTCTATGATCCTTACTTTGTGAAATAAACCAGTTGAACACAATTCCAGTGATTCTAATTTCACACTCCCAAATCCTTATCGAAAATGTAAGAATTCAAAATTCCTATCATTTATCTATATATGTTAGATTTTACACTTATATGCATTGATCCTCTTGTGATGATTATGCACAAAGTCACAAAGACTTGCAAAAGACATTACAGAGTATTCCAATGGAGATCAATTCCATTGGAAACATCCTTCTTGCATTAAGTTTTATAATCTTACATAGATTTAATAACTTCCATCTATGAAACATTCCCATTTTGACTATCAATTCTGAACAAGAGTTGCCTCTTTTCAGAATATGTCAATATGGTCCTTCCACAAATTAACACTATACTTCAAATTATCCCTGAGCAACCAATCTTTGGTAAACCTTAGATTATCCTCGAAAATTGCTTAATCATTTTAGTCAAATCCAATTCTAGACCTTTTCCCTTCTTAATGCCCCAAGTATGTGGAAAGTTTTAGAAATGATGAATATTATAGCACATGCAATCGATCCTATATCGGAAGCATATGGGACACGATTCATGATGTCTCACATAAAGACATGATTCTAGACCAGTCTTATGCTATAATATTTTTATTTGCCAAGTTCTCATAATTTAGATTATGAATAGGGATGCCGTAATCATAATCGAATTTTAGAGCGCAAATAATAGTCCCACATATAGAATTTCCTTATGTTGAGCCATTCCAACACAAAATTAGGATATAGATCCGGTAAGAAATTTTTTTTGGTAGGAAGGTAAGAAGTTTTTTTTCTACATATTTTTTTGACGAACAAAAAAAATGAATCACTAGATGATTCATTTGTTAGATGATTCACAAGAAAAAATTCTCAAAAAAACATCTTTATGATCCATTTTTAAGTAAATTAAGAAAAAAAATCACTTTTATGACAATTTTAGTGAATAACAACAAAATCATTATATAAATGAATCATCGAGATGTTTTTTTGAGAATTTTTCTTGTGAATCATCTTACAAATGAATCATCTAATGATTCATTTTGTTTGTTCGTGAAAAAAATATGTAGAAAAAAAACTTCTTATCTTCCTACCAAAAATTTCCTTCTTATTTGATCTTGACTCTATATATATATATATATATATATATATATATATATATATATATATATATCATTGGCTAAAGATGATTAAAACCTCAATCTAAGCTTTTAGAATTGAAATGAAGTATAATTTCCTCTCCCTTAATTATAGCAAAACAACTTTTCAACCCCTGCAACTCCACAAATTGAAACTTTTGTTATTCTATAATTAATTATGCTAACTTGAAACCTTTATCATAATTATCATGCTCCCACTAACATGATGATTATTAGCATAACACTTATGATCCCACTAGCTTTGACATGTACTCAAAAATCAACTGGACTTCTAGAAGTCAATACTTTACTGACTTTCTTACCAAAGTTCAGATTTCTAAGATGAGATTGCCTTGATAATAATTTATCAAAATCATACCCCTTATCTTAGATAGCTCCCAGGTGTATCTAAACAATTTTAGAGTTATGAAAAGGGATATCGTAATCATAGTCTCAGTTGTTTAGATCTTTGCTATCTACTTCAAATCTACTTGGTAGAAGTGTTTCCTCACCATCATTTTCATGAATCGGAGAGAAACCTTATGACCCTTAGATTTTATGATGTATGTGTTCTTATCCATGTGAATTATCAAAACCATAGTCACAAGACAAGGATAATGACAAATCCAAACTCATATGGACTGAACTCAATCTTAATTTTGTAACACCGAAAATTTTCAAAACAAAATTTTCAATTTTTATAAAACATAATTCCATTGATATTCATAAAACAACCATTTTAATTATCCAAACAAGACAATACAAAATCCCAAGATCATGATATCAAGCTCCGAATGGGTGTGTGTACGGATCAAGCCGGCGCCTTCCTGCGGTCGTCACTAGTACCTGAAACAATAACATCAACACTGTAAGCACAAGGCTTAGTGAGTTCCCCAAAATACTACATATAACACATATTAGCCACTCGAGGCTATAACTCTGTGGGTCCGTGCACCCAAACTCTGTGAACCCTCAGGTTCTAACTCTGTGAACCTTTCGGTTCTAACTCTGTAAACATGCACAGCATCAATCACATAGAAGTAATGCAGTACAACACATAACATACATAGCATACAAATACTCTATCACATAACTCTGATTACCTACTCAAGGTAAAGTATAGTGAGAAGACTCACCTCGCGTGTCTCGGTAAATCGTAAACCTGAAATCGCTAATCACTCGACCTGTCGAGCTGTCGTCCCCCTATAGCACAATACACCTCTAATTAACACTTTCCCAACTAGGGTTGACCACACTGTAACAAGTCAATCTAGGTCAACGCTGGTCAACGGTCAACGGTCAACTTTGACCGGACTCGGCGAGTACCCAGGCGACTCGGCGAGTCTGGGCGTATACACCAATTTCCCTGGAATCCTCTCTTGACACGTCGAGCATTCCCTCAACTCGACGAGTTCCACCTGGCACGAGTTGTGGGGCCACCACGACTCAACTCGCCGAGTCTCAAGAACAACTCGACGAGTCCAGTTAGACTCAGTCCACCTGTCCATTCTGACTCCCCCTTGACTCACTGAGTTCACCTTTCCCAACTCGGCGAGGCCACTCACAGAGTGGTCGGGCAACATTCATGCTACTCGCCGAGTCTGTTCTTCGGACTCGGCGAGTCCATGCCATGCACTGACTCAATCTTGCTCTAAAGGTCAGATCCAGTTCATTAATCCATAGATCCAGTCCCTCCAAGCTCATTTAGCACGTAAAGTTACAATCTTGATGCACATACAACCTCTATATGACCATATATGATGTTTATGACTCAAATACTACAACACAAGGTCAAAGACTCTATTGTCACTCATAAAGCTTGATGAGTGAGGCTCTCTGGACCTCTATGGATCCAGATCCATGGCCTCAACTCAAAGAGGGAACCAATGGGCATCAAATCATCCCATAAATGACCATCACAAGCCCTAAATTGCATCATGCTTCACTAAACAGAAAATGGTCCGAGATAATACCTCTAGAGTGATGATCTAAGCTCCAAATCCACGAAATAGCAACCTCCTTTGCTTCCTCTTGCCTAGGGTCTCCTTCTTCTTGCTAAATAACATACACAAGATCAAGAATGGCTCCTTTCTCTTCACAAATAGCTCAAGAACACAAGGGTCACTCACTGAGGGTTGGGTGAGCACAAATGACGGCCATAAGGCCCTTTAAATAGGCCTCAAACCTGGAGATTTAGGGTTTCATTACACAGCGCAGACTCGCCGAGTCCAGGCGCGCACCATTGTTCAGTTCCGCGTCTCTACTCGGCGAGTCTGAGCTCCAACTCGCCGAGTCCCTCTCTCAATATGACAAAATTAGATTTACAAGATACCTAGTAAAATCCGGATGTTACAACTCTCCCCCACTAGAACTAGACTTCGCCCTCGAAGTCTCGCGCTAAAATAGCTCTGGGTGCTGCTCCCGCATCATACCCTCCGGCTCCCAGGTCATTTCTGATCCCTTCCGATGTTGCCACTGTACCAATACCAGAGGTACCTCCTTGTTCCTCAAAATCTTGATCTTCCGATCCCTAATAGCCACTGGTCTCTCAGCATAATTCAGGCTTGCATCTACCTGAATATCCTCTAATGGAACCACTACCGACTCGTCGGCTATACATTTCCTCAACTGCGATACATGAAAAGTGTTGTGAATCTGTCCCAACTCTGCTGGTAACTCCAGCTGATAGGCTACCCGGCCCACCCTTTCAATCACACGAAACGGACCTATAAATCGGGGCCCCAATTTGCCCCTCTTCCTGAACCGGATCACTCCTTTCCAAGGAGAAACCTTCAGGAGAAAAAAGTCGCCGACCTGAAATTCCAGCTCGGACCGGCGTCTATCCGCGTAACTCTTTTGTCGGCTCTGAGCGGTCAATAACCTCTGTCTGACCAGCTGTATCTGCTCTGTCGTCTGATTCACGATCTCTGTACTGCCCATTACCCTTTGCCCAACCTCTCCCCAACATATGGGAGTTCGACACCTCCTACCATACAACAGCTCAAAGGGCGGCATACCGATGCTCGAATGATGGCTGTTATTGTAGGAAAACTCCGCCAAAGGCAAATACGTATCCCAACTACCCCCAAAGTCCAATACACATGCCCGAAGCATGTCCTCAAGTGTCTTAATCGTCCGCTCACTCTGGCCGTCGGTCTGGGGGTGGTATGCGGTACTAAAATGCAGCTTAGTACCCAACTCCTCATGAAATTTCTTCCAGAAGCGGGAAGTGAAACGCACATCGCGGTCTGAAACGATCGAGATCGGCACCCCATGCCGAGATACAACCTCCCTCACATAAATCTCCGCCAACTTCTCCGCTGAAGAACTCTCACTGATGGCAAGAAAGTGAGCGCTCTTCGTCAACCTATCCACAATCACCCAAATTGCATCGACTCCTCTGGCAGTCCTCGGTAATTTGGTGATGAAATCCATAGTGATCTGTTCCCACTTCCATTCGGGAACCTCCAATGGCTGCAACTTGCCATGCGGTCTCTGGTGTTCGGCCTTCACCCTTCGACAGGTCAAACACCTCTCGACAAACCATGCGACATCCCTCTTCATACAAGGCCACCAATACTCCTTCCTTAGGTCCAAATACATCTTTGTAGCCCCGGGATGGATCGAAAATTTCGATCTATGAGCCTCCTCCATCAATGTAGTTCGTGTACCGCCTACAAACGGTACCCAGATCCGGCCCTGATAAGTCATAAGGCCTCGACTATCCGATACGAACTCCGAAACCAACCCAACGACCCGCTCTCTCTTCTGCATCTCCGAACGCACAGCCTCGGCCTGTGCCCCACGAATGGCGTCCAGAACTGGAGCTATCACAATCAGTCGCAAACATACATTTCGCAGTGGAGCACTCTCCGCCCTGCGACTCAATGCGTCGGCTACCACATTAGCCTTGCCCGGGTGGTACAAAATCTCGCAATCATAATCCTTGACCACATCTAACCACCTTCTTTGCCGCATGTTTAGGTTAGGCTGATTCATCAGGTACTTCAAGCTCTTATGGTCCGTGTAAATCGTACAACGAACCCCATACAAGTAGTGCCGCCAAATCTTGAGGGCGAACACCACTGCCCCCAACTCCAGATCATGTGTGGGGTACCTCGTCTCGTGAGGCTTCAACTGCCTCGATGCATATGCTATCACATGACCCTTTTGCATCAGTACCGCTCCCAGTCCTAAAATCGATGCATCACAGAATACCACAAAACCCTCCATCCCTTCCGGAAGAGCTAATACCGGAGCTTCACACAACCTCTAGCGAAGCGTCTCAAAGGAGGTCTGCTGCTCGGGACCCCATAGAAATGTAACACCCTTCCGGGTCAATCTGGTGAGTGGAACCGCAATCTTGGAGAAATCCTTAATAAACCTCCGATAATACCCTGCCAACCCAAGGAAACTCCGGATCTCAGAAGGTGACCTTGGCACCTCCCACCTCATCACTGCGTCAACCTTGGCCGGATCGACCAATATCCCCTTCTGGTTAACGAGATGTCCCAGAAACTGGACCTCCCGTAACCAAAAATCGCACTTGGAAAACTTTGCATAAAGTTTCTCCGATCTCAAAACTCCAAGAACCTCCCTCAAATGCTCCTCGTGCTGCTTTCTAGATCTCGAATATACCAGAATATCATCAATGAACACAATCACCGACCGATCCAACATCGGCCGACATACCCTGTTCATGAGGTCCATGAACACAGCTGGGGCATTGGTGAGCCCAAAAGGCATCACCACAAACTCATAATGCCCATAACGCATCCTGAATGCTGTCTTCTGAACGTCCTCGTCCCGTACTCTCACCTGATGATAGCCCGACCTCAAATCAATCTTGGAGAACCAAGATGCTCCCTGTAACTGATCGAATAAATCGTCGATCCTTGGCAACGGGTAACGATTCTTGACCGTCAACTTATTCAGTTCCCGATAATCAATACACATGCGATGCGAGCCATCTTTCTTCTTCACAAACAGGATGGGTGCTCCCCACGGCGAGCTACTCGGCCGAATAAACCCCTTCCCCAGCAACTCCTGAAGTTGCGAGGATAACTCTTGCATTTCTGGAGGCGCAAGGCGATACGGCACCTTAGCGATAGGCGCGGCTCCCGGAACCAAATCGATACCAAACTCCACTTGCCTCACGGGAGGCACACCTGGTAACTCTTCGGGAAAGACATCTGGAAACTCACGCACCACCGAAACTTCATCCACCGAACTCGGTCTCTCGGAGATCACTCGCGTATCCATCACATACGTCACAAAACCCTTACAGCCCTGCTGTAAACACTGCCTCGCCCTAGCAGCCGAACAAAAGGCTGATCCAGAACGTGTATCCTCGCCGTAAACCGAAAGAACTCCCCCACTAGGATCTCGTATAGTCACCAGCTGACGCTCGCAATCGATAACCGCGCCGAATCGGCTCAACCAGTCCATGCCCACTATAACACAGACATCACCCATCGCAATAGGAATCAGGTCGATCGGGAACTCAACCCCAAAAATCTCTAGTACACATCCCCGGAGGACCTCCGTGGCACAAATCACTCTGTCGGCGGCTATGGAAACCCGCAGGGGTCGACTCAGTTCCCCACGACTAACACTGATATGCTGACTAAATGTCAAAGATACAAAAGATCGACTCGCACCCGAGTCAAATAACACTAAAGCAGGTACAGAATTCACAAGGAAGGTACCTATGCATAGCATAATATAATCATAATATCTTGACACCATAAATAAATAATAAAAAGAAGCGTACCAGCCACAACGTCGGGTGCAGCGCGGACCTCTTCCGCAGTCAGCTGAAAGGCTCTCCCCTGAGCCCTCGGTGCCTCGGCCTTCACGGGCCGACTCTCTGTAGCAGTAGCTCTGATGGCGGCGGGAGCAGACCCCTGAGATGCTCCGCGCAGCAGCGGACACTCTGCCTTCCGGTGTCCGGTCTGGTTACAGTGGAAGCACACTGTAAACCCCTTGGGGTAGTCCCTGGCCATATGCCCCTCCTTGCCACATTTGTAGCAAGACCCCGCTCGACAGACTCCATCGTGACCCTTGCCGCACTTCCCACAAGTGCGGCCCTTCTGGCTCCCGGGTCGGGGATCAGCGGGCTTGGCCCGCTTGGCTGCCGGCTGGGACTGTGCCGGCCGCCGATCCCTCCCCAGAGACTCCGCCTCCTCCTTGGCCTGAGTCTCAAGCTCAATCTCCCTCTTTCGAGCATTTGCCTGAAGCTCGGCAAATATCCGATACGAGGAGTTCGCAGCGAACTCCCGAATATCCCGTCTCAGAATGCTCAGGTAACGGCTCATACGTGCCTGCTCGGTGGACACGTGCTCAGGGCAGAACATCGCCCTCTCATGAAACATCCTTGTGATAGCTGTGACTGACTCTGTACCCTGCTTGAGGGTCAGAAACTCCTGAGTCAGACGTTCCCTCTCCACCTGAGGAACGTACTCATCTCGGAACATGGTAGTGAACCTCTCCCAGGTCACTGCCGAAAGCTCAGTTGGTGTGAAGTGTGCCGTCACAAACTTCCACCAGTCCTTCGCTCCCAAGCGAAGCTGGTTCAGCGCGAACCGAACCTTCAAATGCTCAGGGGACGAGCAAGTGAAGAAGCATCCCTCCATATAAGATATCCACCTCATAGCTGCCACCGGATCCTGCGTACCATCAAACTCTGGTGGCTTGGTGTTGCTGAACTCCCTAAACAATGTCGCATCACCTCCCTGGGGTCTTGCCGCAGCAATCACTGCGGTAGCCGCTGCAACCGCAGCCTCAGAAAGAGCGGCATAGCGCTCGTCAAACGTCTCAATCAACGCGGTCTTAATGGACCCGAACATCTCTGGTAACTCAGCTCTGATGACCGCAGCCACCTCCTCATGAATGATCTGTCGAATCTCCTCATCGCTAGTTCCGGCATCCTCCGGCATGTGACGTGTCCTCACCATGATCAACCTCTGAAATACAACATGCGATAATTAGAATTTACTCGAACACTCTTACATTCGACAATCCACCCCTCCTTGATTCTTGGTATCCCAAGATTCTCATTTGGACTGTGTACCGCACCGATGCTTTCAGTAGTACGGGCCCAATACTACTGTCCGCACCGTCTCAGTACACACCCCAAATCTTCCTCTTCGGATCCCAATCCCCAAGTACTCTATTATACTTGAATCGCTCTGTAACAGGTCTCACACGAAGTCCTAGCTGCTACCTAATTACTCTCAGCATCTCATAGCAGCTCACCCCTCCCTAGGCTAAGGCATCACAAAACAGGCCACTCTAGTCCTATTAGCAATACCTAGCCTACTCTAGCATGCAAATACATCACATTAATAATAATTATCACATAATATAAAGGTATTTTGGGAATTCACCGTTCGGGCGCTGGCTGATCGTACACACGTTTCTTCCTGGAAAATCTTTTACTCTTAGAAAACCTTGGTTTTATTTTGAAATATCTCTTCAATTCCTCAGTTTGAGTTCAAATACCCCCGAAGGTGTACCCGAATCCCTCAAACCAAGGCTCTGATACCAATTTGTAACACCGAAAATTTTCAAAACAAAATTTTCAATTTTTATAAAACATAATTCCATTGATATTCATAAAACAACCATTTTAATTATCCAAACAAGACAATACAAAATCCCAAGATCATGATATCAAGCTCCGAATGGGTGTGTGTACGGATCAAGCCGGCGCCTTCCCGCGGTCGTCACTAGTACCTGAAACAATAACATCAACACTGTAAGCACAAGGCTTAGTGAGTTCCCCAAAATACTACATATAACACATATTAGCCACTCGAGGCTATAACTCTGTGGGTCCGTGCACCCAAACTCTGTGAACCCTCAGGTTCTAACTCTGTGAACCTTTCGGTTCTAACTCTGTAAACATGCACAGCATCAATCACATAGAAGTAATGCAGTACAACACATAACATACATAGCATACAAATACTCTATCACATAACTCTGATTACCTACTCAAGGTAAAGTATAGTGAGAAGACTCACCTCGCGTGTCTCGGTAAATCGTAAACCTGAAATCGCTAATCACTCGACCTGTCGAGCTGTCGTCCCCCTATAGCACAATACACCTCTAATTAACACTTTCCCAACTAGGGTTGACCACACTGTAACAAGTCAATCTAGGTCAACGCTGGTCAACGGTCAACGGTCAACTTTGACCGGACTCGGCGAGTACCCAGGCGACTCGGCGAGTCTGGGCGTATACACCAATTTCCCTGGAATCCTCTCTTGACACGTCGAGCATTCCCTCAACTCGACGAGTTCCACCTGGCACGAGTTGTGGGGCCACCACGACTCAACTCGTCG
Organism: Lactuca saligna; assembly: GCF_052625555.1. NCBI lineage: Eukaryota > Viridiplantae > Streptophyta > Magnoliopsida > Asterales > Asteraceae > Lactuca > Lactuca saligna. The sequence continues at coordinate 8,061,992 of NC_136424.1, forward strand.
AGTCTCAAGAACAACTCGGCGAGTCCAGTTAGACTCAGTCCACCTGTCCATTCTGACTCCCCCTTGACTCACTGAGTTCACCTTTCCCAACTCGGCGAGGCCACTCACAGAGTGGCGGGCAACATTCATGCTACTCGCCGAGTCTGTTCTTCGGACTCGGCGAGTCCATGCCATGCACTGACTCAATCTTGCTCTAAAGGTCAGATCCAGTTCATTAATCCATAGATCCAGTCCCTCCAAGCTCATTTAGCACGTAAAGTTACAATCTTGATGCACATACAACCTCTATATGACCATATATGATGTTTATGACTCAAATACTACAACACAAGGTCAAAGACTCTATTGTCACTCATAAAGCTTGATGAGTGAGGCTCTCTGGACCTCTATGGATCCAGATCCATGGCCTCAACTCAAAGAGGGAACCAATGGGCATCAAATCATCCCATAAATGACCATCACAAGCCCTAAATTGCATCATGCTTCACTAAACAGAAAATGGTCCGAGATAATACCTCTAGAGTGATGATCTAAGCTCCAAATCCACGAAATAGCAACCTCCTTTGCTTCCTCTTGCCTAGGGTCTCCTTCTTCTTGCTAAATAACATACACAAGATCAAGAATGGCTCCTTTCTCTTCACAAATAGCTCAAGAACACAAGGGTCACTCACTGAGGGTTGGGTGAGCACAAATGACGGTCATAAGGCCCTTTAAATAGGCCTCAAACCCGGAGATTTAGGGTTTCATTACACAGCGCAGACTCGCCGAGTCCATATCCTGGACTCGCCGAGTCCAGGCGCGCACCATTATTCAGTTCCGCATCTCTACTCGGCGAGTCTGAGCTCCAACTCGCCGAGTCCCTCTCTCAATATGACAAAATTAGATTTACAAGATACCTGGTAAAATCCGGATGTTACAAATTTCTTGCCACCTGGTAGCTCAAATGGTCTGTCATTGCTTCCAAGTTGTTACGCAACCAGTTGAGAACTCTAAGAACTCATATGCAAAGCCAACTTTAACTGAACTGGGCACAAAAATAGAAACATGTCAACACGATAGGTTATAAACCTCACGTCGTGTGCTGGTGTTAAAATACATGTTTTTATTCTTGATTATATCTTGAAATTCTTTTCAGGATCTTTAAGACTCCCACTGTACTCTTGACATATAAGACCATCCTGCCAAATATTCAAGAGATAGTTTGGATTCTTTATCAAGACAAACACTTCACACAACTGGTCTTAGTTGGTATTTGTTTTATCCAAAACATCACACCTTACTAATTTCAAATGTACAAGAGTAGGATACTTTTCCTCTTAAATTTGACTAGTGTTAAGAAACCTTTCTTTAATATATATCACTCAAGTTACAATCTTGGAGTATGACTCTAAGAATTGTTTTTGGAACAAGGTATGAATCATCTTCTTGATTTGACCACTTCAACAATCCATAGCTCCTCTTCTTAGCTATCAGAATGCACTTAGAGGATAAATTGTGATAAGGTCTCTTAATTATGAAGATGATCATATAACAAGATACTATAGTACTATACCATCTTTTCAGATTTGAGAAACTTTTATCCTTATGCCTAATTTGATTCTTCTCATTCGTTCTGCCATACATCGAAAATTTTCCAATGTATCAGAATTACACTTAAACTTTTAAGTGTAAATCATAACGAGTAGTCTTATAGATCTTTTGTGGTGGACTTGATCAGTGCACAAGAATGTGTACTTGATCCCTTAGTCCTTCACTTGACTCACATATACATGCGAACAAGGAACTAGTCTTAATTTTCCAAAGCTGAAAGTTCTCATTCATCATAATGTACAACTTGTATGATTTCCAAGTTTCTATCCAACTGAAAACTTATGTGATGAGAATCTTTTCTTATTTGGTAAATTTAGACACTAAAACAACTGAAAGAATCAAATCCATATTTTTATTATCGCTAGAAATATACAAACATCAAGTTTTCATAAATGTCATTGCAATGAGATATAAAATAAAGTAAAACAAACTTTTATTTATTTATAAAATGCGGGAAAAAAAAACTTTTCCTTACAATGCAACTTTAAATGAAAATTATGCTATTACATGTTTCCTAGCAATCTATCATAACTCTTAAGAGTAGCTCAAGAATCCAATCTTTAATCAAGTGATAGAAATCCATATTCGCGATCAGATTCAACATACTCTTTCTTTAAGTTTCCTTCACTTTTCCTTTGATTCTTAAAACATCAACATGTGACCCAGTCACATCATGTAATGAGACTCTCAGAATAGAAACTTAATCGAGTTAGATAGTGGACTTTACCTGAAGTAGAGTCAAACTTATTGACTTTACCAACCTTATGATCTTTCAGGTGAATTTGGAAGCTTCGCAACCAATGCCCTTTCATTTTGGCAATATAACTATATGGACCCTTTGGGAATGGTACATGGGACAATCTCAGACTTAGCCTTTCTCTTTACCATTTAGTCAACTGAGTTGACTATGGCCAATCCCTTTCCATCGGGAAGAGAAGGCTTTTACTGGGTATCCAATGCAACCATTGTCAATGTCCATTGAAGGTTTGGAAAGTTTATCTACTAATCAAATTTGCTTTACCAAAGCTCCAAATCATTGTTGATTCAGCAGTACCAAGCAAATAGATAAGATCATTAAGGGTCATGTCATAGTCTATTTCATAGTAGTCCCAAAGGTAACTCACTATGTGACTTTATAAAGTGATTGAACATCCAACTTTCTTAAGAATTTAACACCCAAATCTCCCGGCTTGTCAATATGTGACTTCATCTCCACGATGTGAGCACACATAGACTTTGCTTGCCAATAGGGCTTAAGTGACCTTGAACTTGTGGGTTAGGGAGAATAATTGGAGAAGATGGAGGAAGTGAAGTTCCAAGAGATTTGGGAAGATCATAGATGCCTGAATTAGACATCTTTTGGGAGATATTCAAGATAGTTGATTTAAAGTCCTTAATATAACACCCAGTATGAAATATTAAGGCTAGGACCCAACACAATATTTTATAACTTGGAAGAGGGATGCCGTAATCCAAGCTATAAAATATTTGAAGGTAAGTGAATGACGATTCACCAATTTCCACCATGAAAACGTAATAATTTAATTAGGTTTTACTTGGATTTGAAACTCCTAGATCTTTTGAGATTCATTGAACTGTTCAATGGCATGTTTCAATCTCGAGTGTGCCCTTCAAGTTTTGTGATTGAGATGCCGAGGATCACAAAACAAGGTGTGAATAACCATGCAAATATACTTGGTACCCTTGATTTTTACCCCTCAATCGATGTGCCGGTTAATCACACATGCTCCACCGATACTATGATAAACATTAAGTTACCATTTGCCTACCTTGTTAAATCAAGCTAGTGTACCGGTTAATCACACACGCTCCACTAACAGACTTAAGCAAAGTGTAATTTATCGGTTAGCACCAAATTCATGTTTTCCTAGGTAACTAAGATTGGGTATTACTAAGAGTTTAGTTACTTAGTATTTATCATTAATACTTTTAATGAAGGGAGAATTATAATCCTTGTCCTACCCGTTCGGCTAACGACCCTCCACCAGTCAAGGAAGCGGTGGGTGAGAGTGGACACCCATTAAACAACCATTTTATAGGCAGTAACCTTATACCCCCTTATAGACCAACTTCGTGAATAAGGCCTACTAATGGTAAGACGACTTGCTCTTATACATATATATATATATATACATATATATATATATATATATATATATATATATATATATATATATATATATAAATATTATTAACTTATAATATTAGAAAGTATAAGAGTTGAATTTTAACTTTTAAAATTTCAAGGGCTTAACTTGGAATTAAAATATTCATGGGAAAACTTTACAAATTCCAAAACTTGAGGACAAGTTTTGAAACTATTCAAAACTCTTGGATTTTCATAATTTATGAGTGTAATTAATGTTTTTAAAAACTTTTAATGAAGAGACTCTTGGACATCCATAACTTGAGGACAAGTTATGGAGCCATAAAAAATATTTATAAGAAATGACTCTTCATTTTTGTAACCTATGGCATTTTTATGAGTTTTAATATTCATATAAATTGAGAACAAGTTACAAAACCACATTTTATGAACAAATTTTAGATTAATTTGGATTGAAAACAAATAACACATATTTTTCATTAATCTAAAATAACTCATAAAACTAGGTAACACAAAAAAACTTTTGGTAATCCATAACTTGAGGACAAATTATGGACTCCATTAAAATACATTTAGATCAAGAGTTAACTAAGAAACACTTTTGTAAATAATTCCTATGATCTACCAAAACTCATAAGCATGAACAATCCATATCAACAATTTCAAGAATTACATCAACATAAATAAACTTGAAATTGGTTTACTATAACCATTACCACTTTAAAAACAAGTTTTATAAGTCCAAAACAGCTTAAGGTAATGATTCTAAACCAATTTCAACTTTAAAACTTGAAGATATGCTATCAGGGGGTCCAACTCGTCGAGTGCACGAACCAACTCGGCGAGTTGGATGCATTTTTCCTTAGACTCGTCGAGTCCCTTCATGGACTCGGCGAGTCTGCTGAGCAGATAACACAAAAATTCGATTTTTCAACCAATTTTGCAAGAATAACAAGAAAACAAGCCTAGGCTCTGATACCACTGTTGGATTTTGAGCATTCTAACACTCCTAAGTGTACATGCAACCCTAAATACCTTGGATCTATGTTTTCTCTATTATACATGCAAATATTAATATTCCAAGGTATTACCCTATCTAGTATACAATCTTTTGATACTTGGGTAATATAACAAGTTAGAAACATACCTTGTTGATGTAGCTTGTCTTCATGAAGCTTGAGTGCCTAGTTCCCCAAGTGTGACACTTCAAATGGTTCACACAACACCGTGAACACTTGGAATAACCTTGAGAATAAGGATACTTTAGTTCTCTCTAGTGAAATCGGCCTTGCCCTTTTTCTGTACACACACTAGTGCCCATTTCACCAACCAATGACATCTTTATATTAGTTTGCTTAAAATTTTGGGACTTTTCCGGAAACTATTTGATAACCAAAAATTGGACTTTGAAAATTATCATGAAATTAATATATATTATTATTAACAAATCATTCATTAACATAACAAATATTTTTATTATTAAAAGGAAATACATGTGTTGCTAATTTCTAAGAATAAATTGATGGTATAAGTACTCCTCTATTGCTTATTGACCACATCAAACTCTCTGATCCCTTCTATGCATCGTTGTGGATATGATGGTGAGATGTATTCAGTAAGTGTTTCTCTAATCTCGGTGTTCCTCTAATGTTGTTTAACCTAACTAACACCCAATATCTACACCTCACATGGTAACAACCATAGACCAAGACACATGTTGTTTAACCTAACTAACACCCAATATCTACACCTCACATGGTAACAACCATAGACCAAGACACATCTATCAAATTTGAAAAAGTGAATTATGAATGATAGTTTATATGGAAACAAGTGTAGGGTGATTATCTATTTAAATTGCCATTTAAAGTTTATTTTTTCACCTAATAGAAAGTACACAATTATTGATTGTGTATTTTTTTTAAACGACAAACTATCTAAACCTACTCATAAATACCACATATGTCTCCTAAGAGACTTGAACCCATGACTTCTTATTTGAGAGTATCACTCCTTACCGCTAGGCCAAAGGTCTTTTGGTTATTTATTGTATATTAATAAATATTATCAAGTCTTATATTTAATTGAAGAAACATACATAACACATCTCACTATGATCCTACAACGATACATAGGAGAAACATAAGGAGTTTGAAGTGATCAACAAAAAGAGACCTAGTCAGCTAGTTTATTATTAGAAATTAGAAACAAATGTATTTCCTTTGTTTATAATAAAAATGTTTGTTATGTTTATAAATGATTTGTTAATAATAATATCCATTAACTCCATAGTATTTTTCAGAGAAGTTCTAATATTTTAGTTATCAGGTAATTTTCAAAAAAATCCTAATGTTTTGAGCAAACTAACAAAAAAGGATAGAATACCGACTAAATCTAAGAAACCAGCCAAAAACGGTTTTTTCAAAGTTTTAGCCGATATTTTGTACTATTCTATATAAAAAAAATTAGTTTGAGATTTTTTCATAAATTTGATGAAAATTTTAAAACATTTTTGAAGATTTCCCATTCATATAATATATATTATGTTGATATTATTTTCTTATGAATTAATAAATATCATATTTATAATATTTTGATATAAATCATGTTCGTATATTACAATATCAATTTTAGTGTCTACTTATTATTAGTGTAACCCTATATGATCATATGGCGAAATTGTTTTATAATTAGTCTTGAGCATATGAAACCATTAGTTTGAGTCTCATTAGCACATTTGAGGAGGGTTTGTTGAACTCTCATCAAAGAGATGACATTTACACAACACAAACTAATCTGTAAACATGTCTAATCATTAATACAGTTGAGGAGGTTTTTTTGGAGCTCTCATCAAAGATACGACCTCCACTCAACACAAACTCAAAGGACTAGTAGAAATCGAAATTGAGTTACAGAGAGAGAGAGAGAGAGAGAGAGAGAGAGAGAGAGAGAGAGAGAGAGAGAGAGAGAGAGAGAGAGAGAGAGAGAGAGAGAGAGAGAGAGAGAGAGAATAATAAATAAAAGCAAAAAATAATAAAAGAATAAAGAGAGGGGAAAAATAATAAATAAAACCAAAAAATAATAAAAGAATAAAGAAACGGTAATTTGGTTATTTCACACAAACTTAACCCCATATTTTTAACGAAGTTATCTATAAGAACCATTCCTGCAAGAAATTCAAAATTAAGGATCATCTTTGCAAAACATTCTCGATAAGGACAAAATTCCATACATATTACCAAGCACGGGGACCATTTATGTAACTTTGTCTAATTTCAACGACCTAAGTGAGAAGTTTTTATGATTACAGTAGTTTGGCGTGCATAAAAAGTAATGTTTTAAAACTCGGGTTTTTGGTTGACCCGGTATGATGACCGGTTCACGGGTCAACCGGTTCAACCGGTTGAACCGCCGGATCAACCCGATTTATGGTATTTCTCTATTTTTATATATTTTTACTTTCATATATAATGCATAAACATATAAAACCAATAATTTAATGTACACAAAGTTTAAATATTTAAAAACATTGAAGAAACCGCGAACGGCTCGTTGTTTTGGTCTTCGCTACTTGTTTTCAACTATCCAAACTCTATTAAAACGGGTCAATCCGGTTTTAACCGGTTCGACATAAGCGGTTGAACCGCGGTTTAGAGGAAACCCGGCCGGTTCGATTCGGTTCGTATTTTTACAAAAAATCGGTCTCAATTGACCCGCCTTCTACCCTAGGTCACGGTCCAACCGATTGAACCGACCGGATCAACCCGGGTTTTAAAACATTGATAAAAAGTGATATTAGAGGATGAAAATTATATTGTTATTTTATGATCTTAAACAACAAATCAAAAATAAATTAAACATTATTTTTTTTGTATTTTATTAAAAATTTATCCATTTAAAATAATATTAGGTAAGTGTCTCGTCATCATATTTTTCATAGTGAATTTGGCCTAAATGAAACAAATTCTAAAGTATAATTATTAAACATGTACAAAACCAAATTTAGTAACTTATGTGAAGCAGATTATAATATTTTGTTTTATAACCTTAATATACATTCTATTAATGCAAGAACGTTCGTAGTATTTTTTTAAAGAAAAATATGACAAAAATATAAAATTAAGTGAATAGTTGAGGATTGATTAAAAAATTTTAAGTGAGGGAAAAATCGTAAGCATGGGATAGTGGAATAAAATCTAAGGTTGGATAGCAAACGTGTGGATAAACCCTAGTGATCGAGATGAGATCAAACATATCCCTTTTCAAAAAGTAGATTCCATATGGAAGGCTTATAACTATGTCAAAGGATCACACTATTTACTTGTAGCTTTTTTCTTCTTTTATAAGAATAAATCTCATTTGAGCCAATTTTATTGACAAAATAGGCAAATACCAGATCCACGCAATATACTATTTTCAAACTGGGATCATTTTAATGATTTATATGATTGATCACTGGTAATACAATAATATCAGTTTGCTAAGTATGTTATAAAAGCATGAGATCTGATATAATCATATTTAAAATTTATTAACCATGAATAAAGTGATACACATGATAGCTCTAACATCCACTTTTGGATAATACACACATGATAGCTCTACTTAAAATAATGACTTCCTTAATATGAAGATGACAAAATATAGTCTAACAAGTTAGTTAACTGGTCAAAAAGATTGGTTCTAGAGATTAAATAATTAGTGATTTAGATTTTTATTTATTTATTTATTTGTTTTGTTTCTTTTTGAAAGACATGTAGGGGAGATAAACAACAAAAAGTGGTTCTAGAATCTAGATTTGTGTCAAATGCCGATAGAAAGAGGAAAGATTTTTAACACGTAAGAATACCTCTTTCTAATTAAAGCTTTTGACTTTTCATGATTACCCACGCCAAGGTTTTTCATTTTGGTATTTAGTTAGATTACCAAAACCATTTTAGATATACTCACCATAATGATCGATTTTTGTGCATTGAAATTATTTGATTAAAGTTGGTTTAGAGTTTAGCGGTTGTTAAAATTTTGATTAAATCTATCTGAAATAAGTTTTTATCAGGATTTCAGAATTCTATGATCTTAAAATTTTGATCCGAGCTAATCTTACATCTTTAGTTAGAAAACAATGCAACTAACTTGAAACCAAACATTACATGCTACAAGAAGTTTCATAGAATATCACTATTTCATTCGTACATCTTAAATTAAAAAGTATATCTTGAAATCTATATTATTCTCTTTATGATCTTATGTCATATATTGCACATGATCATGATGATATTGTTTTTTTTCTTAAAATATTTTCTTTCTAAATTTCACGGTTTCCAACAAAAAGAATTATTGTTAACCCTTGATCATTTAAATTTGATTTCAACATCAAGCTTCAATAAGTGTTGTGAAAAACAACTTTATGAACAAATTTGGAGTTCAATCCTAGTCTGATCTTATAATATCTTGTAAAATTTAAAACGATTTTATATAATACTCCGATCTTAACAACCTTTAGATAATAAATTAACTAAATATTTAAATAATTTAATTAACATTTCTTTACTCTAAAAATCTCTCAACTTAAATTCATTTCTATCTATGTGAAAAATTCTATAAAATTGTGGCTCAAAATTGAGATAATCGTAAAAGTCTAAATACGTAATATATATATATATATATATATATATATATATATATATATATATATATATATATATATATATATATAAAGATAATTCGAATAGGGACTTCACACGACGAAATCTATGTCAGCCCGTGACACATCAACAAATAACACAGTCTCATTCCCAAGAAATGACAATCTCATATCTAAATCTCATTCTCATCAATCTCATATCTCAATCTCCTCCTCGAAAGAATATCAATCTCATATCTGATCTAATCATCTTCCATCTCGATCAAAAGTTCTTACTGTAATTTCTCACTTCATATCAACTTTAGGAGTTATATCTTTACTCCAAATCATACTCTGACACTTCATCTTATTTTTATCTCGCTATTTTCTAAATTATCATAATTAATATTAAGAAATCTGCTTTTTAATCCATGATTATCATCATTTTCATTATCAATAAGCCTTCCACATAATGGATATCAATTAGACACTCATCAAATCGGTATATTATAAACCATATCTTCAAATATTATTCCGGGTCCATAATGCATCCAAATTAATCAATCAGGTCGTTCAAACCATTTTCTCAATTTAATCTCTCGTATTACTTAAATCAGTGATTAATTAATCATTCAAATTTATCACTCAGATCGCTTAAATCGACCATTTATATTAATTATTCTAATTGATATTAATCACTATGATAAAAAAATTGCTCCGACTAGTCACTTAAATCTATTGATCAACTATTCCAATGAGCATTTGTTTATTTGATTAATCACTTGGATTGCTCACCTAGTTTAATCAAATAAATCACTCAAATTAGTAGGATCAATCGCTCATATTAATATTTTTCACTTAAATCAATTTCTCGAATCACTCAATTTAATATTGTCTACTGAGATCAATTACTCGGATCAATATCATTTACTCAAATCAATAACTCAAGTCGGTCATAATATATCTCATATTAAGATTAGGTATTGTCACCTCTCAGAGACTCAATCACAAAATATCATCTACATGTAAGTCAAATCGTCTACATGTATGTCAAATCATCTACATGATATAATCATGTAAGTCTATAATTTTAATCCAAATTCTCATTTTGTAAGATCCAATCACCTCTCATGGATCTTTGTGTAAATCATATGATCTCGAGTAAAAGTCTTCATTTCTCAAATTTTATTTCATTTATATTATTTGTCACTTTCTCTCTTTCTCTCGATATCTCTCTCTCTCTCTCTCTCATATTTTCGTCTCTTTCTATCTCTATCTTAACTATTCATCATCCCTCTCTCATTATTCTCAAAATCTCTATCAAAAGTTTTCTACATCTTTATCTCTTTCTTAATATTAATCTTGATCACGTTATCTCATTTTAAGAGTAATATTATTACTTTGTCTCACACTCTCATACTCTATCTAATCTCATGCTCTAGAATCTCTTTTAATCTGAGCTCTTTGATTCAAAACGCTTCATTATAACTCTCATATTATCTCAACATTAAAGGCTATAGAATCACTCTAGTTTTATACTCTCATTTTCTCTACACTCTTGACTCTATAAGTATATTTACATATATTTTAACTCATCTTCATCGCATATCTCGTCATGATAAATTTCTCATCGCCTCATTGTTGGAAATATTTTTATGTGATTGTCACTTGAAATAAGTTGAGTATTGATTTATATTTTCTAACATAAGCTTAGCCAAACATCCCCCTTACACCCTTCATTATAACTGAGCCTTTCATACTCTAATCAAAACTAGATCTTATTTATGCTCTTCTGTCCTATGAATTTTGTATCTTGAATCATGATTTCAGTATTTTAGAATCTATTTAGTCCAACAAGTGGAATCAGAGCAATGATTTAACTGGGTTAGTTGCAAATCTCTGAATACTTTTTGTATTCTTCGAGTATCTCGTTTATCATTTTAATTTTCTAAATCTATTCTGTATTTTTAATTTATTTGTAATTTGATCTAGAATTTCTTGTTTTGAAATTTCTATCGATTTAAATATTTGCTTTAGCTCACTTATTTCATTCTTTATTCAATTTGTTTTTGAAATCATATTGAAAGAATATTCTCACATTGTTTCATTCAACTTGCCAAGTAGTATCGATTCAACTACTCTTATTCCAATTCTTTTTCCATAACGAACGTCAAACTTTTGAGGCACTCTTTAATGGTTTCTAGCATTCTTGACGACCATAGAACAAAACCTGGCACATGATATTTTGGAATCCTTTGTCGAGGAAGTTCTAACAAAATTGTACCCAAAACACTTGACCTTATAATCTTCATATCAATATATATACAATATAAATCAACTAACTTGATCGCATTATTAGAGCCAAATGACCTTTCTAAAAAAATCACTTGAAGAAAATCATAAACATTACATTCCAAACAAGTGGGAAGCATGATTTCATAAATCTGTAGAGTTGAAAAAGAATAGGAGAACAACCCAACCGATGTAATACCTTGAGCATATTTGCAGAGGAGACATGATCAGGTTTGGAGTAAGCCTTACCAACATGTAATACCAAAAGCTTCCATACATGTGCCTTCGAAATTGAGGTCATATTTCCTTGAATTTTAAAGCTCATCATGTCCTTTGATTTGTTATAAATGGTAGTAGAATAAGCTAGAATCAACGACGATAAAGGAATATCCTTGTAGTGAATAAGAGCCTTCTTCATAACTAAATGATTAACACATTCAATGAAAGGTTGAAAATATTCAAGGTATTTGGAGAAATCAAGATAGACGATTATGTTATGATTCTGCTTGACAACTAAATTAACAGATGATGCAGTCTCGTCCATGAAGGAATCATGATCGGTTGAGGTTGCCAATGACAATTGTTGGAAAAGAGAACAAGAACACTCAAAGAATCAAATGGTTTTCTATATATTGTTTGTGAATTGTTTGATCAAGTAAAGAGATGAATGGGAATTGAATACACATAAGAATAAGCATTCTTGCAACCGACATTCATGATCACATTTGGAATGGCTTATCATAGTTTGCTAGCTCATTATTCTAGTAATAGAAAATGAAACAACTATCCTCAAGTACTTTCATAACAACACTTCCACATCTTCAAGAAAAATTTGATCATCAGATTATTGAGCATCATTACATGAAGAATACCATCATAGTGAAATACACTTTTGGAACATGATTATTTTTCGTAAATTGAACCAGGGTAAGGTTTGTGGTGTTTCAACACAATCATGTTGACAATGATTGGAATCATACACACATAATTTGTAAAATCTAATTTCAAGTTGGAATTAACTTGAAATGTCAATGGTTTCAAGTGATATGTATGATTTTACAATGAATAAATTAGAAAGAAGTAGGTATTATCTGTGACATTTCACTAATATCATGGTAATAATGAAGACATATTATTAACATAAAATTGAAAAACCATAATTTCATGTTGTTTTATACTTGAAATATCAAAGGTATTAGTGCATTGTGTGTAATGTTAATGAAATATTATAAAGAAGTTGGTAATGATTATGGATTTTCACATAAATTATAATTATAATCATTTATGATCACAAAATCAAACTTTGTAAAAACTAAGTTCAGATTGGAATTAATCTAAACCATTAAGAGTTTTAAGTGTAAGTGTGTTCAATGATTTAAAATAAAAGATAGAAGAAGGTATGGTTGTTTTTATTTCACAAAAATCTTGGTTATAAACACTTTGATCATATATACAGATGTTACGGAACCATAAGTTCAAGTTGGCTTAGATTCAAACTATCAAGGGTTTCATTAGTGTCATACTTGAACAACTTGTGTTCACTGTCAATTCTTTTGTTTCAGACTAGAATAATAAATGTTCATTGTTAATTCATTGTCTTTGAATCTAAAAAATCATCACAAAAGAAAAATATTTTGATTTTTTTTTAATTTAAAGAAAGCAAAATCTTCTTGAATTTTTTAAAATATTAAGAATGAAATATATTTTTGGATTTTTTGATGAAAGAAAAATATAAGACTATGGAGGATTGTGAGGGCTCGTAACCCATAAAAAATGAACAGAAAACACAAAGAACAAAAGTAAATAAAAGGAACTGGTTATAACGGGTTGGGATGGATCACATTCCATCGTACATGAACAATAACCGGATACAGTGAAACGGATAAGTACAAGGAATTTTACTTGCTCTGAAGCATTGTGATGCTTCATAGCCCATCGTAGTTAGTTGAATAGTAACCATTTTCAAATTGATTTAGGAACTGATTCAGCCTCCATTATTCTAAGCCCTTATAATATTCCCATAAATTCAGCTTCATGCAATGCCTTTGTGAAAATATCAACTAGTTTATCTTCCGATTTGACAAAATGAATTTCTACATTTATGTCTTCTACATGGTCTTGAATACGTGATATTGAAATGCAATATGCTTTGTTTTTTTAGTGTTGTACTGGATTATGAAATATTGTGATTATACTTTTCGAATTAAGGTACAATGGAATTTTCTTCATATTTATGGCATAGTCTCACAAATGACTTTGTATCCGAATTATTTGTGAAGTACAAGCGACATTAGCTATATATTCACCCTCAACAATTGAAAGCGTATCACATGTTCTTTGATTGCTAGCTTACAAATAAACATTTATTAGCAAAATACCACGACCCTAAGGACGTAGTTTGGCGAAGATATCAAAAGATATTCTTCTCAACTATCATATGAGGTTCTCTTGGATTAGCTTGAAACCTTGCATAATAATACACAAAAAACATTACGTTAGACCAAATTGATGTTAAATAAAGAAATAACCTAATCATGCTACAATACAAAGTTTAATAAGGTGTTGGGTTGTCAAGTGAAGGTGTTAGCTTCGTTCCAAATGCCATCGGAGTCTTCACTTTTGTATCTCCATTCATCCCAAACTTTGTAAGTAATCTCTTTGTGAAATCCTCCTAATTAATAAATATGACAAATTTACTCTTTCTAATGTTCAACTAAGGAAAAATTAATTGGACCAATTGAGCTCATCTTAAATTTAGTTTCCATTAATTTCAAAAATTCAACAATTAAATTAGGATCTATTGAACCAAAAATAATGTCATCAACATAAATTTGATCAACCATATAGTGATCACCAACCTGTTTCAAAAGAAGGGGGTGTTCAATTAAACCTTGTTTGAATTTTGATTGTTTAAGAAAACAAGTAATAGTTTCGTACCATGCCCTCTGAGCTTTTTAAGACCATAATGTTGATACATGAAGTGACCCTCTTAATTTTTGCCTACCGCAGTCTACAAGCATCTGCAGTCAAGCTGCTTCAGTGATTACATCCGAAGTCATCTAAAGCTACCGCAATCATCTTTCTATACTTAGTTTACTTTTATCTATCTTTCAGTAATAGTCTCTATTTTCTAGTATGCCTTGCATGGCTACTCTTAGAGAGTGAATCACTTGTACTTCTTGAGACTCTATATATAGAGCTCATGCCTTATCAATCAATACAGATCTCTCTTTACTCATCTCTAAATCTGAATTATCTTCAAATTATTCTTACACATCTCATATCTTTCTTACTCTCTAAAAATCCTCTCAAACATGACTGAGTAATAATTCTATTCGGAGCAAGTCATTCGTGACTTTATCACTAAGATTGATCTCACTCGCTAACTTGGTTTGAATGCATTCCATGTTATGAATCAACTTATGTGCTTACTTGATATATCACCTGCTGTCATTCATGTTTCTTTACTTTTCCGCAACTAACTATCTAACCATCTAACATATTAACTTATTATTGTTGAGCTTTTAGATCCTTTGAGATTAACTAATTCCACAACTATACTTATTCTAACGTTTGTTCAAGTGTGTCTCAAGTTTTTATCTCAACAATTGGTATCAGAGCCATAGTGGTTGCTCTTTGAAAAACGAAACTCTGACTTTTTCAAAAGGCCTTCTATACCACTGAAGTTTATTTTTTTTCTTAAAAAAAAAAAAACAAAAATGGCACAAGCACTTTCTCTGAATGTTTCCAACAATGTTGGTGGCTCAAACCGAGCTCCAATATTGGTTGCAAATGAATATCATCACTGGTCTCAAAGAATGGAAAGATACTTAAGGAGACTTGGTAGAGATGTTTGGCGATCTGTTGAAGAAGGACCACATGTCCCTGTTCTTACACCTGTTCAAACTGATGGCGCCATAGCCAGACTAGGAGGAGGACAACCAGTCTTGAACCGTCCCACCAAGGATGATCTCGATAAAATGGAAAATGATGTTATTGCTTTTTATGAAATCTCTTGTGGAGTTGCTCTTGACAACTTCGACATTATCATAAACTGTAAATCAGCAAAAGAGATCTGGGGTGTTCTCAAGAACTTGTATGAAGGTTTAGAACAAGCTCAAGATAAGAAGCTCACAACTGCACTCAATGAATTCAACAACTTCAAGGCTCATGCTGGTGAAAGTTTAGAGGACTCATTCAAAAGGTTCAATCTGATAGTTACTAAGTTATCAATTGCTGGCACCATCCGCAGTAACCATGAAACAAACCTTCAATTTCTCAACGGGGTAGGAAGACATTGGACTATTGCTAAGATGATAGTTCAAGGAGACAGAAAGATTCATTCCCTGTCTCTCTACAACCTATATGGGCAATTGCAAGCACAAGAATCCACCGTACTCAAAGATTGTGCTGACCTCGGAGGACCACTTGGTCTTGTAGCATAAGCTCCTCATAACCAGTCTTACTCTCCCTCGTATGACACCACACCACAGTCATACAAAGCTGACTTAGAGTATGATGATGATGAAGAATTTCAGAAGGCTATTGCTCTAGTTAGTAAACAATTCAACCGACTGCCACCTCACTCTTTTCGCAAAAATCAACAATTCAACAAACCACCTTTCAATCCTAGCTTCAATCCACAAAGCAATCACTCACATTTTCCTAAAAATTCACATCCATCACCGCAATCTCAAAACACTCAAGAAAAGGAAGCACCGCAGTCCATTCAAACCTTTGACTCCGGTACCCCTTCAGAAGACAAAAGAGATGTTGTAATATGCCACAAGTGCAACAAAGAGAATCATTTTGCAAAGGATTGCAAAGCTAACGTAGTGAAAGACAGAGCATTCTACATTAGAATGGCTCAAGAACTCGAGGAAAAGGAAAAAGCTAGGGCATATGTAGCTCATGTTAAAAGAGACCATCAAGTTTCATCATCCGGAGATGAAGAAGAAAACATCAGCAACATCAAAGGCAAAGGCAAGATATGCATGCTAGCAACTGCAAATAATTATGGCTCTACAAAGTTGGAAAGGAACTACTACTACATGACAAAGGATGGAACTCTAAGCATCGTTGATCAGGAAAAACTCATGATCCGAACTCTAAATTATAACATGCATGACTGTCAACCTTTGATAGACAATCTTAATGACACATGTGTTGCCGTCCTTTCAGACTACAACAAAGCCTTAGATGAAAAGAACATAGCGTCCCAAGACATGTTCCAGGTGTGAGGACGACTGGACAATAAAAGACTCAAAATGGCTATGTTAGAAAGAGATTTAGAGTTAGAAAAAGATGCAAGAATGTTGAGTGAAACCCAACTAAAAATAGATTTAAACCAAAGAGATTTAGCTCAGAGTGAGATTGTACGCTTAAATCTTTTAATAGAAAAGTTGTTCAATGAAAGTGAAGCTATTGAAAATTTAATTAATAATGGAACTATGGATAATACATACAATTGGGGTTGGTCCAATGGATATCCTACCAAAGAGGATTCCTCACCCCGGTTTAACAAAGATCGACCTTATACCCCTTCGGACCGAGAATTTCATTTTCCAGGCAATGACAAGACTTTTCCTGAAGATATCAGAACACACTTCGGTAGACTTCATAATCTAAGTAATAATTGTATCATTGAGGAAATTGTGCATGAGGCTTCGGATCACACATGTGATCAACCTCTTATCTGTGGCACAGTCAGTCCAAATTCTCATATCTCATCTGTTGTTGATGAATAAATTATTATAGAAAGTCCCGAAGTCTCACAGGACTTTCCAACCTTGTCCTCAGACCGCAGTGCTTCTCACCTTTGTCATGATTCTCAGAAAAACCTCATTCCAGTCACAACACAGACTTACGCTATGGTTGGTAAGTCTTCCTTACCAGAATCCACAATCAAATGTTATGTGACTCTTCAACCAATTCACCATGAACTACCCATAGAAAATTTTGAAGTAGGTCAATGTTCGCAAAATCCTGAATTTTCAAGTTCTGATGAGTCAAGCCCTCGGTGTCAAAACTTTTCAAAGGCCTTTAGAAAACCGCAGTTAAACACTAATGACTGCGGATCATTAAAAACTTTAGCAAAAAAGGCTTTCAAAGAAGATATTCATTCTCGAGGCACAAATAGATATACCAAATTTCCAAAATCTAAGAGTCCAAAAAAGTTTGTTTTTGCTCACTATTTTTCAAAAAACTCTCCCATCAAGAAACCACACAATAAGGAATGTGCAGTATCAACATCCATTCCTAACTCATATAACAAAACTCAAAAGAAAGAAAGGTCTTTTCTAAATAATGGTTTTCAAATCTATTCCTCAGATGATCCAAAATGGAAGGGTATTTTACCCACTCCAACACGTTTAAACTCACATCAAAGTTTCAACAAATGGAAAGGCATTTTACCAAAACCCAAGAAAAGGTCAAAGGTATCTACACGTGCAACATCTTCTTCGAGACAAACTTTTTCTAAATCCAACAGTTCATGTGTCAGATCTTACCAACCTCGGACCAGTCACAAATCAAGCACACTCTTCCGACCACTGACCAAAGAAAGTGCCAAAACAAAAGACAAAATATCAACATGTCAATGTCAATGTAATTGTCCGAAAAAATTTTCTCATGTCAAAATTGCTACTTTTCAGAAACCTCGTATTTTTTCAAAAAGGCACTACGCTCCAAAAACTCACAAACACCCAGGACTAGGATTAAAAGTTGACACGAAATCAGTCATTGCAACCTCTTTTCATGCATCAATCAGAAGCTCATCTATTGTCCCAGGATCTAAACTAGTTTGGATGCCTAAACTAATCGTGTAATTTTCAGGCCTTGTGCAAGGAGGAACAAGAAGAAGAATGGTTAATTGATAATTCCTGCTCCTTGCACATGACGAAAAGGTTAGAATACCTTTGAGATTTCAGGCCAATTTGCAACGGTGGAAATGTAACTTTTGGGAACAATGCTAATGGAATAATCCGAGGTTATGATGTTCTCACTACGAGAAACTTCTCTATTCAAAAGGTTGCTTACGTAGAAGGCCTTAAACACAATCTCATCAGTGTTGGTCAACTATGTAAAGCAGACCACCATGTTGAATTTGATGACCATTTTTGCTATGTAATGACAAGCGATAGAAGCACTTGTCTGATCAAGTCCAGATCCGAAGGTACTATGTACCCTCTGGATGTGTCTCTGATCATAGGCAAACCGTAATTATGTTTTCTATCCAAAGCTGTATCCGAAGTCAGCTGGCTATGGCATCGCAAGCTCGCACATCTTAACTTCAGATACATCAACAACTTGGTCACCGGAGAACTAGTCAGAGGTCTTCCAATTCTCAAGTTCAACAATGATACTCTCTGTTCTGCATTTGAATGTGGAAAGCAATTCAAGGCAAGTCATCCAACGGTGATTGATTCCTCAATCTCCGAACCATTGGAACTTTTACACATTTATCTCTGTGGTCCATCTACTGTAGCCAGTCTTCATCTCAAAAAATACATACTGGTTATTGTGGATGACTTCACACGTTTCACATGGGTCTTCTTTCTTCGACTCAAGTCAGAAACACCGCATGTGTTAATCAACTTCATCAAGGAAATCGAACTTCAGATCAAATTACCAGTCATACGTATCCAAAGTAACAATGGAACTGAGTTTACTAATCATCTTCTAAATAGTTTCTTGGTTTACAAAGGTATTACACACAACTTCTCCGCTCCTTACACACCACAACAAAATGGCGTAGTAGAACGAAGGAACTGCACTCTAGTAGAAGCTGACAGATCCATGCTAAATTTTGCAAACCTTCCTCTCTACTTCTGGGCCGAAGCATTGGCCATAGCCTGTTTTGTTCAAAATCGAAGCATTGTGTGCAAACGTCTCAACAAAACACCCTATGAAGGTATTAACAACCGCAAGCCAAATGTTCAATTCTTTCATATTTTTGGGTGTAGATGCTTCGTAATCAACAACAGAGATCACCTTAATAAATTTGCACCAAAGTCTGATGAAGGCATATTCCTTGGCTACTCCACTAGCAAGGTTGCTTATCGGGTTCTCATTAGACGCACAAGGTTGGTAATTGAAAGCTTCGATGTAAAGTTTGATGACCATCACATCCGCAACTCAGCTTCATCAACTGAAACCACAACAATTCTAGAAAGTGATATTCCTACCTCTTCGGGTCCATTAAATCTAGTTGAAGTGAACTATGACGATCTCTTTGATCCGATAGATACGGCCAAGCTATCCAAAGTTCTCGTGTCTCTAGAAGCTCAACAACAACATGCGGATGTATCTGATCCCATTGCGTCCGAAGAAGTATCGATAAATACTTCCACCTCGCCGGTTGAGGGGGAAAATTCAACTCTGGACCCAACAACAACCATCAAGGTTCCAATATTAGAAGATGCAACTCCAATCCGCAGAGAGGTTCAACCATCAAACGTTTCTTCGGATTCGGATGATGAAAACATAGAAAACATTGATACAAGAACATATTCAAGAATTTTTACCCATCCATCCGCAATCCAGGGGGAACCTTCTGCCTTCCCAGTTCAAGATAATTCAGCAGGATATTCTCAAATTCAGGGGGAATTGCTGTCTCCAACCGCAAAGTCTTCTGACATTGAAGACATTCCCTCCACCGCATCTGCTGATCATCTTCAACCCCGTCTACATGTATGGGCAAAAGACCATCCACCAGGTCAAATTATTGGCAACCCATCCGCAGGAATCCATACTCGATCATTCAAGGAATTATCTGATCACTGGCACTACGCAACGTTCTTGTCCTCAGTCGAATCTCGATCAATCAAAGAAGCGTTACTTGAACCAGACTGGATTTCTGCAATGCAAGAAGAACTGGAAGAATTCAAAAGGAACAAGGTATGACAGCTCGTCCCAAAACCGCAAGGTCACACCATTGTTGGCACAAGATGGGTGTACAAGAATAAGTTAGACGAATCTGGTGCGGTCGTCAGAAACAAGAAAGGATAGTTGCCAAGGGATATAGTCAACTTGATGGCGTTGACTATGATGAAACGTATGCTCCGGTAGCACGAATGGACGCCATCAGGATCTTCTTGGCATACGCAACACACAAAAACATCAAAGTTCATGAAATGGATGTAAAAAGTGTTTTTCTCAATAGGGAATTAAAAGAAGAGGTTTATCTTCAGCAACCTCTGGGTTTCGAAAGCATTGAATTCTCAAACCACTGCTACAAGCTTGAAAAATAGTCTATGGTCTAAAACAAGCCCCTAGAGCATGGTATGAGACTCTATCTGAATGTCTTGTCTCTTCAGGTTACAAACGAGGAGTGATTGATCCCATATTATTTCGAAAAGAAAATGGTGATCATCTAATGCTTGTACAAATATATGTGGACGATATCATTGTTGGCTCAACTGATCAAAAGATGATGGATGAATTTGCAAAGCTCATGACCAACAAATTCCAAATAAGCGAGAATAGAGAGATTAATTTCTTTCTAGGGACTCCAAGTGAAACAAGTCTCTCAATGGTTTTTCATTCATCAAGAAAAATACACCTCATAACTATTGAAGAAATATTCAATTGATAATTGCTCTTCGGCTAAGGTCCCTATGGCCTTCGGTTATAAGATATCTGCTGATCCCTCAGGTGAATCTGTTGATCACAAGTCTTATAGAGGTATTATTGGATCTCTGATGTACCTCATGCTAGCCAACCATATATAGTCTTTGCAACGGGTGTATGCGCAAGGTACTAGGCTGATCCTAAAGTCTCTCATATGACCGCAACCAAAAAAATTTGTATTGTTACTTAAAGGGAAGCAAATCTCTAGGATTATGGTACCCCGTAGGGAATAATTTTAGTCTTCAAGAATTCACAGTGGTGGATCATGCTAGATGCAAACTTGATCATAAGAGCACCTCAGGAGGATGTCAATTTCTAGATGGAAGACTAGTCAGCTGGTCCACAAGGAAGCAAAATTGTGTGTCATTGTCTACCGCAGAAGATGAATATGTGGCCGTAGCCAACTGCTGTTCTCAAGTCTTATGGATGAAAACACAACTATTGGACTACGAATACAGAATATTGCGGATACCAATCTATTGTGCTCTGAAAGTTCTATAGCGGTCTCTCACAATCCTATTCAGCACTCCAAAACCAAGCATATTGAACTACAGTATCACTTCATCAAAGACCACATCGTGAAAGGTAACATTGAACTAATTTTTGTCCATACTAATGAAGAGATTGCTGATGTATTCACAAAGGCACTTGACTCTACAAAACTCAACATTTTCTTACAAATGTTAGGAATGATGAATCCAGACCCACAATTCTTTTTGAATTAATAGATACCGCAGACCATCCCCGGTCTCCGTTGCGGTCCTAGTTGAAGTTAAGTATGATAGATGGTTTTATTATATCCTATATACCGCAACCATATATACCGCAACCATATATCATTCTTATACTTCAATGGCCTTTATTGTTTGTTATTACTAATCATTGTTCAACTGTTCCTCTCATTTCTTCTACCGCAGTCATCCATCCGATGGCATTTAATCTATCTGCAATGAATTTTCAATCCGTAGTCACCATAACTAATTCTTTCAATTTTTTTAAAAGGGTGTGCTATTTAATGATCCTTCATTAAATAGAGAAAACAAAAAAAGAGCATTTTAATAAAAATAAAAAAAACATTCATTGTGCATCTGTTTCATTCTTTTTGAATAAACCTAGTGCCATACCTATTTTAGGTATGATGACAAAAAGAAAGATTTTTCAAAATCATATCGTTTTAATCTGTCTCTTCTTATTACCCTAAAACATCAAATCCATTCTAACTTCCCTGTTAACCAACGAATTGCTCTCTCCCTGACCACATGTTCTCCAAACGTGGTTATCAATCTGACATTTCATTAAACGCAAACCCCTTTTTGGTCAATCTCAAAATATAGATTTAATCTTTATTTAATCTGTGGCTGATATTAATGCTCTTATTTCGAAATAAACACCCAAACGTTTTACTCAAATTCACTTAGGGCAAAAACTTTTTCCGCTCCCTTAAACTACTATAAAACCCCTTTCTTCTCCACAAAGAACAATTTACGCTTTTTGAATCATAAACCTTTCTCTTGCACTCTACTTTTCTTCGTTCCAAGCTTCTTTGAAAAATCAACAATAGTGAAATCCGGTGCATCCAAGAAACCTTCCAAGGCATCTGGATCAGTGAACCCTACTAGTTCAGACTCTGCTTCAAGACATCCCACACCAACGATTGCATCAAGCAACTTCAGAGCTGTGTTTGAAGAACATTCTTTCTACAATGCCCCTACAAAATTGATGATCAAGTTCCTATCCAATCACCCACTGTTTAGACTCTTCGATTCATTCACGGACATTATTCCTCTCGCAATCCTCTTCAATTATGCTTTTTCAGCCTATCAACCACTCGAGAATCTTCAAGAAGTGCATCTCAATCTAGTCAACGATTCGTTGGTCATCTTGACCAAGGGGAAATTTCTCACTGCCATAAACCTCCTCGTTCATCCATCCATCAAGATCTTTACTCCATCAATGGCGGATATACTTGTTGCACTCTACCAAATGGGACAAAGGAAGAAAATCAAAGGAATTTGTGAATTCAAGAAAAACCAATTACCTGCGGTCTGGTAATTCGTTTGTCACTTTATCATCTGCAGTCTATCCGACAGAACCGGAGGCACAGAGAACATGGGACTCAAGCTTCTAGAACTAGTATGGAGCATATTTATAGGTCATGACGTCAACTACGGTCAGATCCTATAGGATGATTTTCTGCAATACATTCCAAAGCAAAGCCCACGAGAGAACCCTACCGAACTCACCTTTGCTAGGTTTTGGTCTCTTTACATCTCCGATCTCCATGCGGATGTAGGAATCAGCATAGACAACGACATCAAATTCTTTGTCACCAAGGATCTTAAAAGGTACAATCCTTCATCTGATCAGACTGTTTTTGGACCAATAAGAAGACTACCCACTCATATTCTTTCCACCATCGGTCTTGAGACTGCTGATGTCTCAGATCACATTGAGGTTACAGAAGGTATTGCCCCATACCTTCTCACCCCTCCTCCTCCAACCTAATCCGCAGTTCTTGATCCCACTAGTACCGCAATCCCATCTTCCACAACTCTTTCCAACATTTCCTTATCCCAAAGACGCAAGCAGCTAGTCTCTGCTCATCAAGGCCCCCGCAACACCAAGAAACAAGTCACTCCTAAGAAAAAGGATGCTCTCAAACAAACCAATCCATCAAAGAAAAGAAAAATCACTCCACTCGTGATAGCAATTGTTGAACCAAGCCAACATCAGGCTCCCTCTTCTTCTGGTAGTGATCTTGTTAAGGATGATCAACCCATTGCAATCCTCAAGAAAAAGAAAAACCAATCCCACACACCAAATGCGTAACTGGACTGATACCTCACCCTCTCAACAGACTCCGGTAGTCCTTGGGGTGCCCACACACCCATTCGAAACCACCATCGAATTCCTACTAGACTCAGAAAGTGAGTGTGTTTCACCACATCGTGGAGACCCCCCAGGTCAATCCCAAGAGGATAGATCTGGCTCCCGCCCTAAGGTCTCCAGGGCTTCCCGTCTTCATTTATTTTCCCCTGAGGAGTTGCAATCCATCCTTTTGTCTATCACCCAAACACTTCAAACACCATCCCAACCACAAGGCGATTCTTCAGCCTTTGCCAGAACTGAACTGAGGCCAGACTTGACCCTAGGTCAAGGAGACTGAGGAAGTTAAGGAAATCCTACTCTGCTTACATCAGTAACAGGTGGTTTAGGCATGGTGAGCACAAATGTGCAAGGATCCGTGAACCCGAGGGACACCTCGGTGTGATACCAAGGAATTGATGAAACAGATCTAAATGACTCATGGAGTAAGTATCAGCCATCCAATGAGCCCGAAGCTAGTTTTCCTCCATCTCCAACTGCTAGAGACTCATAAGATGCAGGCACCAAAATCGAAGTTAGTTTTTCTCCCACCTTCGGTGTTGACGATGTTGATCTTCAATAGGTCAATCAGCCAAGTCCTTCGGATGATGACCTCATGATGTACGTTGAAGAGGAATCGAGTGGTTCTTAGCACTCGACCTCCAAGCCAAAGGAGAACAAAAAGAAGAAAAAGATGGCCGTCATTAGAAAAGAATTTCTCAATCTTCAATCCAAGGTTGACCAAATTTTGGCCGCAGTCAAGTCTACTCAACCGCAGTCTGAAGACAATCCTATGCCACAGTCCTTAATCGAAAGGATTGAACAACTGGAAACAAGGGAAAGATTGGCTGCTGAGAGAATTTCTCTCAAGGTTGAAATGGGGATAAGGTCCCTTGATAACAACCGTCAAGCGGATCACAAAGAATTTATGGCTGCTGCAGAGCGCCTCATATCTGCAATAAAAAACAACTTACAGACATCCATTGTGGACCAATCTACACTATCTTAAAACTGATAGCTGAGACTCACATTGCCTATGAGTCCAGTATTTCAGTCCTCCATGCAACCATCAACAGACTCCAACAATATTTATCCTCAAACTTCCATGGTCCCGAAATTCTTCAACTGGCGAAGGAGATTCATCGGTTACTCTTTAACACCTCCATCCTTGACAATCAACAACTGGCTGATGTTCATAAAGCCCAATTCAAGGAAGTATGTGCCAAAGTCGATGGACTTAAATGATGGCTTGAGGAGGCTCCGGGTCTGAACTCCTCAAGAGGGGGAAGTGAAGAAGTCCATGGAGAAGAAGAACACTTTGAAAAACACCATGAAGAAAAACGTCCATCCATCAGTGCTTCTCAGAAAATCCCTTCAGCGCAACCATCTCATCACAAGAATCCAAGTCATTAATCTCCTCCACTGCAAAAAAAAATCGTTCCTTCCCCTGAATGACTGGAAACTCCTCATTTCAAGAATCTTGCTGAGTATATGTCATCTCCAAGCTCAATTGACTCCCCCATCACTAAACAGAAGAAAGCTGACTGGAAAGCAACTAAATTTGCTGAGCTCATATGGAGAGAATGCGGTTTTAACACTGTTATGGATGAATCCTTGATAAGTTCTTGGGTCAATCCCCACCGCAGACTGCTGGATGACGACTACAAACCATACCTCACATATGTTGAACCTCCACCTGATGGCTAGTAGGATGTTCCTATCTTCCCAAATTCTAGATACTTCACAGTATTTGAGCAATTTGACCGGAGCCTTCCTGATCACAAAAGACTACCAATGCAGTTCGAAAGACTAAACCGGTTCTATGCAAAGCATGCCTCCTCCATTGAGTAGATCTGATCCAATGACAGACCATCAACAGTCACGAACTTTAAACCTTACAAATTCATGAAGGCTGACTTTGTGTAATACTCACTCACTAGAAGAAATCAGGACTATGTCCGCACCCAAACTGACTTCCCCTGCATGAACCCAAAAGAAGTCTTCCTGATAGCAAAGGTGTTCTAGAACAATTGTGAAAAGCATCCAAAGATGAAGATAACACTTGAAAGGGCAAATATTTTTCTAAAAGAAACTATGTGCGACTTCGCAAAGATCGATGCAGATATCCACCCAGTCATTGCCAAAAAGTTTGAGCTACCTCCACTTAATCTTGCACTAATGCCAACCGAAGGTTATGAGGAAAGATCCCTTGGTGCTACAAACTTTCCTGAACTTGGAGTCATCTTCAAGAGGAAGACTGATCAAGT
The DNA here is from genome assembly GCF_052625555.1 of Lactuca saligna. Taxonomy (NCBI): domain Eukaryota; kingdom Viridiplantae; phylum Streptophyta; class Magnoliopsida; order Asterales; family Asteraceae; genus Lactuca; species Lactuca saligna. Next base: position 8,088,387 of record NC_136424.1, read on the forward strand.
CAAATACTTCATTCCCATGGTCTCCATGAACCGCCTCACGAAGAAACAACTTGAAATCTCTCGAACCCCAATGGAAAAATCAAAACATACAACTGCTAAAGTCAAGTTCCAAATTTTAAGAAGGATCACTTGGTTGGAGAATGTCAGGAAGTTTTGGTGGATCCTGATCAAGTTCCTTAAACTTGATAAGTGAAGAAAATTAGAGGTCACTTAGGGAGAAATTGTTGATACATGAAGTGGCCCTCTTAATTTTTTCCAACCGCAGTCTACAAGCATCCTCAGTCAAGCTTCTTCAGTGATCACATCTGAAGTCATCTAAAGCTACCGCAATCATATTTCTATACTTAGTTTACTTTTATCTATCTTTCAGTACTACTCTCTATTGTCCAGTATGCCTTTCATGGCTACTCTTAGAGAGTGAATCACTTGTACTTCTTGAGACTCTATATATAGAGCTCACGCCTTATCAATCAATATAGATCTATCTTTACTCATCTCTAAATCTGAATTATCTTCAAATTATTCTTACACATCTCATATCTTTCTTACTCTCTAAAAATCCTCTCGAACACAATTGAGTAATACTTCTCTTCGGAGCAAGTCATTCATGACTTTATCACTAAGATTGATCTCACTCACTAACTTGGTTTGAATGCATTCCATGTTATGAATCAACTTATGTGTTTACTTGATATATCACCTACTGCCATTTATGTTTCTTTACTTTTCCGCAACTAACTATCTAACCATCTAACATATTAACTTATTATTGTTGAGCTTTTAGATCCTTTGAGATTAACTAATTCCGCAACTATACTTGTTCTAACGTTTGTTCAAGTGTGTCTCAAGTTTTTCTCTCAACACATTGTCTGGTATTTTGCAATGATTTGGATACGCTTCATTTACAAAACCTGAAGGTTGCTCAACATGGATCGTGTCTTCAAATTCGTGGTTTACGAATTCACATTTTACATTCATCTGAAAATATTCAAAAATTTTGTGAGAAACATAAGTTAGAAAAATTGGAAAAACTTCAAGTTTCCAACCGAAGAAAATCTTTCTTCGTAATCAATACCCTCCTCTTGGTAATACCCTTTCACAATATGTCTAGCCTTTTTTCACACTAAATTCCTTTCTTTATCAAGATTATTGTGAATGACCCATTTAAAGCCAACGTTCGAAGCATCTGGAGGTGTTGGTATTAAACGCCAAACCTTGTTTATTTCAAATTCATTAATTTCAACTTGCATCGCCTCCACTCAGTCAAAATTATTAAGTGCCATCCTTATTGTCTTCGGTTCAATTTTGGAAATGAAAGAACTGAACATACTAAACTCTTGATTGGCATTCCACCAAGTCTGTCTCTTTTTTAGCTTGAGTAAGAACACCATTTGAAGGAGTACCAATACTTGATTTTTTATGGTATTTTATCCATTTCGTGAATGGTGGATAATTAGGATCATACTCAGAAATCACTTCAGAGTTAACTTCATCACCTTCATTGTCTTTCACCTTTTCTTCAAAATTGATAGCACAATCAGGTTCATCAAAGAATTGAAGGAATATGTCATCAAAGGTTGTAACTGAATATGTATTAGAACATGAGGATGAGAAGATTTCTTCACACTGGGTAACTTCCATTTCAAATATTTTGATATATTTATCATCAAACGTCACATGTAAAATTTATTCAATTTTTGTTGACTTCTTGTTAAGAAATTGATATGATTTAGATATGAGAGAATACCCAAGGAAAATATTTTCATCGGCCTTCACATGAAATTTGTTATGATGTTCTTTTGAATTATAGACTAAACACTTGGAATAAAAAAATGGAAAAAATTTACATTAAGTTTATGCTTGTTCAATATCTCATAAGAATTTATCAAAATCTCTTATTAATGTAAGATCTATTATTAGTAAAACACGCAGTCCAAATCATATCTGCTGAGAAATAAAGTGGTAAATTTGCAAAATAAAGCATTTTTCTAGAAGCTTCGCAAAGAGATCTGTTTCACCTTTCAACGACATCATTTTATAAGGGTGTATAAGTGATGAGAAATTATGATTGTTCCTGTGTTAGTCAAAAATTCCTCAAATAATTTATTTTTCAATTCAGTCCTGTTATCATTACGAATCTTCCTTATTGGCTTTCATAGCTGCAACTCAACATGTTTCACAAAGTAGATAATTTTCTAAGTGGTTTCAGATATTTAGTTAAGAAAGAAAACCCACGTAAATTGAGAAAGATAACAAGAATATACTTATTACCACCAATACTTTTAATCTAACACGAACCACATAGATCAAGGTGATTTAGTTCAAGAGCTTCAAGAATCTTTATATTCATGATTGATGATTGGATTTTTGACTTTGCTTTCCCATTTCACAAGCGGCACACAAATATTCTTTGTCATGTTTGAAAATAGGAAAACCTCGCACTAAATCACCTAAGACTAGTTTATTGATATCCTTGGAGTTAAGATGTGAAAACCTTCGGTGCCATAACCAACTATCATTAGAATAAACTTTTGTAAGAAAACATATAGATGGCTTCCCGTCAATCGGCTTCATATCCAATAGACACATTTATCATTTCCTTTTTGATTTCACATGCAATTTCTTGAATTATTTTTTCTTTGTTACAAATTCCTCATCATCAAAAGATACTTCCAAACATGTATCTAGAACCAATTGTGATACACTTATCAAATTATGTGCTAAACCTTCAATATAAGATACATTTTGTACTGTGAATTATCTATTGACAATCATTCCATAACCTTTTATTTCACCAGTAGCATTATTTCCATACTTGACTCTTCCCACATGTGACGTCCCCATTTTCACGGCCAGAAAAGACCGATTTTGTTTATGCTTTATAAAAATCATAGTACCTCTTTTAATAAAAATGTTGCGGAATTTTTTCCCAGTAAAACATGATAAATACGTTATCAAAGCATTTCCGAAGAAAAGTATTTTTATTCATATTAAAACATTTGGGATGTCATCGCCAATACATAAACATAAGCATAAACAGAACTTACATTCATTATCACTAGTGATTTATATTTCCTTAATCTATCAATGTAATGTGACTTCATATCAACACCTGTGATATAAATAAACTGAGTGGGTCAGGTTGGGAAACCTGGTAAGTACATAGGTTTTTCAACCCACAATAATATAATTATTATGTTTAATCATCAAACCGTTAACCCAATTACTCATCCCCATCATCTTCTTTACTCTTATGGATCTACCCTAAGAGTTAGCTATTTCTCATTTATTCATTCCTAAGGATTATACTAAGGAATAGGTACGAAGTCCATCGTTTTCACTGACACACTGTGAAGCATAGCTCCTAGTTCTATCACTTGGCGCAACTGCCAGAATTTTGACATTCTCTATGCGGCGCAGCTGCCGGTATTGTCCTTCCGGCACAACTGGTAGGGTTATCTGATTTATTGACAATACCGTTTTCGAGAGTCCACTCTCAATACATGTCAATGTGTGTTTAGAGTACGCCGGTGAACGCATCCTTCATAACACCTACATGTTGCGAGTCTGCTAGTGTTCCACTGGACTGTCTAGAATAGTCTATGGTTATCATCCATACTCTGGTAGATGATGGGGCCAACATTTGGGAACAAGGCTTCTCACATTGTCCTACTCTTACCCTTACCTCATGGTCTATATTACCACTCAACTCATCACCTAACTCATATTTCATCTACCCATGTTTTACCCAACATATTATGTAGATATAAATAAATATACAGTTTAAATCATATAAAACTTGTATAAAATCGTTCATCCAGCATAGATAGCAAGTATACGAATAATATGAACACATAGCACATAGTTTATATAAAATACTTCATATCTATGTGTAAGATGAAAGGGACCATGCACTCACTTGAAAAGGTGGTGACTTGGCACTCGGACAACACTTAGTTACCTTTAACAGAATTTTCCTCGGACAAAACCTAGTATCATTACCACTAGAGTTTAGTCTAATATTCACCAAGACTAATTAATATTCTAGCTATTATTACTATTATATAAGCATTAAACGATACTTATATAACCCATAATAATAGCCCAAGTACTTATTATAAGGTCCTAATAACATTACTATATTGAAACATAAGATATACTGACGATAGGGTAGGCGTAGCTCACTTACTGCGGGTTTTTTGCAAAACTGGACATCGCTGGAGCAACATTTTTGAGCCAAAAATCTCTTCTTCTCGGAGCCTTCTAGAACTCCGGGACTTGCTTCTAACACCTTTGAGGTGCTAGGGAAAAACCTTGAGGGTTTGGGGATGTTTGGGAGTAAAGAAGTGAAGAGTTGTGAAGAAAATAGGAGATTTCCGCCTCTATTTATAGGTTGAGTTTGGTGCGAACATAGCGCGTTCCCTAGACGAATGCAACACATTTTTTGCCACGTGTTTCTGTCTCGTTCCAAGCCGTGGGGAAGAAGGTGTGGCCCAGATTGTGCCACGTGTCACTCGCAGGTTACTCCAAAAATTAATTATCTTCTAAAATCCATAACTTTCGCATATGAGCTCCGTTTTTTATATTCTTTATATCCACGCGTAGGTAAAAATAAGATCTACAACTTTCATTTTAACTCCGTCGGGTAATTCCCAACCGATATTAAATATAATAGTACGAGGAGATTATACTGCTAAATGTTCGCGTAAAATTCATAGCTTCTACATACGAACTCCGTTTTCGTATGTATTTTTACCATTGAGTTCCTATTAATGATATATTCAACTGTCATTTAGGTCGCATAGGCCAAAACCCGCTCGATCTAAAATTCGAGTTTCGGGTGGTGAACTGCTATGCCAAATCTTAGAAAATTCGTAACTTCCTCATACGAAGTCAAATTTGGGCGTTCTTTTTTTGTATGTTCTTGGTTTAATGTATACTACAACTTGTTTTTCGATTTCTAAGGATAAAAATTCCTCCATCGTAAATTCACTATTTACATCTCCCGGTGTCGTGCCGGTTTTGCCGTAAAACTTCGACATGTCATAACTTCTTTGTTATAACTTGGATTTCGGCGTTCTTTATATGTACGGAACCCTTGTGAAATATACGATATCTTGGTTAAGATTATTTATTCTAAATAATCTTCTATTAAAAAGTCATTTTTGACACTTATCGTCTCTAAATTGACTAGCCCGAAGCTGCGGGCGTTTCACCACATCCCTCAAACTCTGAAATTCCCTCAGTTGTAATTTCCTCACAGTCATGTGATGGTGGCAACCAATATCGATGTACTATTCAGAATCATATTGCTTGCCACAAATGACTTGCACATTTAAACAAATTTTGGAACCCAAATCTTCTTGGGACCTTGTGAGTTTGCGATTTGGAGTTAATAACTGGAAAAATCTTAGTCTTTTCAATCCAAAATGATTTTAGAGTCAGAAAATTATTCACATCATTCATCATTTTATAAACATGAGTCTTTTTATCACACAAATTAATTTCAACAAAACTTCTTTCATTTTGAACATAAGCCTTTATTATTTGAATAAATTATTTTTGAAAATTTTTTTCTTCCTTTATTTGTTTTGGCACATTCGTTTTTGGAACAAACTTTTGAGTAGAAAAAACTTTCTTTTGAAAAAATTATCTTCAGGTAAATTTCTTCTTATTAACATATTTTTGTTTTGAAAAGTTCTTCTTTTGAACTGTTTGTTGTTTTGAAATTGTCGTTTTAAAAGGAAGCGGTTCTTTTTGAAATAGTTTATTTGTGAAGCTAACAACATGATGAGTATAAGCAGCAATTGTACAGATGGAGCAGGAAGGATCATAAAAGAGCCACTTTATAGTCGATCCCAAGGGACCTATTTATAGGCTTTAGAGAAGCCCATGACATGGCTTGACCAATCAGGTGTTGACACGTCATCATGACTTAGTCATCAGTTGACACCTTTGCCCTACTTAACGGAGAATGGATGGAATATTCCAATTCCGTTAGTATTCTGTTAGGGTTCCATCTAAGTTATGAGTCTTCATAATTCTTGAACCTTCTTGATCAACATTGAAAATGTGATGAGCAACATGAGCATCAAGTTGCTCAATTGTCTTCTTAGATGTTTTCAACTTCCAGAAGTGTTGTTGATCATGTTGAGTAGTTTCTTGAATATTGAAAATGTGCTTTGAACTTGAAGATGTACCACCACATGTTCATGATGGACCATGGACGAAATTCATGTTCCTTTGAGCCATCAATGTGATCATGTTGATCCATTGACTTGAGTTGAGCCACCAAGTATTCCTGTTGAACCATCAACTCTTGTTGAGCCAAAGAGTTATGGATGAGCCAACAATATTTCTGATGAGCCATCAATATTCTAAATGACCCATCAACATCATGATGCTCTACAAATGATCTAGATGTGCCATCTGAGATCTTGATGGTCCAACTAGCTTTCAGCAAGTGATCCATGTTAACTTCAAGTGATCCGACATCTGATTCTTCAAACACTTGTTCAATCTTCAGTTCTTTCCAACCTGAAATATTATGATAATGTTTGTTAGAAAATGTAAATCAATACTCAACTTATTTTAAGTGACAATCAAATAAAAATATTTCCAACAATTCCCCCTATGTGATGGTTACTGAAATAAGGAGTTGTAAAAAGTGTGTAAAAGGAAAAGTATTGATTTAACATTTTCCCCCTCTGCTTTAATGGAATTTTCTGTTGAAGCAGATACAGAAAAAAAAACTTTGTAAACAATTCGAGAATATGTGCTCCTCGAACTTAAAAACTTTGGTTAAAGAAAATTTTAACTGTCTACATGAAAAAACTTTATCTTTTTCGATAAAAGAAAAATAATAAATAAGTAAATAAATAAAAACTTTGATATTTTGCTAAATCACATCAACATGTGTTATGTTAAAACAAAGTTGCTAAGTCTTGACCTTAAAAGACTCTAACATATCAAAAAAAAATCACAATGTCTTAGACACAAGACTGGGAGTTTGGATCGGTTAAATCTCTTTGAGCAAATGATCTTATACTCTATTGTTTACAAAAAAGACTGGACGTATCAAAGACCAACCAGATTCAGATGGTGACGATTATTGTAGATCCTCGATGATCGCGTGATCTTGCAGATCTAGCTTCATCGATTATTGGCACTCATAAATTTGGACTTTGGTGTGTCAAACAGAAGTGACAACAACGATACACGCCAATATCGACGCTAGGGTTTCAGATCTAATATATTTTGGTGGTCATTTTCGTCGTTTCTCTCTAGATCTAATATATTCCGAAGATTTAGATTCAAATCTAGCATCTTTTTGGTGATTTAAAGAGAGAGAACATTAAGGTAGAGTAACATATTTGATGTGTCGTAGGTTGGTGGTGACGGTTATGGAAAGTCATCGGAGGTTTGTGGTGGCGATGATGGACCAAATCTGAACAGATTTGGTGGTTTTAACATATATTAAATAGAAACAGAGGCACATAAACCACCACAATACCGAGAGAGGGAATAAACATCGACATTGAGGAAATAGGCAATGGTGGGGTTGGTTACCGTGATGGTAGTGTCTAAAGAGAGAAGTATAAGAGAAAGAAAACTGATGGTGAAGCTTTGAGTTTGTGTTTAGTAAGATAATAAGATCTCTAATGTTTGTTAGTAATAGAATACCTTATTTGAATATTAAGCAAAATACCCTTATTTATTATTATTATTATTTTTTTGTCATTTATCAAATTAAAAAAAAATCAAAGATTTGAATTGACAAAATTACCATATTGTTGGGGGTCAGAAATAACATCGAACAAGTCCTCGCACGATGACCTGGAGTGCTGCAATCGAATGTCTAGTCCTGGAGGGTTGAATGCGCTATATGTTTAAGGTTGCACCATTTTCTAACACCAAGTGGTTTTAGATCAACCTGTAGCGCTGATGCTCAACAAGTGATATTAGAGCCAATAGTGAGGGTTTAATTCTCTCAGGGAGCAATTTCTGAGGGGGATTGTTGGGGGTCAAAAATGACATTGACCAATTCCTCGCACGATGGCTTGGAGTGTCGCAATCGAATGCCTGGTCCTTGAGGGCTAAATGTGTTATATGGGTAAGGGTACGCCCTTTCTAACACCAATTGGTTTTAGATCAACCGGTAGCACTGATAGTCAACAAGTTTTTTTGGATCAAAATATGTTGAATGATTATTAGTCACAACCTCAGAAGTGATGAGAATTGTAATCGAGATTTAGAAAGCAATCATGATTATATGAATGAAAAGCAAGAACACAAGGAGTAAATATTAATCAGATCTTATATTGATGAAGAAACTGATTACAAACTAAGCAGAGAAAAACTTTTTTTCTACTTTTAACCTCAGTCCCTATTTATAGGAAACATGAGTGTACAAAAAGTATACTAAGTCCTGAACAATATGCTTCGCACAAATGAAGACTTAGTAAAATAACTAACATGCGAAACTCAAAACAAACACTTTGACTTTTACAAAAACTAGACTCTACATTCTCCCCCTTTGTAAACAGTCGAAACTATTCAGTTTGTTAAATTCTGAATAGTTGAGTGCATTGTTCTTCGAATTTCTGAATACCAAATGATGATCTTTTTAAGCTCCTTCCTGTCTCCTTCATTATTCTTTGAGCAATTATTCATACGAACAATGAAATTCGTATATTGCGAAGTGGTGTATCTTTCAATCTCTTAGACTTGAAACAAAAATCTTTTAGGCTTCCCCTTGGTATCTTTGCCTGCAAAAACCATGCCAAAAGGTTTAAGACATATTTCCCCATCTGCATATTTCTTCAATTCTGTTTGAGACAGTGTGGATTCCTAAGGAACTGTGACTTGTCTACCACGACCTGATGCGAGTTCTTCATCAATTAAAGCCAATAAATCATAGTAGTTATCTATGAATATCTTGATATGTGCGAAACCAAATTTGAACACATTAGTATAATATCCGTTGAATTTATTTTCTTCCATTTCATTTAGGATAAGAGCCACTTGAATGAGATCATTTAGATTCATCAAGGGAAAGTCAGCAATGGTAAAATCAAAAGGCTTGTTATCTGCTCGAACAACAAAGTATCGAAAATTTTGAAGCATGTTCTCGAACAGTTCATCCTTCTTAATAGTTAGCACTTTCTTTATCTTCATCAATAACCAAACCTTATCTTGATCCTTCGCAAGTACAACATGAAATCTGATTTTCATTAAGGTGTATTCATCAGCATTTTTGAACTTTTCACTGATCTTGTACTGCGCTGTAACAAACATCATTTCATTTATCGGAAAGTCAAGTTGACATCTGTCTGAATTTGCCACATCATAACTCCTTCTAGGCTTTTTCTCAAAATCATACAAATGACTTCCCAAGACTTTGGATTAAATGGTTTCATATGAATACAACTTCGCAGGATCACATTTGTTCAAATTTGGTGGATCACTTGCCTTTTGTCTTAGAATGCTTTGAATTTGCCTTTGTTCTTCCATTTCTGCTTCAACCTCTGCTTTCCTTTCTTCTTTCGCCTTTTCGTAAGCCACCTCTTAACCTTTTCTAGTATTCACTGGTTGAGGTTTCGCACTTGAACTCCCTCCTTCTATTAAACCAATTATAACTCCCTTGAGAATTGGCTTTGTGAATGGCTTTGTTGTTACTATTTTTGAAGGAACTGGTTTCGTGAGTACATGCAGAGTTGTTTAAGCTAAGTAGAATGTATCTTTCCAACTGTTTTTGCATCATCTTCTTTACTTCCTTTTCTTTCTCCCCCTTGCACCCTTGTGAAAGCAGGTGGGGCATTCTTTGGCAATATGGAAGTAAAATTTGTAATCGGGGCCAAGGATTTCTGTATAACTTGCTCCACAATGTTGACTTTAAGCGTTAAAAATTATGGATTTAGAATTGATTTTTGAGAAGGCATTGAAACACAACTTTTTAATTCAGTTACCAACTGAATTGATTTTGCGAACTGCTCCTTAACATCTTTGTATTTGGCTTCGATAAGTGGAGCAGATGATTGATAATCAGTAGCAATTTTGGTAAGTGCTACAGCAACAATATTAACATGCTTTTGCACATCCAAATTTTGCGAATTAAGCTGCTGAAGCTCTTTTGCAATCTCCTTCTTTAACTCCTCAACCTTGAAGTTCACATCTTCCCGGACCTTCTTCACATCTTGTATAAAAAGAACATGTCGTTCTTTTGTAGCAGTTTTTAGTTCTTGTACATCACTATCAAAAGACTTCCGTTGAGCTTGAATGCGAAGCTCATTATTCTTTTCAGAATTATCAACTTTCGCAGCTATTCTTTTCTCAGCAGATTTGAGAAAAGTTTCAACCTCCAAACATGATACATAAGTCTTTGTTCCAGAATCAGCTTGAGATTGAATGATTGCATTCAACTTTCGATTCAGTATTTTAAATTGCTTACATGACATAATCATATGATCAGGAATTTCCTCCTCCTTTAAATCAAAGTGTAAAGCATCAAATGTTCCTCCAAAACCTCCTCCTTTGGTTTCTTCAACATATTGAGTTTGCGAAGATGTAAGTTGTATTGGTTCAGGGGATTGTGAAAGAAACAATGTAGTGAAGGGATTTTGTAAAGGATGATCAAAGATTGATGATGTGGTTACATTTGTATTTGGGAGAATGTATGGTGGTAATGAGGTAGAAAAAATCTCAGATGAGATGGGTAATGAAGTAGATAAAATGATTGGTATTGAAGATTCAACACTCTTGATAGGTGTCCCCATATCAGATACGTGAAAAACCATATCAGAAATAGATACCTCCTCATGAACTGATTTGGTAATGACTACTTCGAGTGGAATGGTTGTGGTGGTGGAAATTTGTGAAGTAATGGGAAGAGAAATGTTTACCATTGAAAAAGGTGGAGTCGCAGAAACCACTTCCTCATCAGATGACTCATTTTGAATTATCATCTTTCTTTTCTTGTAAAGCTTCTTTGTAATATGCTTCGCAACTTCTTAAGCTCTTCTTTTCTTTGACATAGGAGAAACAGGAGCGGGAATTTCTCTAAACATAGCCCCCTTACTACTCACTTCAGTTTTGTGAATAGTAGGAGAGGAGGTCTTCTTTTGTGACAACTTGTGTAGCTTCTTTAGGACCCCTGACTTAGTCGGTATAATCTCCTTCGCAGGTTTGGAAGCAGACTCAACTTTCGCAACCTCTTCAGCCTTTTATACTTTTGGAGATTCATGTTTTTGCTCCTTTTTAGTCTTCTTCTTCTTCTTGTTGGATGATTCACCGGTGACTTCAAGTAGCACTCCAGTTCGCACGTTAGGATCAACAGTTTTCATGTATCGAACTAACACCTTGTGAGTAGAAGACACTTTACGAAGCATTGCATCTGGAATTCTGGCAACACTTGTGAAGATATTCTCATCATCTTCAACAACTTTGGGAAATTGATACATAGAGAACTCTGCGACATCTTCTCCTTCAGGAACTGGAATTCCTTCTTTCGCATATACCTTTTCCACTATCAAACTCCGATACCTTGCACAAGAAATGCCCTTATCAGCACTTGTGTTTTCTAAGCTTTTGTTGAATTCCTTCCAAAGTTGAGTTCCATAATCAACACTGAGATCATAGTAAAGTCCCATAACCATTGCATAGACCTCCATTCTTCCCCTGTCTAAACCAACACTCCTTCCGGTCAAGCATCTTAGAAAGATTCCAAACAAGAAGTTCCAAATGCAGAGTAAGCTTGATTTAATGAAATCACTTATCTTTTCAAGAGTGGGTTGATGACCCATCTCATTGAACATAAAGATAATTTGTGAATTGGTTGGCTTAAAGAACGGTGGGTGATATGTGCATAATTAGTTAATTATTTACTGTACATTTTTATTCGTTTTTAACTAATTATGTGTATAATGTGGACAAAAGGTTCTTAATAATGTTTAAATTTTGCTTTCAGTCCAAAAGACATGCTTGGGAGTGAAAGGGAACAAGGGGAAGCAATTAGAGACCAAAGAATGAAGAATGAGGGACAAAAGCCTTTCTACTCGGCGAGTCCATTAGAATATTCCAGAAGATAAGTCAAGACTCCTGGTATGAGACGGATGACTACCATCTACTCGGCGAGTTGGGTCTGCTACTCGCCGAGTACACCCTGTTTTGTGATAATTATAAATACCAAACCATTATCCGATTGGAAAAGACTTTTGGTGATTTTGAGAGTTGAACCTGCGAAAAAGAATCCTTGGAGGAGCTAAGGAACCCTAATCTTCAATCCCTTGAAGAATCAAGGCAATTAGGTTAATCATTCCACTTAGCTTTAGGAATTAAGTATGTTTAGCATAGTTAAATATGCTTTTGAGTTTGTTTTTATCATGACTATGAACTAAATTCGTTTTGTTTCTGTTGGGGAAGACTAATTTACTCCTATGGTTAAGAATATACTTTTTGATTGATTGTTATTTGGTGATTTTATTAAATTAAGTTTGTTATAGAACCTTATGCATTAATGACAACTATTTTCTGTTAATTGGAAGGTAATTAAGTTGCATGAACATCTCTTAATTATTAACCTCATATGTTATGTGAACACTTGATCATATGCTTAAGAGTAATGAATATGAAACTAAGATTAATTAGAGAATGGGTAAATTAATGTGTGAGCTTGTTTGAGAAACCAACAAACAAGAGGTTGATTGAAACACCAACTTGATTAACCAATTACAAATCTTATTTAATCAAAATAATTGAACTAGGGAATTAATTAGTTTAAACAATTGGCCACTGCTTGAATTGATTAATTGTCTAAGGGTTAGGAGTAATGAACATGAACCTAACCACTATGGTTGGTAACCAATAATAATTAATTTATCATTTAAATAACCATAGGAGTGAATTAGTTGAACCTAAACAGAAACCCTTTAATAAATTTGGTAAATTTGTCATTTGCTTTAATCGCTTAGTTAGTTAAGTGTTTAAGTTCTAAGTTTAAGTTTCTAGTCTTGTAAAACTTGAGAAAAACCCTTTACTTTTATTACTTGTTTAGTTAAAATTAGTTATTAGATTAATTTCCATTCCCTGAGTTCGACACCCTACTTATCCAACTGTACCACTAAAAGACAGGTTCACTGCCTTTGTGTGCTTAATTTATTAACTAAAAGTAGGATTAAAACTAGTTCGTTTTACACACATCAAGTTTTTGGCGCTGTTGCCGGGGAACGGTTCTAAATAATTTATCTAATTTCTAATTATTTCGATCCTTTGTGTGAGTTTACTGGCACAAAGTTAAATTATTATAGTTTAATGATTAGTAGTTAGGTTTTAGCATCTAAATTAGTTTTTATTTCAAGTTCTGAATTCTTTCAAAAATACACTACTACTCGCCGAGTGCATTCACACCTACTCGGCGAGTACAACAAAATTTAGCTTTTAATTTTCGTTTTTTTAGTACATTTTTTGTTCTTTTTACGTTTTTATCTTGTTTTATTTCAGGACTTTCATGACCAAAGGATCAAATACCCCGCTGGTACCCCCGTTTGAAGATCCCGAATCTGCATTGAGAAGAAACAGAGGAAAGGACGTGGAAAGCTCGAATACACCAAAGAAGTCACCTTTGTCTAATTTGAAGACTGTTTTTGGGAAGAAGAAGAGCAGCAAATCAGGAGTATCCAACGCATCTTTAGCAAGCGAAGACCCGATCAAGGAAGACACCGAGTACGACACCGAGGAAGAAGAAGAACCCACATACGGGCACGACTCCGATTCCGGCGACGAGTTAGCTCATACAATGGATAACATTGATGAAATCTCCATGGGAGAATGGAAGCAGAGTATCCGCGATGACACCGGCCCGGGACTTGTGCAACCCGCAATTCCCGCTACTGTTACTTTCAAGCTAAAGGGCCACATACTCGCCCAGTTAAAGGAAATACCTTTCTATGGAAAAAACCACGAGGATGCCTATAAGCATTTGGATGAAGTCAATGATGTAGCTGATTAATTCAATGTTCCAAATGTGCCTCGCGAGACCTAGCTACTTCGCATGCTTCCAGTGACATTCAAAGGTGTTGCAAAAGACTAGCTCAAATCACTTCCCCCTGGATCAGTCACCACATGGGCCAAGATGAAAGAAGAATTCATTGATCACTTTTACCCACCTTCCAAGATAGCCAAACTAAAGAAAGCCATAGCTAACTTTGAACAACAAGCTGGAGACTCACTATATGAAGCTTGGGAGAGGTACAAGAGCTTACTAAGAAACTTCCCACACCATGACCTAAATAGCCAGCAAGAAGTCTCCATTTTCTATGATGGAGTCAATGTCACAACCAGGAAGTTACTTGACTCGCAAGGCCATCTTACAAAGAAGCCACCCCCGATGATCAAGGAATTAATTGAAGAATTCTCTAAGCACTCTAGAGAATACCACAACCCAAGAAATTATGTTACTAGGGGAGCCGCATATGCAGCTACTGAAGACTTATCCGCGGTCATGGCTATGCTAAAAACCATGGATAGGAGGATGGATAAAATGGATCAAACGATCAATGCTATTCGGGTGGGTTGTGAAAATTGTAATGGACCTCATCTTACTTAAGACTGCGACTTGGATGAAAATGGCAACAAAAAGGTGCAAGTATGTTACTCAAGTGGGGACCAATATGATGAAGACTGGCGAAAACCAAAGAAAGAGTGGCTCCCGTATGAAGAGTACAAGAAGGCTAAGGAGGAGAAGTACAAGCAGAAAGGAAGAGGTTTTTACCAAAAGGAGGAGCCGGCACAAGAAAGAAAACCAAGTTTGGAAGAGATGCTTACCAAATTTGTAGCTGCTTCATAAAAGAGACATAGCGATCATGATGCTGCCATTCAAGAAACAATAACTATCCTTAGAAACCAGCAAGCATCCATTCACAACATAGAAACGCAGCTGGGGCAACTTGCTCAACAAATAAACCAAAGATCACCGGGCGAACTCCCTAGTAAAACCGAAAATAACACACGAGGCGCGCACATAAATATAGTTACAACAAGAAAGTGGGAAAATAATCACTCCTCTAGCCCCTATTCAGAAAGAAGCACCCAAAGAAACACAGAAGGAGGAGGCAGAAAATCAAGCAGAAAATCAATATCTTCAATCGGACAGCTCTACTCATCGAGTACCACATATGGACTCGACGAGTACACTACCAAATCCGAAGGAACAAGGCCCTGAAAAGCTTTATCAGCCTCCAATGCCATACCCAGCTCGAGCTAAGAAGGAGAAGCAGGAAGAGGAGTACCAGAAGTTTCTAGATCATATCAAGGCTCTTCAAATCAACATAACCTTCATTGAAGCTGTCGTCCAAATGCCCAAATATGCTTAGTTCCTTAAGGCGCTTCTCACTAATCGAAGGAAGATGGAAGAAGTGAAGAAGGTAGTCCTCAATGAAAACTGCTCAGCTGCTATGCTAAATAAGCTACCAAAAAAGAAGGGTGACCCGGGGAGCTTAACTTTACCTTGCTAATTTGGCAATTTGGCTACCATTCATGCCTTAGCCGATTCGGGAGTAAGTGTGAACCTAATGCCATATTCATTCTTCAAGAAGCTGGACCTCTGGCAATTCACTTAGCAAACAAGACAGTCACTTTCCCAAGAGGCATATGCGAAGACTTACTGGTCAAGGTGGACAAATTCGTCTTTCCCACTGATTTTATAATTCTAGATATGGAGGCAGATCCTCAAGTCCCGATCATCCTCAGAAGACACTTCCTCAACACTGCGAGTGCTATAGTAGACATGAGGGATTCAAAGCTTACTTTGCGGGTAGGTGATGATTCCGTAACTTTTGGGGTTGATCAAGCCATGAAGTATGCAAGGAACAGTGACGACACGACGTTCTCAATTGACATGCTAGATGAACTATTGGAGGAATGCGTAAGTGAAGATTCCAGCAAGTCCACAATTTTTGATGAAGAATTTGATGTAGAAAAAGACTTAATGGAGATCGAAAGGCTGCTGGAAGAAGCTATTTGAAGAAATAGTCAAGCAATCTGAGAGCCCTTCTCGTCGAGTAGGGCCGATCTACTTGCCGAGTTCCTCCTTAGAAAAGGCAGAATTTGTAAATGCAGCCACAAACTCGCAGAGTAGCTTACCTGCACTCGGTGAGTCCAACAGTCAGAACCAAAAATCTGAGCTCAAAAAGTTACCAGAACATTTGGAGTATGCTTTCCTTGAATAAGGCAACCAAAAGCCAGTAATCATAACCTCGGACCTATCCAAATCTGAAAAGGAAGATCTAGTTCAAGTGTTGAAGAAGCGGAAGCGGGCCATAACATGGAGCATCACCGACATCAAGGGAATAAGCCCATCTTATTGCTCTCACAAGATCAATCTGGAAGAAGGAGCAAAGTCGGTTGTACACCACCAAAGAAGATTAAACCCGAATATGCAAGAAGTGGTCAAGAAGGAAGTGGTTAAACTCTTAGATGCGGGAATTATCTATTCCATTTCCGACAGTCCGTGGGTGAATCTGGTCCAAGTGGTGCCCAAGAAAGGAGGGATGACGGTCATAACCAACGAAAAGAACGAACTAATTCCGCCACGAACGGTAACCGGTTGGAGAGGGTGCATCGATTACCGAAAGTTAAACGATGCCACTCATAAACACCATTTTCCCTTACCTTTTATTGATCAAATGTTAGAAAGATTATCGGGCCATAGTTACTATTGTTTTCTAGACGGATTCTCGGGTTATTTCTAAATACCCATAGACCCAATAGACCAAGAAAAGACCACATTTACCTGCCCAAATGGGAATTTTGCTTATAGACGCATGCCTTTTGGGCTATGCAAATGCACCCGCGACTTTTCAAAGGTGTATGACAACCATATTCTACGATATCGTGGAAAAATTCATGGAAGTTTTTATGGATGATTTTTATGTTTTTGGATCTTCCTTCCATGATTGTCTCACAAATCTTGACTTAATGCTTGCTAGGTGTGAAAAAACCGACTTGGTCCTCAACTGGGAGAAATGTCACTTTATGGTTAAGGAGGGTATAGTGTTAGGCCACAAGGTTTCCAAAATGGGAATTGAAATGGATCGGGCACAGATTGACACCATTGCCAAATTACCCCCACCAACTAATGTGAAGGGCATTAGAAGTTTTATAGGACACGCGGGTTTTTACCAGCGTTTTATAAAAGATTTTTCTAAAATAAGTAGACCTCTAAAACAATTACTATTAAAAGATGCACCATTTAATTTTACTAAAGAGTGTTTAGAGGCATTTGAATTTTTAAAGGAAAAATTAACTAATGCCACGATCATTGTTGCACCAAATTGGAGTTTACCCTTTGAAATTATGTGTGATGCTAGTGACTTTGCATTAGGAGTTGTCCTTGGTCAAAGGGTTGATAAGCACTTTCGACCCATATATTATGCTAGCAAGACTCTAAATCCAGCCCAAGAAAATTACACCACCACGGAAAAAGAATTATTAGCTGTGGTGTATGCTTTTTATAAATTCCGTCCTTATTTAGTTTTATCTAAAACAACCATTTTTACTGACCACTCTGCTATCAAGTATTTATTTGCCAAACAGGATGCCAAGCCAAGACTGATACGATGGCTACTAGTTCTTCAAGAGTTTGACATATAGATACGAGACAAAAAGGGAATGGAGAATGTAGCAGCTAGCCACTTGTCAAGGCTTGAAAACCCGCAATTGCATGGAGATAGAGTTGGAGATGATTTCCCGGACGAGTATATTATGGTGACCGTGGGAGAAGAACCATGGTTTGCAAATATAGCTAACTATTTAGCTAGCAATTACATTCCAAAAGATCTCACAAGTTAACAAAAGAAGAAATTCTTTTCTGAGATAAAATATTACTTTTGGGATGAACCATATCTTTTCCGAAGTTGCGCGGATGGGATCATACGAAGATGCGTGTTCGGGAATGAAAGTCGGAAAATATTAGAGCATTGTCATAACGGGCCCGCAGGTGGACATCATGGAGCACATTACATTGCAAAGAAGATCTTTGACATTGGGTTCTATTGGCCCACAATTTTTAAAGATGCAACCCAATTTGTCAAAGAATGTGATGCTTGTCAAAGAGTGGGAAACATTTCATCTCGAAATGAAATGCCACAACATAGTATCCAAGTGTGCGAAGTATTTGATGTGTGGGGGATCGACTTCATGGGACCATTTCCCATGTCTAAAGGCAACAAATACATATTGGTGGCGGTGGATTATGTATCCAAATGGGCGGAGGCACAAGCGTTACCAACTAATGACGGTCCGGTAGTGGTGCGGTTTTTAAAGAAGTTATTTTCACGATTTGGAGTCCCGAAAGCTCTTATAAGTGACCGAGGCACTCATTTTGCCAATGATCAACTAGAGAAGGTGCTAAGGAAATATGGGGTAACCCATAAATTTTCTACATCCTACCATCCACAAACTAGTGGACAAACTGAAGTGACAAATCGAGCTTTAAAGCGAATCTTGGAGAAATCGGTGGGGAGCAATCGCAAAGAATGGTCGGATAAGCTAGATGATGCACTTTGGGCCTTTCGTATAGCTTTCAAAACGCGTATTGGTACTACACCATATAGTTTAGTTTATGGAAAGCAATGCCATTTTTCGGTGGAGATAGAGCATAAAGCTTTTTGGGCTTTAAAGATATGCAACTTCAACATGGAGGAACTCAAGAGCATCCGGTTAATGCAAATGAATGCTCTTGTGGAACTTAGAAATGATGCATACTCTAGTTCATTGATCTATAAAGAGAAGACCAAGATGTGGCATTACAAGAGGATAAAAGAAAATAAAGAATTTTATGAAGGCCAAAAAGTGTTGCTCTTTAATTCACGGCTAAAGCTTTTCTCGGGAAAACTCAAGTCAAGGTGGGATGGTTCTTTTCTGGTGAAGACGGTGTTTCCCCATGGTGCTATAGAGCTATTATCAAGAGATGGAGCACCTTTCAAAATCAATGGACATAGGGTCAAAAAGTATGAAGAAGGAGTCCCCAGGAATGAAGGCATGGAAGAATTGCTGTTGCTGGAAGGGATTGCAACCATGTAGAAGGGGAGGAGTCCAACTAATGACTCCTTAAAAAGAAGCGCTTCTCGGGAGGCAACCCGAGTTTCAAGTTTGCATTTTCTTTCCTTTACTTTATTACTATTATTATTATTATCTTTTTCATTCGTCTTCTTCTAAGAATATAATTGCTTGAGGGCAAGCAATGCCTAGAGTGTGGGGTGGATGGTTAAAATGAGAAAATACATTAATTTTTCAAAAACATTATTTTTTTTTTCAAACTGCAAGGATTACTAGCCGAGTAGGTACGTGTACTCGGCGAATACCTGCCCAAATAACCCAATAAATGTGTAACAACAGTTCTACTTGGCGAGTAGATCTTTTCTACTCGGCGAGTAGACAACTTACACAGGTGGTTTATAATCTATAAAATAAGGGTTTTCACCCATTTAACCCATACACTCGCCGTGCACAAGATCCTTCAAGCACTCTCTGCGATTTCTTCAGTTTTCCACTTAATCTTCGTCTTTCAAAGGAAAACATACCATGTTCAGAAGAGGGCAATCTTCAAGAGGGGGAAGCTAATGTGATATCCCGTGGCTCTCATTTTTACTAATCACGTCCAAATCATCCCAAGCTCGAGCCAAAAACAAATTAGAGGCGCTGAAACAGAAGGAGATTCATTTGCCCAACGCTGTTGACTGGGATTGGTTGGGAAAAGTGGGTTTGGAAGAGTAGCTCACCCCATATTTGGTGAAGGAGTGCAACTTGGGGGATACCACCATCATATGTGATGGTTGGTTACAATTGTTCAAGATACAAGAACCAGTTTATGCTGAACTGTGGTGGGAGTTTTTTGCTACCATCTCATTCCGAGGTGGTAGTGAGTAGTACAATTCCAACATAATTTCTTTTCTCTTGGTGGTGAGTTGCGACAATGCAACATGGCTGAATTTTCCTGGAGGCTGAGGATTTATCATCAAAGCACTATGCTGACTGAGGATTTTGAAGCCTTTCTGGAGAATTGCCACAAGGATCTTCCCGAGGTAGTGGTTGCCTCTACCTAGTGGAATACTATTGCCAACCAGGTGTATATTCCTTCTACCGCTCAGGAGGGTCATATTCGCTCGCCGATCCATCGTCTTATTCACCGCTCAGTGGCCAGCACGATCAACATGCGGAAGGATTGGGACAAGGTTCCAACCCTTGATATCTTCTATCTTTGGAGTATTATTACTCCCGATGCTTTCTGCAATCTCCCCTATTGCATCGCCAAGTTTCTTGCTGGAGGGGCGGTTAAGGAAAAGGTGAACTCCAAGATTAATGGAGGCATATTTGTTACAAGGCTTGCCAGGCCGTTTGGGGTCTTACGATTTGCAAGAAGCAAGGGCGCTCACGGTCATTTATCCTCCTCTGTTCAACACTGCATTATACAGGAGGGCACGGATCATGGAGAAGTTTGGTGATTCCTTTTCCATTCCACATGCGGACGAGCCGACAATCACCGAGGAGCCGGGAAGACGGGTAAGGCAACGTAGCGAGCGGGTACGAGAAGACCCATCGGTTATTCCGGTGGAGGAGGACAATGATGGGTGGAATCAAGTGGAGTACCAGCGCTATTTGGACGATATTGGATGAGGGGTTAATTATAATAACCAATCATTCGAGTACTTCTTCTAGCAATTGAAAATTGCGCCGAGACTCGGTCCGGGATACCCCTACATCATGAGTTGGGAAGAAAGAATGATGCGGGGTAATGAAGGAGGAGGAAGCGGAGCTGGAGGAGCCGATATGGAAGAAGAAGATTGAGGAATTTATTTTTATTTTTTATGTTTTGTGGTGTTTTGTTTTGAACAATTGTTAAACTTGGATGATTTTTGTGTTTTTAGGATTTTTATTGCTTTCACTTTTAGTTGCTTATTTTTCGGGGATGGAAGGTTAGGAAGCATAATAAAGTGTCGAGGGTTAAGTAAGGAATGAGAGATGTTCAAGAGAAAGTACGAAGTCTTGTCCTTAGGATTGAGTCCGTTAGAGTCGAGAGTAATGGAGGGTGTTGCTGCTGAAGGGTTTAGAGAAAGGGTCAGTGAGATTTCCAATTTCAAAACCTGAGTCAACAGAAACACGAGCTGGATCGGTTTTGGCAATACAGTGCCTACTCGCCGAATGCACAAATTCTACTCGGCGAGTACATGGGGTATTACACGTTATAGTTGCAAGTTAAGAGCTACTCGCCGAGTACACGACACTACTCGCCAAGTAGACTAGCAATTGTCGAGTTCCAGAGCTGTTTTGAGCACTTTCACTGCAACATTTATCCATTTTTCGTGAAGAGTTGTTACTGGGGATTTTATAAGAAGCTTGTTCCTTGATATTTTCGAGCTATCAACCACATGAGACGCATGGCACCCAAGACATGGATGAGTTGTTCCCATGGCTAAACTCAATTGAAGATGGAACTGAAGGAAAGAGTATCAACTTATCGACTGCTACCCCATGGGAGTTTGTTCCAATTCTCTTTATAGTTGCATTTTTATTTTTTACATGATATGAAATGAGGGCATTGCATAAAATAAGTGTGGGGTAGGGGGTTGGTCACATATTAGAAAATTTAGAATCTTAATTTAGGCTAATTTTAAGAAAAATTGTTGCATACCAAAAATATTACTTAGGAATTAATTTGGAAAATTTTGGTAAAAGCAATTAGGGTTCCATGTTAGAATTGTGTTGATAATTGCATGAAAATCCAGATGTTTAGTTGAACCTATATACGTTCTAGTGCATTTGTGGCTTCCTTATTTCAGTGAAATCATGGGATAAAAACACGACCTCGCTCAGCCTGAGGGATGTAATATGTTTAGCATCGTGTACTAGAAATGTATCCAGGAAAATTATTAAGGTTGAAGTTGAGCGCCCCTGCTTAAGCATGTAGGGATTTGAGTGAAAAAAGTGAGGAACATGTAAAAAAAAGAGAGAATTACAAGAAAATTTGAAGAATTTTTGGAGCATTAAAGTCAAATATCAAATATGAAGATCAAAAATTCCAAAGAAATTCAAAAAGTGAAGATACCAAAAACCAAACAACAAAGTGGTAAATTCAAAGAGACCAAAGATCAAATGTCAAAGAAGTTAAGAATTCCAAAGAGCTCCAATATGGTATCATAAATTGTAATTGTCTAGATTATGTATGCTTGGGTTGCTCAACCAAAAATACCTTGAGGTTAAGAGGTTTTCCGAGGATGGATTCGAAGGGATGCATAAAATGAGCATATTTCGGGGTGAGTGGGCGAATGTTTATGAGGATTGTGAGTATTTAGAGTATGGAGGGTATTTAGGACAATTTTAGACACAACTGCATGCGTTGCGGTCTTGGCATAATGGATGGGTTTGATTGGAGTTGTCATATGTGGTTCTAATATGTTAAAATTCAGTTTTTCTTGGGAGCAAGCGAAAGTCAAGTGTGGGGTATTTTGATATGTGCATAGTTAGTTAATTATTTAGCATACATTTTTATTCATTTTTAACTAATTATGTGTATAATGTGGACAAAAGGTACTTAATAATGTTTAAATTTTGTTTTCAGTCCAAAAGACATGCTTGGGAGTGAAAGGGAACAAGGGGAAGCAATTAGAGACCAAAGAATGAAGAATGAGGGACAAAAGCCTTTCTACTCGGCGAGTTCTCGAGCCTACTCGATGAGTCCATTAGAATATTCCAGAAGATAAGTCAATACTCCTGGTATGAGACGGATAACTACCATCTACTCGGCGAGTTGGGTCTGCTACTCGCCGAGTACACCCTGTTTTGTGATAATTATAAATACCAAACCATTATCCGATTGGAAAAGACGTTTGGCGATTTTGAGAGCTGAACCTGCGAAAAAGAACCCTTGGAGGAGCTAAGGAACCCTAATCTTCAATCCCTTGAAGAATCAAGGCAATTAGGTTAATCATTCCACTTAGCTTTAGGAATTAAGTATGTGAGCTTAGTTAAATCTGCTTTTGAGTTTGTTTTTATCATGACTATGAACTAAATTTGTTTTGTTTCTATTGGGGAAGACTAATTTACTCCTATGGTTAAGAATATACTTTTTGATTGATTTTTATTTGGTGATTTTATTAAATTAAGTTTGTTAAAGAATCTTATGCATTAATGACAACTATTTTCTATTAATTGGAAGGTAATTAAGCTGCATGAACATCTCTTAATCATTAACCTCATATGTTATGTGAACACTTGATCATATGCTTAAGAGTAATGAATATGAAATTAAGATTAATTAGAGAATAGGTAAATTAATGTGTGAGTTTGTTTGAGAAACCAACAAACCAGATTTTGATTGAAACACCAACTTGATTAACCAATTACAAATCTTATTTAATCCAAATAATTGAAATAGGGAATTAATTAGTTTAAACAACTGGCCACTGCTTGAATTGATTAATTGTCTAAGGGTTAGGAGTAATGAACATGAACCTAACCACTATAGTTGGTAACCAATAATAATTAATTTATCATTTGAATAACCATAGGAGTGTATTAGTTGAACCTAAACAGAAACCCTTTAATAAATTTGGTAAATTTGTCATTTGCTTTAGTTGCTTAGTTAGTTAAGTGTGTAAGTTCTAAGTTTCAGTTTCTAGTATTGTAAAACTAGAGAAAAACCCTTTAATTTTATTACTTGTTTAGTTAAAATTAGTTATTAGATTAATTTTCATTCCCTGAGTTCGACACCCTACTTATCCAACTGTACCACTAAAAGATAGGTTCACTGCCTTTGTGTGCTTAATTTATTAACTAAAAGTAGGATTAAAACTAGTTCGTTTTACACACATCAGTGGGTTATTAGGAATGTTCAAGAAGTCAATGAACATGTTCTTGGTAAGATGAACCCTCTTGTTATTCACCAAGTTGAAGGTTATCACATCGGTTACATAGTTGTATGACGCAGTTGATGCCGCCATTGACAACCAAGTCATAGGAACGGGGAATGAACTGAACATAGCAGTTGACAATTCTGATCTTTTGAGTGCAATGATCAACAACTTCAATTCGTCCGGGTAAGACGAGACTTTAGGATCAACTTGGAAATTTGTGCTTTGAATCTTCATAAGAGACTGTGAAATAACTTTTTCTGTGTTGGATTGAGTGACAGCCATTGTTAATCTGAGAAATTTCTTGAGAGAAAGATTAGGGCTTTCTGTTCGCCTGAGAATTTTGAATCGCGTAACGATTCACATAAAAGATTATCACTTTTATATGTTAATCTCAAAGACGATCCGTTTCAAAAATAGAGTAGGCTACATGTTCCGGGAAACGTGTAATCAGTAGCCGTTGTGATGATCATGCCGCATAAAGTGCCTTGAAACCAGGGCTGACGGTTACTTGAAACTGTTCATGAGTACAGTTGTGTGATAGAAGACTCTTCGGTATTGAGGTTGGGCTCTTTCGTTTATGGGATTTTAAACGAAGTCATTTACCAATCTTGCGAAATCTTCAGCCTAAGTTGGTATTACTTAGAACCTCAAGGATTTCGTTAGTGTATGTGATTTAAAGAAATGAGATAAGAAGCAAGTAAAAAAAATTTGGAATTCTGTGATGTCAAAATTTATTGAGATAAAGTAGTAAAAACCTGGGCAAAGGTTACTTCATTAATTACCAAGAGAGGTAATCAACTGCTTTTGCATTTTCCCGTGACATACAATCGAATACTTATAGAGAAGTATCGAAGGGCTTCTTTTATAGGCTTAATATGGTGGTTTGCGAATTTCGTTACATATCATCCTAAACATAAGGTGAGTAATTGTAACCGAAGTTACTTGTGTAAACATTGTGTTTAGGGACAAGATTGCTTTGGATTACTTTTGAAAAGTGACAAGGATTTCAGATATATACTCACACATAAATTATATTCATGAAAAAAAATTAAGTGTTAGACCCTGTTGGGAAACAAACTTCGTGTGCTGCGAAAATTTGATCAGGATCACTCATAAGAATGAATATAATTTGGAGTATATGAAATATTAGGTACATAAACAAGTGTTTCGTAAAAATCTGGAACATAGTTCCCCGTCAATTCCTTAACTTGCGAAGTTTGTGGGTTTCACTTAATTCACGGACTCATGAAACAAGATCATTAACACAGAATGATGACATGTCTAAATCACGATTGGTTTGATCAAGTGACCTCTTGGACATGTGTCTTTGTGTGTGCATCGTGTTAAGAAATTTTGTGATGAAAAAGATTGGTTATAAGATCGATTGTACCTCTGTTATTTGTGGACTAAACAGAAAACTCTTTACTCATGTGAGAAGAATAAGGTAGCTCTTTTGACTAATGCGAATACAAGCCTGATTGGGAAGAAATTTTCATAAGATAATTTCATTAAGGCTTTCATTTATCACACATAAATTCATATGAGGCTTGGGTCAATATGCTGCAACATGCTTCTAGGGACATCCTAACTAGTACATAGTTGAAAGAAATTATACCTTACCATAGACACATAAGCATGACCTATTCGCATTTTGCTCTTGACTAAAACTGAAAACACACAAAACTTAAAGAACAAAATAAAAAAATATTTTTGTGATTTTGTATTTTTCAAATATAAAAGAACAAAAACGAAATCTAATCTTGACAATCTTAAGAAAATATTTTTGAGTTTTATATTTTTCAAAATTAAAGACAAAATAAAAGAAAATCTTTTTGTTGTTTTTGAATTTTTCAAAATTAGACAAACAAATGAAAATATTTTTGATTTTTCTTGTTTTCGCAAAGCAGAAAAGAACAACATTAAATTGAACCTCAGTTACCAAATGTGCAAATGCGAAGCCGCTTAACGCACAGTATCTTCTGAATGATTCTGAATCAGAGCTGCTGAATGGACCTTTCATTCATGAATGATAGATTTTGACACTGAATTCCTATTGATCATCTCTAAACCTGCTAAAATTCTCAGAAATGATTTTTCATCAAGAGGTTTAGTAAAAATATCATCAAGTTGTTCAGTGGTTTTCACAAAATGAACTTCAATATTCCCATCTTCCACATGATCTTTAATAAAGTGATATCTAAGAGCAATATGTTTTATCTTTGAGTGTTGTACTGGATTATGACAAATGCGAATTGCACTTTGAGAATCACAATACAAAGGAATCTTTTTCATATTTATAGCATAATCGCGAAGTTGACTCTGAATCCAGATGATTTGCGAAGTACAAGCAGCAGCTGAAATATATTCAACTTCAGCAGTTGATATAGCAACACAAGTTTGCTTCTTTGACTGCCAACTCACCAATTTTCCATCCAATAGTTGACATCCACCACTTGTACTTTTTCTATCCAAAGTACATCCTCCTAGATCAGAATCTGAAAAAGCTTGAATGAAGAATCCTGATTTCGCAGGATACCAAAGTCCTAACGAAATTGTCCCCTTAAGATAGCGAAAAATATTTTTCGCTGCAGTTAAGTGAGGTTCTATAGGATTAGCTTGATACCTAGCACAATTACATACAGAAAACATAATATAAGGTCTACTTGCAGTTAAGTACAATAAAGACCCTATCATGCTTCGATAAAGTGTTAAATCAACAGCAGGAGTATCTAACGAAGGAGTTAGTCTTGTTCCCACTACCATTGGTACTTTAAGCTTCGTGCTGTTTATCATTCCAAACTTTTCAAGCAGATTCTTTGTATATTTTTCTTGGTTGATTAAAATTCCATCCCTGTTCTGTCTTATATTTAAACCAAGAAAATTGTTAATTTTTCCCATCATGCTCATTTCAAATTGATTTTTCATGAGATTTTCAAATTCAGTAGACAATGCTGGGTCAGTTGAGCCAAAAATAATATCATCAACATAAATTTGAACAAGCATAAGATGATTCCCAACTTTCTTGCGAAATAATGTTGGGTCAAATGATCCTTGTTTAAATTTAGATTGTTTCAAAAAATTTGTAAGTGTTGCGTACCTGGCTCTTGGTGCTTGTTTTAACCCACAAACTGCTTTGTCTAATATGTAGACATGATCAGGATGTTCCCGATTTATAAATACTGGTGGTTGTTCAACATAGATTGTTTCTTCTAGTTCTCCATTTAAGAATTCACACTTAACATCCATTTGAAAAACATCAAAGTCTTTATGAGCTGCATAAGCTAAAAATATGTGAACTGCTTCGAGTCTCGCGACAGGAGAAAATGCTTCTTCATAGTCTATTCCTTCTTGTTGCGAATAGCCTTTAACAACTAATCTAGCTTTATTTCGAATAATATTGCCTTCTTTTTCGGTTTTATTTTTGTAAATCCATTTTAATCCGTCAATCGAAACATCTGGAGCTTTAGGAATTAATCTCCAAACCTTGTTTCATTCAAATTCAGCTAGTTCAGATTGCATAGCAACAACCCAATCTGAGTGTTCCATAGCATTCTTTACTGTCTTTGGCTCTATTTTTGAAATAAAAACATTAAACATACAAAATTCTTGATTCGCATTCAGTACCTCATTTTTTTGCACGAATTTGAGCTCTTGTCAACACACCATCTTGTGGATTCCCAATCACCTGTTCTTTGGGATGATTTCCTGTCCATTTCTCAAGTGGAAGAAAATCAGGATTGAATTCCAATGGTGCATCTTCGTACATATCTTCATTTTCAGATCATGCAACAAAAAAATTATCATTTAAATTCTGAAATTCATCATTTTCATCAAGATTAATTGTCTCTGGTTCATCATGCTCCCCCCCCCCCCACATGATGTTCATCTTGATGCTCCCCCTCAAAATGATGTTCATGTTGAAATTGCGAATGCTCCCTCTCAACTTGATGATTCATAGTCTTATTCTCCCCCTCGAAAGTTTGCTATCCCTGAACATTTGTGATCGTATGCTCCCCCTCCATACGAGCTTCAGGCACACTTTCACAAGATATTGATGTCGTTGTAATTGTTGAATCATCAGTATGTTTTGAAGATTCTGATGTTTGATTATCAGGAGCATTAACTTCCGCATCAATTGCCCTGTCAGAAATTCCAAAAATTAAGTCATAATCAAAATCATTGATATCTAAATTTTCAATTTGAGTATCTGAATCAACAAGAATTGATTTATTTTGAAATTTAGTATCCGTTTGTTTAAGATAGTAATCATCAAAGATTAGGTTGAAAGTTTGTTCAACTTTTCTTGTTCGCTTGTTTAACACCCTGTATGCAACTGAATTTTGCGAATATCCTAAGAATATGCCTTCATCAGCTTTAGCTTGGAATTTTGTCAAATTATCTTTTAGATTCATTATAAAACACCTGCAACCAAAAACATGGAAAAAATTTACATTAGGTTTTCGATTGTTGAGTATTTCATATGGAGAAATATTGAATCTTCAATGAATGAAAGAACGATTCTAAGTAAAACAAGCAGTCGACACAGCTTCAACCCAAAGATATTGAGGTAAGTTCGCATATGTTAGCATGGTCCTTGCTGCTTCGTATAGAGACCTATTTCTTCTTTCAACAACACCATTTTGTTGTGGAGTGTATGGGGATGAGAAATTATGCGAAATGCCTTTGGCTATGAGAAATGAATCCAACGTTTGATTTTTAAACTCAGAACCATTGTCACTTTTAATTCTACAAACATTCTTTTTAAGACTCATCTCAATCATTTTGATAAAATCAATCATCATCTGAGCAACTTCATATTTTAACGTGAGAAAGAATACCCATGTAAATCGAGAAAAATCATCAACAATAACTAAAATGTACCTCTTTTTATTGATTGTAGCAACAGTCGACGGTCCACATAAGTCAATGTGAAGAAGTTCCAATGGTTCCACGATTTTTCAATCTATCACAATTGAATGACCTTTTCTATGTTGTTTTCCTTGTTCGCAAGTTGCACACAAAGTATCATTGTCAAATTTTAGTACAGGTAAACCTCTAACTAAATCTTCAGTGACAAGCTTGTTAATATTGCGAAAGTCCAAATTTAAACTCAGAACCATTGTCACTTTTAATTCTACAAACATTCTTTTTAAGACTCATCTCAATCATTTTGATAAAATCAATCATCATCTGAGCAACTTCATATTTTAACGTGAGAAAGAATACCCATGTAAATCGAGAAAAATCATCAACAATAACTAAAATGTACCTCTTTTTATTGATTGTAGCAATAGTCGACGGTCCACATAAGTCAATGTGAAGAAGTTCCAATGGTTCAATGATTTTTCAATCTATCACAATTGAATGACCTTTTCTATGTTGTTTTCCTTGTTCGCAAGTTGCACACAAAGTATCATTGTCAAATTTTAGTACAGGTAAACCTCTAACTAAATCTTCAGTGACAAGCTTGTTAATATTGCGAAAGTCCAAATGAGACAATCTTCTATGCCAAAGCCAGCTAACATCATTAGAGGCCTTTGACAATAGACACACTGCAGGTTTGCCCACAATCGTTTTGATATCAAGTGTGAACATGTCTCCATATCTTTTAGATTTGAGAAGTACTTCATTTGTTGCTACTTTTGAAATGATACTTCCTTCTTCATTGAACACAACCTGATTTCCAGTACCCACAACAAGTTGCGAAAAACTAATCAAGTTATGTTGAATACCTTCAACATAAGCAACCCGGTTAACTGTGAATTGTCCATTTGTGACTTTTCCATAACCTTTCACTTGACACTTGTGATTGTTTCCAAATTTCACTACTCCTGCATTTTCCAAGCTTCTATAATCTCGCAAGTTTTCCTTTCTTCCACTCATGTGACAGAGCAACCACTATCAATATACCATTTCGCATCATCTTGCTCGTCACATATCACATGCATTTAATGAAAGAATTTAGGAACCCAATATTTGTTGGGTCCTTCATTAGTAGCACTGAACAAATTCTTTGAATTTAAAAACCACATTTTCACTATGTCTGTGACATTATCAATTAAATCAACATCATCAAATCTAGATATTGAAATATAGTTGTTCGATAGTTTTGGATTTCCATTGACTTTTACCTCATCCTTCACAACATTCGCAACTCTCACAATTGGTTTCCACTTTTGTAATGGGACTTGCGAATCATGAGATGATGAACAGCCAGTATAAGACTCATTCACAAACTTGTCAAATGTAACCTTTATCTGTTGTTTTGAGAACTTTCCATTTTAGTATTGTTTTCCTTGCCCTTCAAGCCAATTATTGAACGTATATACATCAGATTTTCCTTTTGTATACGGAACTTTGGTAGGTTTTGTGATTGAAGGATTTGGAAAATTTGGTTGTTTTGGTGAAAATCTTGGTTTTGTTTGAGTTTTGACATTCAAAGTTGGTGAATTATTCGTTAATTTTCTAACACTTTGAAACTTATGATCATTCACAAAGTTTTGCGAAGTCTCAAATTTTCTGATGTTGTTAAATTTTCGAATAGATTCATCTTTATTTTTCATTGAAATTTTGTCGAACAGAATATATCGGTTTGTGAAAACTTGTATCCTTTTGTTTATTTGTTCTCTGAAATTTTGATGATTTTGTTCTAGAAATTTGTGCTTTCGCAACTTTTGGTTTATCATTAGACACAACTTGCCAAAAGATTGATTTTCTTGCTTTTCTTTTTGAAACATTATTTTCTTTTGAATACTTTCCAACCATCAACTTAATTTCATGAGAATTCAATTTCACTTCCATCTATGGTTTTTCATCTTTTTCAAAAACTTTGTTTTCTTTTTCACTTTTAATCACCCATTTTTGTGATGATTTTTGATTTTAAAAACATAAGAGTTTTGAGTTAAATTTTTTTTCTACCGTATTTTGATTTGCAAAGAAACCTTCGGTAGTTGACCTTTTGTTATCATTTTCAACCATTTGATTGAATTCAGGCTTGATTTTCTCAACAGTTCCAGTTGTGACGAAGACTTGGTTTCGAAAAATCGTGTTATCAGTGCATGTAAAATTTTGATAGACCACAGTGTTGGTTTCCAAATAATGTCCACCTTTGTCATTAAGAACTTTGTCAAATTCTTTTGTTTCACCAAACACTTGATTAACAACAACACATTGAGGTGATTCATGCGAATCTTTCACATCTTCTTCGTCTTCATCAGTGTCATCTGTGTTACAACGTTCAACTTCCACATTATCAAAGTCACAAGTTTGCGAAGTAGAGGGTTTATCATTTTCATCTTTTACTATCAAATCAACTATAATTTCTTTATCTTTGACCTTTGATGTGATATTAATGATAGACAATTGAGAACAGTCAACCTCTTCTTCCTCTTCGATCTCACTGATTTCACTCACATTATCTGATTTGTCATTGACATCAGCATAATTGTGTTGAGAATCAAGAGTTGAAGTTTCAGTTTTCTTTAATATTTTCACTTGTTCATTCATTGTTAAGATTTTATTTACAATATTAACCAATTCATTCGCATTCAAAAATTCATCAATTTTGATAATACCATATGCGAACCTATCATCAGGTATTTTGTCAAACTGAGCAATAGTATTCTCACAGTCATAAGAAACAACATCAACTTTTTCGCGTTCAAATTCAAGAAAAGGTAGTAGTTTCCTATGTTGTTCTTTGCTTATCTCAGATGAATGATGTAAAGCAGTTAGCTTCGCATACAAACATTTAGTAGGGTTACAATAAATGTTTCTTTGTGCTAGTAACAACCTGACTTCTTTATCAAGTTTGTCCCTATCACAATTTAAATTTTTCATTTGTAATTCTAGTTTATCTACTCTGCTTCGTTTTATTTCTAATTGTCTTCTTGTCTCAACTAATTGAGAATTTGGATTTTGTGCTTCAGTACTAGCAGACACAATAACAGCATCAAAATAAGCAACAATATCATCAAATGGAGTTATTTCAACATCATAAGCAGATAAAAGAATATTAAAAGATTCAAGGATAGCACGTACCTTAGTGGTCATTGGAGATTTATCAGTGGACTTGGACACAAAGCATCGTCCAGAAACATTCTCTTCACAATTATCTTCATAACTTGCAAACATTGCACCATGAGTTGGGTGCCTCGTCTCTTCATCATCAGATCCTGAAAACCAGATCTGATAAGTTCCACTTTCTTCTTCGTCAGACTCTCCTTTCACAACCAAAGACAATCCTTTTTCCTTCGCACGCACCTCCTCAAGCTTCTCTGAATAGTAGGCTTCATCTTTGATTTTACTCTTCTTTTCCTCTTTCTTTCTCAACACGTAATCAGTTGCGAAGTGATTCACACCATTGCAGTAACGACAATTAGTTCCTGAATCACCTTTTAGTTTCTTCTTAGCTTTCGCATCTTTCTGCTTTTCTTCATCATTCTCAAATTTCTTCTTTTCCTTACCTCCAGCTTTTATGAATCCACTCTTCGAATCAGTTTGCTTCCCTTTTGGATTAAAAGGTTTTTTGAAAAATTTCTTAACTCTGTTATTTGAATAAAATGCAACTGCTTCATCATCAAAATTCATTAAGAAACCTTCATTGTCTGATTCTTCTTTCTCACCAGCATCAATTTCAGTAACCTTCGAAACTAAAGCCAATGGTCCTCCTAGACTATGTTTCGATTCTTCAAGCATTTTTGTAACTTCTCTTTCATGTGTTTTCAGCTGGTTGTAGAGATCATTCAAGGTGGTTGTATAAAAACTTTGTTGGTTCTTTATCATCATACTCACACTACGTCATTCTTTGCGAAGACCCATGTTGAATGTCAGATTGAATTCTATGAGAGATCTTGAGATTCCATACCTATTGCAACGATAAACAAGCTCATTCAGACGATCATAGTAGTTTTCAATTGTTTCAGCATCCTTTTGTCTGAATTCCTTAAGTTCACCAAGACATTGCTTAACGGAATTGATCTTTGTCTTCTCACTTCCTTGATATTTCTCTTTTAGTGTGATCCAAATATCCTTGGTTGTTTTACAACTACGAATGTAATTGTAAACCACAGGAGGCAGAGCACCTCTTAGCTCCCTCATACATCTTTTCTCATTCTTCTTCATGCGATTCTGTTGTTCAGCAACCTCATTTGAAGAAGTAGATGATCCGATTGTTTGAACATTTTCAGGAGGTAGAACTTTTCCACTGATACAATTCCAGAGTTCTTCATCAATTCCATTTAAGTAATCCTCCATCCTATCAGCCCACTGATCATAATACTCAGGGATTAACATTGGAATTTTGGTTGAAGAACCAAGCAAGTGAGAGAAAGAAGTCATGGTATTTATGTTGAAGTTCGCCATTGATTAACACGAGAATTTTTCTGAAAAACTTGAAAAACTTGATGATTTTGTGAATTGATCAAATGAATTGATCACTGATTGCTAATCGATCACTCGACTAAACAATTCAAATGCAAAATCGATTCAAATCTGAAGATCAAGAGTGATTTTCGGAACCAAAATGCACGGAAATTTTTTGAATAAAAACACTACTCAAAAAGCAAATAATGCTAAAACAAAAATCAGATCAATGTAGTTTGAATCCTGTTCTGATACCAATTGATGAGAATTGTAATCGAGATTTAGAAAGCAATTATGATTATATGAATGAAAAGTAAGAACACAAGGAGTAAATATTAATCAAATCTTATATTGATGAAGAAACTGATTACAAACTAAGTAGAGAAAAACTTTTTTTCTACTTCTAGCCTCAGTCCCTATTTATAGGAAACATGAGTGTACAAAAAGTATACTAAGTCCTGAACAATATGTTTCGCACAAATGAGAACTTAGTAAAATAACTAACATGCGAAACTCAAAACAAACACTTCGACTTTTATAAAAACTAGACTCTACAAAAAGAACTCGATTAACAATTGTTACTGTAGAGGTGTGATTAGGATTACAAGAATAAATCCAAAGTTACCAAACATGATGCATGCATGCACCATAAATACTATAACCCTATAAATAAATGACGGCGAACAGGCCTAATCCGGTTACAAAATAAATTAAACAAAAGGCCCAATGATAGAATTAAAAAGTATTATATGCTTTGTATGTTTTTTTTCGCAAACCAACAAAAATAAACCTTAAAATGATTAAAAAATAAGATGATTAGAAGAAAAAATATCAAAAAGCCGCCTAGGAGTGTGGATGCCTCCACATTGCACATAGGGGATGAGGGCTAATGGAAGTGGGGCAATGACGTAAGTTCCGACGACTAAATTAGAAACTAATACAAAACCACAAATATATAAAATAATTGACATTCACGACGGAAAAAAAAAAAAAAAAAAAAAAAAGACAATCCATATTTTGGTAAAATATAAAAGTTAAACCAATAAATTTTAGCAATCCGCTAACAAGGAGTTAGTACAAACCATAATAATTACATTCAAATAAATTACAAGAACAGTTTGTTTAATTCACTCAAAAATGATATGATGTTAAAAGAAGATAATATAGTTTAAGATGATATTGTTTTCATATTATCAATGCCCCCTCTCCATGTATTCAAAAGATTAGTTTTATTAAGCACCGATTGTAAAGATAACATAATAGTTAATATTTTAAACAAACAAAGTTTGTCATGATAAAGTTATAGCAATACTTTTATTTGATATATAACATGCATAGGTCGACCTCTTATCGACCATAAAAATAACCATCCAAAATTTTGCATCTGGTAACCTACAAGGTCAACTCTTTGTTAATAGAATCTATTTTTATGTAAATAATAGAGAACACTCATTGTTAAATAAAGTCTTAAGGTTTTAACTTGACATATAAAATAATAAAACTATGTTTCTGTATAGATTTAGAGAAGCACCATTATATAAACGTACATTTAACTATAATTTTATAACAAACCATTTAACACCATTAGTGCGCATCAATCCTTCGATTATGGTCGACCAAAATATGGTCCTTTTAATAACTTATAACACCCAAAACTCTATTAAAATTTTTATTAATATTATAATTCTTGAAAATAGACTTATTAAAAGTCCAAACAATTTAAAATTTATAAAAAAAATATCATCGAAAATTTTGAAATATGGGTAAATATCCCAACTTTTCCATCCTATTAAAATAATCACCATGTTCAAAGCAGAGACATTTGAGGCTGTTTTAGACTAATTTTATTCCATACTAAAAGTATATTTCTAACAAAAAAAAATATATTTCATATTCAAATTATGGATTAAACTTTAGGTTTTCGGATAAAAAGTATATTCGAAAATTTTAAAAACATTTTCGAAAACAGATGAACAAATCCGAAATTTCCAGAAAATGTTTGATTTTTTATTGAAATATAAAAAATGTTAAAGAAAACAATAGGAAGTGAATACGATACAAAAATATAAAATGTGACATCTGGTCAGTAATATTTGATATTTCTAAATGGCCGTAACATAAATTAGCAGTTTAAAGGGTTTGGTGCAAAAGAGGAAAAAAATACACATCCGGACTGTTTGAAAAGAATGCTTGGTAGCTAGAAAATGAAACGTTTATTTGTGTAGAAGTATTTGACAAGTAATTGAAAGTTTTTAAAGGTATAAAATTAAAAGCTAAAAGCTCCTAAAAACTAAATACTCTCAAAACCTACTTGAAATATTTTTTTCTATAATTTGAGTTTTCTTTTAAAAACTAAAAGCTAAAAATCTTAAATAATATGTTTTCGAACACACCTAAATTGATTTTGAAAACCAAATTGATCATTTTGAAAACTGGGTTGCCTTCACCATAGCAACTTGTTAGGATGATTTTTGGAGAAAGATATTGATAAATGATTTATTGATATATTATAAGAATAATATATTAATTGAGAAATCATCTTATTTAATTAGTATTAATCATAAATAATTTTGTAATTAAAGGAACTGATTAAATAGAGAAAGGATTGATATTGCAAATCACTGATAGTTGCAATTTGGGTTGATGGACTCCTTTAGAAGGGAGTCGACGAAATCTATAGGAAGCCCTATGGAGATTTCGTCTAAGGCTTCTAGGAAGGAGGTCCATGGACTACTTAAGGCCTAATCAATCAGATTAGGGTTTCCACGTGAAAACCCTAGCAGCCTCAACTATATATGGAACCCCTTGGTATACAATTTTTGGCCCTATGCATTCTAAGATAACCCTAGCCGAAAATTGAAGAGCCTTCATCACCTCTCTCTTTCATCCTTTGCCAGTGGTGTTTGTGACTCCATTAGAGGTGCAACGCTTGGGGTACTAAGCTCTTAGAAGTCAAGATCAAACAAGGAATACTTGTTATTACTAGATAACAAGAAAGGTATTCTTCTAACCCTAATAATATATAGATTTTGATTTTATATATACTAGATCTAGGGTTATTGCTTTGGAAATTTTATTTGCATGCATAACTTGAGAAAAACCTAGATCGAAAGCAATTAGGGTTGCATGTACACATATGAATGTAGATATGCTCAAAACTCATAAGTGGTATCAGAGCCTAGGATCTTTTCTATTATATTTGATGCAATAGTGATTTGCCTAAAGCTGAAACAAAACGATTTTGCTTTCTGTCTGATGAACTCAACGAGTTCAAAGATGAACTTTACGAGTCCAAGCGCTGACTTGACGAGTTGACTCGTTTGACAACTAATTTTTTGATTTTCAAATCTATCTTAGATTAGGATAATTACCATAATTTGTTTTTAATGCCTTAAATTGAATTATCTGCTTGGTAATATGATTCATTTATCTAAATAGATTGATTTGGTTAAATTTTAAAATAATGTCTAATAATATTATTAATTATTTATTTAAAATTTGAACTAGTAATTCTGAAAAGTTTCAAATTGCACCCTCAAATATTTGGAATTTAAAATTTAATTTTGAAATATTAATTCTAGGGATGAGCAAATGGACCGGGGAACCAGCCACCGGCACCAGAACCGGAACCCGATGGAATTGGTCGGGCTGGGATCGGGACGTTATTTTTGTGGATTTTTGGAACCGGAAACCGGTAGGAACCGGAACCGATATAACCGGAACCAGTAGAACCGGCAAAAACCGGAACCGTATGATGCTATTTTTCAAGGACCGGTTCCAACATCTGAAGACACGACAAGAACCGGTAGGAACCGGGAACCGGTAGAACCGGAACCGATAGAACCGTCGGGCCGGTTCGGTTCTTGATTTTGGCCGAAGCCGGTTCCTGGTTCCGGTCCGGTTCCGGCCGGTTCAGTCCTTTTGCTCATCCCTAATTAATTCTAGACACCCTTGTATTTTAAAAGTTTAAAACACAACCCTCATACTATTATAATATTAAAAGAATAATATATATATATATATATATATATATATATATATATATATATATATATATATATATATATATATATAAGATGAGTTAGTCTTACCGTTAGTAGGCGTCATTCACGAAGTCGATCTATATGGGGGGTATAGGGAAACTGCCTATAAATGGGTGTCCATTCTCACCCACCGCTTTCTTGATTGGTGAAGGGTCGTTAGCCGAACAGGTAGGATAGAACATTAATTCCTTGTTAATACGTATAATGATTAATATAAAGTAAATAAATGTTTTTATAAATTCCCACTCTTAGTTACTTTAGGAAAATGTGAATTTGATGCTAATCCATGAAATTGCACATTGCACCTTGTCAAGTCGTTAGTGGAACGTGTGTTGTTAAGCGACACACTAACTTAGACTAACAAGGATAAAAATGGGTAGCTCATAAATTATCATAGATCAATGGATCGTGTGTGGTTAACTAGCACATTGATTAGGTGGTAAATGACATCGAGAGTACCAAGCTAATTTACATGGTTATTCACACCTTGTTTGTGATCCTCAGTATCCCAGTTATAAACTTGATTGGCATAATCGAGATTAAACATGAAATTGAAAATTTTAATAAATCTCAAAAGAATCTATGAATTTCATTTCATTTAAAACCTAATTCTTCATTTCGTTTTTCGTGGTGGAATTGGTAAATCATCATTTACCTACCTTCAAATAATTTACAACTGGATTACGACTTCCGACTTATGAATTATTGTGTTGGGTCCTAGCCTTAATATTTCATTTGGATGTTATATTAAGGATTCCTTATCTAATCAAAACTTTGTCCTTTTTCTTTTTTCGGTGTCTAATTCAAAGAACGCTTCTGGCTCGAACTCCAACAACTCTTCAAGCTCCTTTTCTCTTATGAACATTTGTGCTAGGATCACGTTCGATGGATCCAATTTCAATGATTGGATTCACAACATTTTAATGGCCTTGCGATACAAGGAGAAAGTATACGTCCTCGACAAAGAACTCAAAGAGATAGTTGAAACCAAAGCTACTCCTGAAGAATTGGCTGAGTATAGGGCTCACGAAAAGGACACAACAAAGGTGTCCTGTATTATGGTGGCCACTATGACTCCTGAGATACATAGGTTCTATGTGGACTACTGGCCTTACGAGATGTGCTAGGACTTGATGGAAAAGTACCATCAAAGTGCGCATCAAGAAAGATATGAGATTGTTACCTTATTCATAACAACCAAAATGAGGGATGGAGAGTCCATCACGACCCACTTGCAAAGAATGCAAAGGTATGTGGGTCATTTGTTCAATTTGATTGTCAACTTTGATGAAGAGCTAGCTATTGATATATTCCTACACTCTTTACCTCCATGCTATGATCAGTTCAAGATGACTTATCATACGAGCAAGGAGGAGGTCAGTTCAGGGTTTATCGAGAACTACTGAAAGTGGATTGAAAGGCAAAGGTGTCGAGTCTA
Organism: Lactuca saligna; assembly: GCF_052625555.1. Taxonomy (NCBI): domain Eukaryota; kingdom Viridiplantae; phylum Streptophyta; class Magnoliopsida; order Asterales; family Asteraceae; genus Lactuca; species Lactuca saligna. Next base: position 8,127,137 of record NC_136424.1, read on the forward strand.
CTCTTGCTACTACTGCCCAAGTCCTGGCTATTGGACATGGAAAGGGGAAAAAGAGGAAAGCTCCCTCTAAGAACCACAAGGGAAAGTCCCATGATGGATCTTCTTCAAATGGATCCAATGGTAAAACCGGTTCTGCCACCCCCTCTTCCGATCCTAAAGAAGCAATATGCTATTACTATCATGAGAAGTAGCATTTGAAATGAAGCTGCCTGAAATACTTGAAGGACATCAAGGATGGGAAGATAAATCCCACCTTCACAGGTATTTATACTATTCTATCTAAGACCTCATCACATGCTAGTTCTTGGGTCCATGATACAGGATGTGGTTTTCACATTTGTTCTGACTTGCAGGGGCTAAAAAGAAGTAGCGATGTGGAGCACGAGAAGATGAACCTAATAATGGGGAATAGGAAATCATCGCATGTTACCAAGATCGGGGTTTATTCTCTAATGCTTAGTAGTGGGTTAGGATTAGATTTGATGATTGTTGTTACTCATCAGAAATGATGAGGAATATTATTTCTTTTCATGGTTTGTATAGACAAGGCTTTAGATTTTCATTTAATAATGAAGTTGGTTCTATTAATTCTTATTATAATGGTTTATTTTATTTTGAAGCATTGCCTTGTAATGGTGTATATGAAACTGTGATGGTTGTAGACAAATTAGGAAATAATGTGTTGCATATTGGTTCATCTAATGGTTTAGACAAGGCATGCTTATGGCATTGTCGTCTTGGACATGTCAACAAGAAGCGCATAGCCCAACTCCAAAAGGATGGAGTGTTAGAGTCATATGACCTAAAATCAGATGACACGTGCGAATCTTGTTTACTTGGAAGGATGACTAAATCACCTTTCACTAGTACTTGTGAAAGAGGTGATCAATTGTTGGATCTCATACACGCATATATGTGTTGGATTAGTGTCTAAGTCCATAACTATTTTGGTATGTACTTGACCCAATGGTGCATGGTCCTTTTGGGTTGCCTTCACCAAAGCAACTTGATTGGAGAAATAAATAAAGAGAGGGAGGTTATTATGATTTATTAATATGTTATAAGAATAATATATTAAAGGAGAAATCATATTTGTTTAATTAATATTGGTCAATAATTAATTAAGAATTAATTTTGTGATCAAGTGTAATTAATTAAACTAGAGGGGCTGAATTGTAATTATGTGATAGTTACAAAATAAGGTAAGGATTATCTTATTAATGGGTTGGACGAATCTAAGGTGATAAGGCCTTAGAATTCGACTAGGGTAAGGGTTTCTAAGACTTATCTTATGGTTACTTGGTGGGCAAGCAACTAGATAAGGATAAGGACTAAAACCCTAATCTTTACACCTATATAAACCCCCTAAGGCTCATGAATTCGTGTATCCCTTCCCAAGAGGTCCTAGAGACGAATTCTTATACCTCTCATCTCTCTTTATAACTTCTCCATTTGCTCTTGGTGTTTGTAAGCCATTAGAGGAGTGACACTTGTGACTCTAAGCCTTCCAAAGTCAATTCAAGGAGGAATTAGGATTGTTATTGCTACATAACAATCAAGGTAATATCTTAAACCTAATTATATGTTAATATCGATTTCCATATGCTAGAATTAGGGTTTATAGTCTTGGATTCAAAGCATGTACAATAGAGAAACCTAGATCCAAGCTTTAGGGTTTGTATGAACACATAGGATGTCTTATGACCAAAACCCATCAATATGGATATATCTACTTAATCAAGAAAAAATCGGAAACATTTGAAAAGTTCAAAGATTTTAAGAAAGAAGTGGAGAGACAATTGGTCAGGAAGATAAAGATGCTCAAATCAGATAGGGGTGGTGAGTATCTTAGTATCGAGTTTCACGGCTATCTAAAGGAATGTGGAATTATTTCACAATTGGCGCCACCTAGTACACCACAGCTTAATGGTGTCGCTGAGAGGTGCAATCGAACATTTTTTGATGTGGTCCGTTCCATGATGAGTCGAGCTTCGCTACCAATCTCATTCTAGGGGTATGCCGTAGAGACTACCGCCCATATCCTTAATCTAGTCCCAACTAAGAAGGTTGTCAAAACACCTCACGAGATGTGGATATGGAAGGTTCCCTCGTTGGCACATATCAAGGTTTGGGGTTGCGAAGCTTTCATAAGATGAGAGACTCACAACAAGCTTGAACCTTGTAGTGGGCGGTGTATTTTCATCGGTTACCCACAAAAATCTTTTGCATATCTTTTCTAAATACCTAGTGACAACATGGTCTTCTTAGCAAGGATAGGAGTTTTCCACGCGAGGGAACTCATATGCCAAGAGGACAGTGGGAGGACAATTGATGTTGAATAGATTTAAGAATCAAGCGGTGAAGGAAACTCTAACACTAGCGCTCAACCCGAGGAAGAGATTCATGTTGAACCGATTGACGAATTATATTTGGATGAGTCTACTAACTAAAAGGAATCCATGGCGAGCCTTGAGTCTGCAAAATGGAAAGTGCCATTGGACAACGAGATCCAGTCCATGTATGAAAATCAAGTTTGGAACATGGTTTACAATGTACCAGGTCGAAAGACAGTTAGATGCAAATAGATCTTCAATAAGAAGATCGACATGGATGGAAATCTGCACACCTTCAAGGCACAGATGGTTGCGAAGGGCTAAACTCCAACCCCAAGGGTTGACTATGATAAGACCTTCTCACCAGTGGCCAAGATCAAGTCTATCAGGGTTATGTTAGCCATCGTTGCGTTTCATGATTATGAAATCTAGCAGATGGATGTCAAAACCGCTTTCCTTAATGGAAAGCTGGCTGAAGATTTTTACACATGTCAGCCAGAGGGTTTTGTGGATGCTAAATACCCTAATAGAGTGTGCAAGCTTGAAAAATCCATTTATGGATTAATGCAAGCATCCCGCAGATGGAATCTTTGCTTCGATGAGAAAGTCAAAGAGTTTGGGTTCTCTAGAAGCGAGGATGAGTCATGTTTGTATGTCAAGGCTAGTAGGAGTATAGTTAGCTTTCTAGTATTGTATGTCGATGACATAATGCTCATAGGAAACGACGTTCCAACCTTGCAGGAGGTGAAGTCCTGGTTTTGGAAGTGTTTAGCTATGAAGGATCCAGGAGAAGCTGCTTATATTCTGGGGATAAGGATCTTGAGAAATAGGAGTAGAAGACTAATAGGACTTAGTCAGAGTACTTACTTTGACAAGGTACTGAAACGTTTTAGTATGGAGAATTCCAAGAAAGGGGAGCTGCCTATCCAAAGTAATGACAAGCTGAGAAAGACTCAGAGTTCGAGTACCGATGCCGAGATAGTGGAAATGGGTCGAGTGTCATATGCTTACTTTGTTGGCTCGATCATGTACGCAATGAAATGGACTCACCCTGATGTAGATTTTGCATTGAGCATGGTTAGCCGATATCAAGGGAGTCCAGGTAGAGCTTACTGGAAAAAAGTTAAGAGCATTATTAAGTACCTACGAAGGACTAAGCACTGGGTCCTTATACTTGGTGGGAGTGATGACTTAAGAGTGACAAGGTATAGTGACGCCAGCTTTCAAACCGACAAAGATAACTTCTGATCTCATTCGGGCTAGGTGTTTACCCTAAATGGAGGAGCAGTGACGTGGAAAAGTTCCAAGCAGGAGATTATGGCTGATTCAACATGCGAATCAGAGTACATAGCAGAGAGAGAAGTGTCAAAGGAGGCGATATGGTTGAATAACTTTATTGGAGACCTTGGAGTTGTACCACCGATAAAGGATCCCATGGATATTTTATGTGATACTGAAGGAGCAGTTTCCTTGACCAAGGAAGCAAGAGATCATGGTAGATCCAAACATATCGACAGAAAATACCACTTCATCAGACATCGGGTAGAATAAGGACTCCTCTTGGTCAAGAGGGTATTGTCAGAAGAGAATCTTCTAGATCCCCTTACAAAGGGTCTGAGTAGGATCAAGCATGTTCAGCATGCTAGGAGCATTAGTCTGAAGGACAATATTAGCTTTATTAATTAGATAGGTGTTTAGAAACTTGTAGTAAATAAATATTGACATTTGATGATTAAGTAATGGAGATTTATTTATGAGTAATGTTTACTATCTTGGATCAATTGTTTACTATTATTTCACTTTGCATGTTTTACTTCCTGAATAATTAGATCGTTCAAATTATCAACAGTCGATCATACTTTCGAAGTAAGTTATGAGGTTAGACTGATATGAATTGGTTTGTAGATTGTGTAAGTGCTTAGACATAGCAAAGGTTTGCTGCAACATTCACGAGTACTTCTGAAATAAGATTTGAGTATTGGATTAAACCCACACTCATATCAATCACTTCATGGAATTTATCACGAGTGATTGTGAAATGATAATATCGTATAATCTTTAAACTGATATATATGAGTTGTTTTTTACGAGTTGATTATGCATTGATAATACGTAAACGCATCAGTAACATGATGTTATAAAACGTATTGGTGTGTAAAATTTAATGAGTAAATAGTACAAGCATATAAGTTAAAGTTTATCTGTTCCTTTTTTCCTAAGAGGGTAAAAGCAATATCTTGGGCCCCTCGACGATTTTGTGTTGACTTATGTGTCGGGCACGGTCAGGACTGAATTGATGTGTTCAATTAAGTTTTAAATCAGAAAATCAGAAATCGGGAAACAATTTGTTGGACATTGAGTATGACTCTATTCCATGTCTTTTTCCACACAATATCTTGTAGAACAGTGGATTATATGATCCTTTATCTAAAGGACGCGTTATTGACTATGTCAGAGTTCGATAATGACTTTTGAGAGCTATGATTGCTAATTCAGATTCTGAAGTTGCATTGGCGGTTATAGTTATTAGACGTATCCAAGTGGGAGACTGTTGGATTAGGTGTCTATGCCAATAACTATAATTGATATATAGTAGATTTGACAGTAGTATGGTCCTTTTAGGTTGCCTTCACCATAGCAACTTGACAGAATGATTTTTGGAGAAAGAGGTTGATAAATGATTTATTGATATATTATAAGAATCATATATTAATTGAGAAATCATATTATTTAATTAGTAATAACTAGAAATGAATTTGGAATTAATTTCTGGATTAAAGGGACTGATTAAATAGAAAGGGGGTTGATATTACAAATCACTAATAGTTGCAATGTTGGGTTGATGGACTCCTTTAGAAGGGAGTTGAAAAAATCTATAGGAATCCCTATAGAGATTTCCTCCGAGGCTTCTAGGAAGGAGGTCCATGGACTGCTTAAGGCCTAAGCAATCAGATTAGGCTTTCCACCTGAAAACTCTAGCAGCCTCAACTATATAAGGAACCCTTGGTATACAATTTTTGACCTTATACACTCTAAGAGAACCCTAGCCTAAAATTAAAGAGCCTCCATCACCTCTCTCCTTCATCCTTTGCTAGTGGTGTTTGTGACTCCATTAGAGGTGAACCGTATAGGGCACTAAGCTCTTAGAAGTCAAGATCAAGCAAGGAATACTTGTTATTACTAGATAACAAGAAAGATATTCTTCTAACCCTAATAATATATAGATTTCGATTCTATGTAAACTAGATCTAGGGTTATTTCTTTGGAAATTTTATGTTTATGTATATCTTGAGAAAACCCTATATCCAAAGCAATTAGGGATGCATGTACACATAGGAATATAGATATGTTCAAAACCTATCACATAACACATGCATGAGTCAAGCAGATAGTTAGCATACTAACATAGCATAAACATGGGCCGACATTGGTGTCTTCGACCCACTAAACCCAGTTGAGAAAACTCACCTTGAAACATTGAATGAACTGAATAATCCCTAACTATTGGTCCTACACTCCCCGAGCTATCAGTTGACAAATAAAAACCAATTAAGATCTGGAATCTAAATCATAACCAAAAATCCCTACTTGGGGTATAAAGGCCATTTTATTCCTAACCTAGCTTAGTCCAAGACTGAAGCCCAATTTCACAACCTAACGGGCTCAAAAGCCAAATAATCCATCAAGGCCAAATTATGGCCCAATTTCCAATTGGGTGCAATCCCTTCTCATGGGCCTTAGACCAAGGCTCAATAATGTTCCTGGCCAAAAACTCCCAAAATCAGATGGCCCAACTAAACCCTAATCTTCTAAGTTCAAAAGGTGGCCCAAACCTAAAGCAAAATATTGAAATGCCACCTGACTGAGTATGCGGTGCGTACTCAGCTTGTACGATAAGCGTACTGGATCAAAGGCTTTTACGTTGTGTGTACATGCTTGTACACCCAAAGTACTCTTCCAGATCAGCCATCCTCTAGATTTAGCTCTCAACCCATTAAGACTTCGCTCCAGAATGCAAATCTGACCTCCTTGAGTTGGATTATCATGTAAAGTTGCTAAATTTACTTCCATGCATTGCTATATGAAGCTCTAAAGCTCAACAAGAACTTAATAAGAGACTTAATGAATGCATAAGGCCCTAAAATTTTGGATTTGGTGTCTAAGCCCATAACTATAACTAGGATGTACTTGACCCGATTGTAGCATGGTCCTATTGGGTTGCCTTCATATGTGCAATTTGATAGGATGGACTTTTGAGAATAAGGTTATTTATGATTTATTAATATATTACAAGTATAATATATTAATATAAAATCATATTATTTAATTAGTATTGATCAAGATTTGATTTGAAATTTATTTTGTGATTAAAAAAGACTAATTAAATATATGTGGATTAACTGTGTAAATCAATGATTCTTATAATGTGGGCTGATAATCCATGGTTATTTAGGATGGGCTAAACCAATGAGATAAACCATGGATAGTCCATGGAGGTTTTTAACCCATGGATCCTAAGTAATATGAAAGGTCATTAGGTTTTATATGGTGTAACCCTAGCACTTGCAACACTATAAATAAACCCCCTAGAGCCAAAATCGGTTGCCACAACATTCTTGGAGACTGTGTATTGATTTTGTACTAAGTAACTTATTCTCTCAAACCTCCTCTTGCATATTGGTATTTGTGAACCATTAGAGGCATCACACTTGAGGTGCTCAAGCTTTCAAAGGTCAAGAACTACAAGTCCGTCTAAGAGGTAAGTTATCTAACTAGTTGTATTGATTAAATATCAACTTGTAAACTAGTTAGGATATATGCTTTGGAAAATTGAAAATATGCATGTATAATTAGAGAAAACATATATCCAAAGCATCTAGGGTTGTATGTGCACTATAGGAGTGTTATAGTGCCCAAAACCCAACAATGGTATGAGAGCCTAGGGTTGTTTTATGTTATACTTAATGGTTATTAATTTTCAAAGTTGAAAAAAATCAATTTTCTGTCATCTGACTAGTGAACTCGCCGAGTCCACTGGCTGACTCGATGAGTCCACTCAGTAATAGAGCAACTTAACGAATCCGTTCATGCACTCGACTAGTTGCAGGCTCTGATTGCAGAAATTCGAGGATTTTGGCCAGAATTGGATTAGGATCATTAGCACAAATTGTTTTAAATCATAAAATATGTTTTTTCTGATATGGTAGTGATCATCCTCATCCAATTAAAAGATAACTGTCAAAATTTCAAGATTTGTATTAGTTTATATGATTAGGCTAATTTTCTTGTAAAATTGTTTATATGAATTATCTTGTGTTATGAGTTTAACTAGATCATATAGAAATTACTTGATAATTTTTGTTAGTTAAAATGTTGATCTTAATGCTTTTAATGACCTCCATAGCTTGTCCTCAAGTTATGGAAAATGAAAGGTCTCATCCATTAAAATGCAATTAAACTCATAAGTTATAGAAATGAAGAGTTTTGACAAGTTTCAAAACTTGCCCTCAAGTTTTGGAATTTGTAAAGTCTCACTAATGAAACTTTAATTCCAAACCCTAGAGTTTTAAAAGTTAAAATTCAACCCTTATACTTTATATTATTATAAGTTTAATTATATATATATATATATATATGTATGTATATATATATATATATATATATATATATATATATATATATATATATAAGATAAGTCAATCTTACTGTTAGTAGGCCTCATATATATAAAAGATAAGTCAGTCTTACCGTTAGTAGGCCTCATTCACGTAGCCGATCTATAAGGGGGTATAAGGTTACTACCTATATAATGGTGGTTTAATGGGTGTCCACTCTCACCCACCGCTTCCTTGACTGGTGGATGGTCGTTAGTCGAACGAGTAGGACAGGACATTAATTCTCATTAAAAGTATAATGATAAATATAAAGTAACTAAACCTTTATTAAATTTCCAATCTTAGTTACTTTGGGAAAAATGTGAAAATGGTGCTAATCCACTTTGCACCTTGTTAAGTCGTTAATGGAGCGTGTGTGGTTAACCGGTATACTAATTTGGGACTGACAATGTGTGGCAAAGGGTAGCTTGATGTTAATCATAGATCAATGGAGCGTGTGTGGTTAACTGGCACATTGATTAGGTGATTTATAACATTGAGTGTACCAAGTTAGTTTATATGGTTATTCACACCTTGTTTGTGATCCTCGACATCCCAGTCACAAACTTGAATGGCACAATCGAGATTTAAACATGCCATTGAAAAGTTCAATGAATCTCAAAAGATCTAGGAATTTCAATCCAATTAAAACTTAATAATTCATTTCGTTTTTCATGGTGGAAATTGGTAAATCGTCATTTACCTACCTTCAAATATTTTATAATTGGATTACGATGTCCCTTTTCGCAATTGTAGAATATTGTGCTGGGTCCTAGCCTTAATATTTCATTTGGGCGTAATGTTAAGGATTATCATCTAACCTAAACTTTGTTCTTCTTCTTTCCAGATGTCTATTCCAAACAATGCTTCCCACCCAATCCCTTCAGGCTCTTTCTCCCTCATGAACCTATATGGGAGGGTCTTTTTCGATGGCTTTAACTTCAATGAATGGATTCGAAACATCTGAATGGTTATTCATTATGAGGAAAAAGAATATGTCCAAGATAAAGAGATTAAGGATATTGATGTCACTAATGCTAATCCCGAACAAATCGCTGAACATACCACTCATTAGAGGGATGCGACAAAGGTGTCGTGTCTAATGATTGATACCATGACTGCTGAGCTACATAAGTCCTATGAGGATTACTATCCTTTTGAAATGTATCAAATTTGATGGAAAGATACCATAAAAGTGCTTGGCAGGAGAGGTATGAGATCATTGCCTCCATGATCACTACCAAGATGAAGGATGTAAAGTCTATCACAACCCACTTGCAGAAGATGCAAAGATATGTGGACCGCTTGCTTAAATTGAATGTCAATTTTGATGAAGAGTTGGCCATATATATTATTTTACACTCTTTACCTTCTTGTTATGATCAGTTTCATATGACCTATCATATGAACAAGGAGGAGGTCACTCTTATCAAGCTTCAAGGCCTTTTAAGGACTATAGAAAGCAACTTGAAAGGAAAGTCGGTTGTGTTTACTCCTACTACTACTACTACTTCTGCCCCTGTTCTGGAAATCAGACATGGGAAGGGAAACAAGAGGAGGGCTCCCTACAAGAGCTGCAAGGGAAATTCTCTTGATGGATCCTCATCCAATGGGATCAATGCTAGTTCTACTAATGCCTATTCTAATTCGAAGGATGCATAGTGCTTCCACTGTCATGAAAAAGGGCACTGGAAACGAAGTTGTCTTAGTACTTGCAGGACATAAAGGATGGCAAGATCAAGCCCACCTTTGCAGGTATTTACACTATTCAATCTAATAAATCATCACATGCTAATTCTTGGGTCCTTGATACAAGTTGTGGATTTAAAATTTGTTCAAATTTGCAGGAACAAAAAGATGTAGGGACGTAGAGCACGGGAAGATAAACTTAATCATGGGAAATAGGAAAGTATCACCTGTGACCAAGATTGGAGTTTTTTCTTCATTGCTTAGTAATGGTTTAAATTTAGATTTGAATAATTGTTGTTACTCAACCGATATGGTGATAATATTATTTCCTTTCATAGTTTGTATAAACAAGGTTTTACCTTTTCTTTTAATAATGAAATTGCTGGTATTAATGCTTATTTTAATGGTGTATTTTATTTTGAAGGATTACCTTGCAATGGTATATATGAAGCTGTGATGGTTGTCGATAACTTTGGAAATAATGTGTTACACATTGAATTCTTCCAATGATTTGGATAAGGCATGTTTGTGGCATTATCGTCTTCGACATGTCAACAAGAACCGCATAGCCCAACTCCAAATGGATGGAGTCTTGGAGTTATTCGACTTAAAGTCGGATGAAACTTGCGAATCTTGTTTACTTGGAAAGATAACCAAGTCACCCTTCACTCGTACTTGTGAAAGGGGTGAAGGTTTGTTGTATCTCATACATACTAATGTGTGTGGACCATTCAGAACTGCCACAAGGGATGCTAACCACTTCTATATGACTTCACTGATGATTACAACAGATATGGCTATATCTACTTAATTAAGCATAAGTCAGAAACCTTTGAAAAGTTCAAAGAGTTTAAGCAAGAAGTGGAGAATCAATTAGGTAGGAAGAGAAAGATGTTGTGATCCGATCGAGGAGGAGAGTATCTTAGTATTAAGTTCCTATACTATCTTAAGGAATGTGGAATAGTTTCACAATTGATGCCACCTAGGACACTGTAGCTTAATGGTGTGGCAAAAAGGCGCAATCGAACCTTGCTAGACATGGTTCGTTCCATGATGAGTCAAGCTTCATTACCTATCTCGTTCTGAGGGCATGCCTTAGAGACTACCGCCCATATCCTTAATCTAGTCCCTACCAAAAAGGTTTCCAAAACACCTCACGAGATGTGGATAGGGAAGGTTCCCTCGTTATACCACATCAAAGTTTGGGCTTGCGAGGCTTTTGTGAGGCGCGAGACTCATGAAAATCTTGAACCTTGGAGTGAGCGACGTATTTTCATTGGCTACCCACGTAAGTCCTTTGGATATCTCTTCAATAGACCGAGTGACAATGTTGTCTTCATCGAGAGGAGAGGAGTCTTTCGTGAGAGAGAACTCATATACCAAGGGGAAAGTGGGAGGCAAATTGACCTTGAAGAGCTTCAAGAGTCAAGTAGAAGGAACCTCAAACACTAGCAATCAACGCGAGGCGGAAACTCCAGTTGAGCCAATTGACAAAACCATACCTCTGAGGCATTCCAGTAGAGTTAGTGTTCCACCTGTGTTATATGGTTTTCATATAATAGCTGAAGGTGATACATTTATCAGTGATAGCACACTGGTATATATGGATGAACCTAATAACTACAAGGAAGCCATGGTAGGCCCCGAGTCTACAAAATGGAAAGAGGCTATGGACAGCGAGATTCAGTCCATGTATGACAATCAAGTTTGGAACTTAGTTGACAATGTACCGGGTCGTAAGACATTTGGGTGGAAATGGATCTTCACGAAGAAGACCGCCATGGATGGGAAAGTACACATATAAGGCACGACTGGTTGTGAAGGGATTTACTCAAACTCATGGAGTTGACTATGATGAGACCTTCTCACCAGTATCGAAGATTAAATCCATAAGGGTTATGCTAGCCATAGATGCATTTCATGACTATGAAATATGGCAAATGGATGTCAAAACCACTTTCCTTAATGGAAAGTTGGCGGATGATGTTTACATGAGTCATTTAGAGGGTTTTGTCGATGCAAAGTACTCTAATAAAGTGTGTAAGCTTGAGAAATCTATTTATGGATTGAAACAAGCATCTCGTAGATGGAATATTTTTTTTGATTAGAAATTCAAAGAGTTTGGATTTTCGAGAAGCGAGGATGATTCATGTGTATATGTCAAAGCTAGTGGGAGTATAGTGAGCTTTTCTAGTATTGTATGTAGATGACATACTGCTCATAGGAAACGACATCCCAGCCTTACCGGAGGTTAAGTTCTGGCTTGGGAAGTGTTTCACTATCAAGGACCTTGAAGAAGCTGCTTACATCCTAGGGATAATGATATTGAGAGATAGGAGTAAAAGATTAATTGGACTTAGTCAAAGCACCTACTTGGACAATGTTTTGAAGCATTTCATAATGTAGAACTCCAAGAAAGGTGGCTTACCTATCCTAGGCAATTCCAAACTGAGTAAGACTCAAAGTCCGAGTATAGAGGCTGATGTTGGATAAGGTGTCTAAGTCCATAACTATTTCTAGTATGTACTTGACCCGACCCGGCATGGTCCATTTGGGTTGCATGGCATCATGCAATTGGATAGACTAAATGAGATAAATAACACTTGGAGATTATTAATATATTATAAGTTCTAATATATTAATTATATTATTTGATTAGTTTGATCAAGAATTAATTTAGAATTAATTATGTGATCAAAATATAACTAATTAAATATATGGGTTGATTATGTAAATCATCCATATCTTGTATAGTGGGCTAAAAGGCTCCATGGACTATCAAGTTGGGTTCCACCCATAGGATGCTCCATGGATGCTCCATGGGAGTTACAAACCCATGGGTCATGGAAATGAAGAGTCATGACACATTAGGGTGTAACCCTAGATGTGTCAACATTATATAAGAAACATGTTCTCTACCTAAAATCGGCTACACTAAGAAACAAGAGGGCTTGGCCGATTTTTGAGAAGTGTGTGTTCTCTCATAAGTTCTTCCAAGAGCATTTGGTGTTGTGTGAAGCATTTGAGGCATCACACTTGGGGTGCTAGGCTCACAAGGTTTCAAGGAACACAAACAACAACAAGGTAAGTTATTCTATCTATACTTTAAGTTAAAATTATTCCCCATGTATGCTAGATAGGAATATAACCTTGGAATTCAACTTTGCATGATAATTAGACAAACATAGATCCAAGGTTATTAGGGTTGCATGTACACTTAGGAAGTGTTAGAATGCTCAAAAACCATCAGTGGTATCAGAGCCTAGGCTTGTTTGCTCTTATTTGTGCTTAAAAGTTGAAAAAGAATCGAAAATCTTGCTGTCTGCGAATGGACTCGTCGAGTCTATAGGGGGGACTCGTCGAGTTCATGAGTATCTTCAACCAACTCGGCGAGTGAGTTCATGCACTCGGTGAGTAGGGTCGACTGATTGCAGAATTTCGATTTAGTTGCTGGGAATGAATTAGAAACATTACCCTAAACTGTTTTGGTAATTGAAAACTTGTTTTTGGTGGTGTAATGTCTTTGCTAATTCATTTACAACAACTAGTTATCAAAATTACAAAGTTTTAAATGTAATTTTTGATTGTGTTCATATTCATGTTCTTGTTCTTATGATGTTTTAGATGATCATAGGAATTATTTGTAACCTATGTGGTAGATTAATTCTTGATCATAATGTGTTTTAATGGAGTCCATAACTTGTCCTCAAGTTATGGAAAACCAAGAGTCACACTTGAATTAAAACCATTAAAACAAACACAAGAGTTAGAAAAATGAAGAGTCTTCATTTTATTACTCTATTAAACTCATAAGTTACAAGAAATGAAAAGTTTTGAAAGTTACAAAACTTGCCCTCAAGTTTTGGAACAAGAAAAGTTAAGTTAAAACTTTAAGTTCCAACCCCTAGAATTTTAAAAGTTAAAATTCAACCCTTATACTTATATTATGATGATTTAATAATTATATATATATAAGAATAAAGTCATCTTACCGCTAGTACGCCTCATTCACGAAGCCGGTCTATAAGGTGGGTATAAGGTTGTTGCCTATAAAATGGTGACTTAATGGGTGTCTACTCTCACCCACCGCTTGCTTGACTGGTGGAGGGTCGTTAGCCGAACGGGTAAGACAAGGACTTATAAACTCTCATTCAAAGTATGAGGAATATTATAAAGTAACTAAAATGTTTTATTAAATTCCCAATCTTAGTTACTTTAGGAAAATGTGAATAAGGTGCTAATCCATGAAATTACACTTTACACTTTGTCTAAGTCGTTGGTGGAGCGTGTGTGGTTAACCGGCACACTAACTTGGACTTAACAAGGTAGGTAAAGGGTGACTTAAGGTTTATTATAGTATCGGTGGAGCGTGTGTGGTTTACCGGCACATCGATTGAGTGATAAACTTTAAGGGTACCAAGTGATTTGCATGGTTACTTCACACCTCGTTTTGTGATCCTCGGTATCCCAGTCACAAAACTTGGAGGGCACTCTCGAGATTGAACCATGCCTTTGAAAAAGTTCATTGAATCTCAAAGAATCTAGGAATTTCTAAAAACCAATAAAACCTAATATCTAATATTTCGGTTTTCGTGGTGGAAATTGGTAAATCGTCATTCACCTACCTTTCAAATATAGTATAGCTTAGATTACGGCATACCTCTTCTAAGTTATATTATATTGTGATTGGATCCTAGCCTTAATATTACATTTGGGTGTTTTATTAAGGACTCTCTTAAATCTATACTAAACTTGTTCTTCTCTTTCAGATGTCTTCAAATAATGCTTCTGGCTCGAATCCTAATGGCTCCTTTACTCTTATGAGTCTGTGTGGGAAAGTCACCTTTGATGGATCCAACTTCAATGAATGGATCAGAAACATCAGGATGATTACCCGCTACGAGGACAAAGAATATGTCTTTGACAAGGAGCTTAAGGAAATTGATGAGTCCACTGCAACTCCCCAGGAGATCGCTGACTTTCATACTCATGAAAGAGATGCAACCAAGGTGGCTTGCATCATGTTGGCCACAATGACAGCAGAACTCCAAAAGTCCTATGAGGATTTCTACCCTTATGAAATGCACCAAGATTTGATGGAAAGATACCATCAAAGTGCACGACAAGAGAGGTACGAAATCATCTGCTCCATGATAACAACCATGATGAAGGACGGAGATTCCGTCACGAGCCACATGCAGAAAATGCAAAGGTATGTGGATCGTTTGCTGAAGCTTAATGTGAACTTCCCTGAGGAGCTTGCAATAGATATCATTTTGCACTCCTTACCATCGTGCTATGATCAATTCCGCATGACATATCAAATGAACAAGGAAGAGGTCACCCTCAGCAAACTTCAGGGACTTCTCAAGACCGCAGAAACAGGTCTTAAGGGGAAGTCGGTTGCTATCACTCCTACTCCAAACTCAACTCCGGTTTTGGCAATCGGGACAAGTCAAGGGAGGAAGAGAAAGAGATCTTCGAAGGGTACCAAGGCTCGGACCCTTGATGGCTCTTCTTCAAGTGGAACCAAGAAAGGTTTCATTACTCCTTCTTCTGACCCAAAAGAGGCTGAATGCTTCTATTGCCATGAAAAAGCTCATTGGAAGCGGAACTGCCCAAAGTACCAGCAGGATGTGAAGGATGGGAAAGTCAAACCCAACCATGCAGGTATTTACACTATCATTTCTAATAACTCACCCCATTCTAAATCTTGGGTCCTTGATACCGGTTGTGGTATTCATATTTGTTGTGACTTGCAGGGACTAAGAAGAAGTGAGAATGTGGAGCAAGGAAGAATAAACTTGATCATGGGGAATAGGAAAGCTTCACCTGTCACCAAGATTGGAGTTTATACTTTATCGCTAAGTAGTGGGTTTAGTTTAGATTTGAATAAGTGTTGTTACTCGCCAGGAATGGCAAGAAATATTATTTCCTTTCATGCTTTGTACAAACAAGGGTTTACCTTTTCATTTAATAATGAAGTTGGTTCTATTGATGCTTTCTTTAATAATGTTCTTTATTTTAAAGCATTACCTTGTGATGGTGTGTATGAAGCTGTGTCTGTTGTAGATAACTTAGGAAATAATGTTTTGTGTATTGATTCTACTAATAATAATAACTTGGATAAAGCATCATTATGGCATTGTCGTCTTGGACATATAAGCAAGAAACGCATAGGCCAACTCCAAAAAGATGGAGTCTTGGAGTCGTTTGACCTAAAGTCAAATGATAGTTGCGAATCGTGCTTACTTGGAAAAATGACAAAGTCACCCTTCACAGGCTCGTGTGAAAGGGGTGAAGGTTTGTTGGACCTTATACACACGGATGTGTGTGGACCATTCAAACATGTCACAAGGGATGCTAATCGTTATTATTTGACTTTTACTAATGATTACAGTAGATATGGATATGTCTACTTAATCAAGCATAAGTCAGAGACTTTCGAGAAGTTTAAGGAATTTAAACAGGAGGTCGAGAATCAATTGGGCAGGAACATTAAGATGCTTCGATCCGATCGAGGTGGTGAGTATCTTAGTTCAGAGTTCCTCGACTATCTAAGGGAATGTGGGATTGTCTCACAATTGACACCTCCCAGGACACTGCAGTTGAATGGTGTGGCTGAGAGGCGTAATCGAACCTTGTTGGACATGGTTCGTTCCATGATGAGTCGAGCTTCGCTACCAATCTCATTCTGGGGGTATGCCTTAGAGACTGCCGCCCATATCCTTAATCTAGTCCCTACAAAGAAAGTTGCCAAAACTCCTCACGAGATGTGGACTGGTAAAGTACCTAAACTTGACCACATCAAGATTTAGGGTTGCGAGGCTTTCGTGAGACGCGAGACTCATGATAAGCTCGAACCCCGAAGTGAGAGGTGTATTTTCATCGGCTACCCACAACAATCCTTTGGTTACCTCTTCTACAGACCTAGTGACAATGTGGTCTTTATAGCAAGAAGAGGAGTCTTTCGAGAAAGAGAGTTTATAAGCCAAGGAGATAGTGGGAGGCAAATTGATCTTGAAGAAATTCAAGAGTCAAGTGGTGATGGAACTTCAAACTCTAGCCCTCAACTTGAGGAGGAAACTCCTGTTGAGCCAATTGATGAATCTGTACCTCTGAGGCGTTCCACGAGAGTTAGGAGTGCACCTGAGCATTACTATGGATTCCATATTACTGCAGAAGGTGAGACACTTATTAGTGATGGAACACTAGTAAGTCAAGATGACCCTAACAGCTACGAGGAAGCCATGGCAGGCCCCGAGTCTGCTAAATGGAAAGAGGCTATGGATAGAGAGATACAATCCATGTATGACAATCAAGTTTGGAACTTGGTTGAGAATGTACCAGGTCGAAAGACTGTAGGGTGCAAATGGGTCTTCAAGAAGAAGACCGACATGGATGGTAAAGTACACACTTATAAGGCTAGACTGGTTGCAAAGGGCTTCTCTCAAATTCCTGGAGTGGATTATGATGAGACCTTTTCTCCGGTAGCCAAGATTAAGTCTATTCGGGTTCTGTTAGCCATAGCCGCATTTCATGACTATGAAATTTGGCAAATGGATGTCAAAACCGCTTTCCTTAATGGAAAGTTGGCTGAAGATGTTTACATGAGTCAGCCAGAGGGTTTTATCATCAATGAGTACCCTAATAGAGTGTGTAAGCTTGAGAAATCCATCTATGGATTAAAGCAAGCACCTCGCAGATGGAATCTTTGCTTTGATGAAAAGGTCAAGGAATTTGGCTTTTCTAGGAGTGAAGATGAATCTTGTGTGTATGTCAAGGCTAGTGGGAGTATAGTTAGCTTTTTGGTATTGTATGTGGATGACATACTACTCATAGGAAACGACATTCCAACCCTACAGGAAGTAAAGTCCTGGCTTGGAAAGTGTTTCGCTATGAAGGACCTTGGTGAAGCTGCCTATATTTTGGGGATAAGGATCTTGAGAGATCGGAGTAAAAGACTAATTGGACTTAGTCAAAGTACCTACTTGGATAAGGTGCTGAAGAGATTCAGAATGCAAGACTCCAATAAAGGAGAGTTGCCCATCCAGAGTAACGCCAAACTGAGTAAGACACAAAGCCCTAGCACTGAGGCTGAGATAGCACAAATGAGTCGAGTACCTTATGCTTCGGCTGTAGGATCGATCATGTATGCTATGACGTGTACTCGACCTGATGTAGCTTTTGCCCTGAGCATGGTTAGCAGGTTTCAGGGGAACCCTGGCAAGGCACACTGGACTGCGGTAAAGAATATTCTCAAGTACCTACGAAGGACTAAGGACTGAGTCCTTACCCTCGGTGGGAGTGATTACTTGAGAGTTGTAGGGTATAGTGATGCTAGCTTCCAGACTGATAGGGATAACTTCCGCTCTCAGTCGGGCTGGGTCTTTACCCTAAATGGAGGAGCAATTTCTTGGAAGAGTTCCAAGCAAGAGACAGTGGCAGATTCTACTTGTGAATCGGAGTATATTGCAGCTAGCTAGGCGGCAAAGGAGGCGTTATGGCTAAGGAACTTCATTGGAGACCTTGGAGTTGTATCAGCTATTAAAGAGCCAATGGAAATTTTCTGTGATAGTGAAAGTGTTGTTGCCTTAGCCAAGGAACCAAGGGATCACGGGAGATCCAGACACATCGACAGAAAATACCATCTCATCAGACATCGGATCGAAGAAGGACTCCTCGTGGCAAAGAGGGTATCATCAGATGAGAATCCGGCAGATCCCCTCACGAAGGGACTGACTCGGGTTAAGCATCTCCAGCATGCTCGGAGCATAGGGCTGAAGGATGATATTAGATTTAGTAGTTAGATAACCTCGAAATTTGTAAAGTGTAATTGACATCTGATGATGAATAAAAGTGTTTTATTCATGAGTAAAGTGTTGTTATCTCTTGTCGATCGTTTACTATATTTCTTTTGCATGTTTTGACTTCCAGAATAATTTTTGTTTGGTATAACATATTATTCAAACCTCCACAGTCGGTCATATGTCGGAAGTAGATATGAATCAAGACTGTCATGTTTGGTTGTAGAGGTCTTGGACAAGGCTACAGCAATCATGAGTGCTCAAAAGTTCTGAGCATTGGACTCAACCCACGCTCACTGGAATCACTTCATGGAATTCTATCTCGAGTGATCGTGAGACGGTAATATCATATAAGTCTTTAAACCTAGAGATATAATTTGTTACTTACAAGTGGGTTATGCATTGATTGTACGAAAAATGCATTGGTAACTCGATGTTATAAATCGCGCTCTTGTGTGTAATTCAATGAGTAGTAGAAAAAACATATGAGTCGAAGTTTATCTGTTCCTTCTTGGATTAGAAGCTGATATCTGGGCCCCTCGATGATTTTGTTTTGACCTATGTACCGGGCCCGGTCAGAACTAAATTGATGTGTTCAATGAAGTTCTTTGTCAAACAAATCGGAAATCAGGAAACAAACTGTTGGACAATAAGTAAGACATTGTTCCGTGTATTTGTCCGACTGATATCTAGAACAGAGGATTATATGATCACTTATCTTAAATGGCGTACCATCATCTTCTCAGTTCCGAGAAACCTTGTAAAGAGCTACGATTGTCGATCGGTTCCTGAAGTCATACTTGCAGTAATAGTTATTAGACTTATCCAAGTGGGAGACTGTTGGATAAGGTGTCTAAGTTCATAACTATTTCTGGTATGTACTTGACCCGACCCGGCATGGTCCATTTGGGTTGCATGGAATCATGCAATTGGATAGACTAAATGAGAGAAATAACACTTGGAGATTATTAATATATTATAAGTTCTAATATATTAATAATATTATTTGATTAGTTTGATCAAGAATTAATTTAGAATTAATTATGTGATCAAAAGATAACTAATTAAATATATGGGTTGATTATGTAAATCATCCATATCTTGTATAGTGGGCTAAAAGGCTCCATGGACTATCAAGTTGGGCTCCACCCATAGGATGCTCCATGGGAGTTACAAACCCATGGGTCATGGAAATGAAGAGTCATGACACATTAGGGTGTAACCCTAGATGTGTCAACACTATATAAGAAACATGTTCTCTACCTAAAATCGGCTACACTAAGAAACAAGAGGGCTTGGCCGATTTTTGAGAAGTGTGTGTTCTCTCATAAGTTCTTCCAAGAGAATTTGGTGTTGTGTGAAGCATTTGAGGCATCACACTTGGGGTGCTAGGCTCACAAGGTTTCAAGGAACACAAACAACAACAAGGTAAGTTATTCTATCTATACTTTAAGTTAAAATTGTTCCCCATGTATGCTAGATAGGAATATAACCTTGGAATTCAACTTTGCATGATAATTAGACAAACATAGATCCAAGGTTATTAGGGTTGCATGTACACTTAGGAAGTGTTAGAATGCTCAAAACCCATCAGCTGATACAACAGAGATGAGTCAAATACTATATGCTTCTACAGTGGGATCGATCATTGTAATGACGTAATTTTTCAAAACAATTTTTCATTTTCAAACATAATATATATCTCATAAAACATTCACAAACTCAAATGTTAACTTAGTAAAACAAATCCCACAATCTCAATACATAAAACTCCACCAGTGTGTACGAATCATGTCATCGCCTTCCCGCGATGCTCGCTAGTACGTGAAACACATAACACATAGCAGGATAAGCATAAATGCTTAGTGAGTTCCCCAAAATACCATATATAATATATAAGCTACTCGAGGATATAACTTGGTTTGACCTTCCGATCAATGTGTCTTAGCGGGACCCTCCAGTCCCATAGCTCGTTGGACCCTCCGGTCTGGTCTAGCTCGTTGGACCCTCCGGTCCGGTCTAAATAGTTGGACCCTCCAGTCTGGTCTTATAGAGGACCCTCTGGCCTCATGAGTTGTTGGAACCTCTGGTCCGGTCTATATAACACAAAGCATACATATATATCACAATGCACAAAATCTCAAACATTCACATAGCACATAAGCCCCTCCGGTCTGTACATCAATACCACTCTAGTTAATGTATAGTGAGAAGACTCACCTCGTAAGATGTCTAGAAAACTCTCGTGCTCGAATCCCCGATCTATCCCCCGCCTATCAAATGATAACATCTCAAATCAATACTCTCTTTATGTTCTAATCTCTAAAGAATGGGTAGAAGACCATTCTACCCCTCCATGGCCTCTCTTGAATCAGTTGACCAAAACCCTAAGGTCAATGGAAGTCAACTCTGGTCAGTTGTCCATTTTTGACCATACTCGTCGAGTGCACTCGAATGACTCGGCGAATCCATGCGTGTTCTCAAAATCCTTTTAAGGCCTCACTCGACTTGTCGAGTTAGCCTCTCAACTCACCGGGTTCCCATTGGTCATGAATCGTGGGGCAACCCGATCCGACTCATCGAGTTCCCTTATGGACTCAACGAGTTTCCTCCATGGCAACACACATTTGACCTCCTAAGGTCAGATCTGTTTATCTAACTTATAGATCTGGCCTTCTAACACCCAAAAGTCACGTAAAGGTCAAATCTTTATGCTCATGCAACACTGATATGGCTCTATTTGATGATTTAGCTCGTAAAATGACAAATAAGATCCAAAACCCCAAAGGGACTGCATAAAGCTGGATGATTGGGACTCTCTGGATCTCCCAAGGTCCAAATCTAAGGTTTATTCCACATTGGGACTTCTCATGCTTCTTATTCCAACTCAAGAAAGGGTAAAGAAACCCTTGATTAAACAAGCCTACACAATAAAGAAGAAAAGCGCGAATTGCTACCTCAAAGTGGAGTCTCCTTGCTTGAAAGTCACAGAACATCAACCTAATTTGGTCCTTCTTGCTGGATCACTCCTCCTCCTTAGCAAAATCACCACAAATGGCTCAAGATGGCTCTCTCTCTTTCTCTCTCTCTCACATCACACGCTTAATATGCTAGGGCTCTTTTCTTTATGAAGGGTGTCTGTAAATGAAGGCCATAAGGATCCTTAAATAGGGCACAGGCCCAAGGATTTAGGGTTTCTGCCAACAGCACGGACTCGTCGAGTCCATTCGCGGTCTTACTCGACGAGTTAAAGCATCAACTCATCGAGTCACTCCTCATAACTCAAAATAAATAATTATATGGTCATACCTGGGAATCCAGATGTTACAATTCTTCCCCACTAGAATCAGAATTCACCCACGAAGTCATATTTGAATAACTCTGGATACTGCTCTCGCATCTCCGCTTCCGGCTCCCTAGTCAACTCAGACCCTCTCAGATGCTGCCACTAGACCTGAACCAGGGGCACCTTTTTGTTCCTCAGAACCTTTATCTTTTGATCGAAGATCGCAATTGGCCTCTCAATGTAGTTCAAGCTCGCATCCACCTGAATATCCTTTAGTGGCACTACTGTCATCTCATCGGCTATACACTTCCTCAACTGCGATACGTGGAAGGTATTATGAATCTGACCCAACTCTTCAGATAACTCTAAACGGTATGCTACCCTGCCCACCCTGGTGGCAATCACTCTGAAAGGACCAATGTATCGGGGCCCCAACTTTCCCCTCTTCCTGAATCGGATCAGTCCTTTCCAGGGAGATACCTTCAGGAGTATGGAATCTCCAAACTGGAACTCGAGCTCGGATTGCCGCCTATCTGCATAACTCTTCTGGCAGCTCTGGGTTGTCAACAATCTCTGCCTGACATGTTGTATCTGCTCAGTCGTCTTAAGCACTATCTCTGTGCTACCCATCACTCGCTGCCCCACCTCGCCCCAACATATAGGGGTCCTACACCTCCTCCCATACAACGGCTCAAAGGGAGGCATACAAATACTCGAATGGTGGCTGCTATTGTGGGAAAACTCAGCCAAAGGTAGGTATGCGTCCCAACTTCCCCTGAAGTCCATAACGCATGCTCGAAGCATGTCCTCGAGCATCTAAATCATCTGCTCACTCTGCCCATCCGTTTGTGGGTGATAAGCAGTGCTAAAGTGAAATCTCATGCTCAACTCCTCATGAAACTTCTTCCAGGACCTGGAAGTAAAACGAACATCTCGGTCTGACACGATCGAGATCGGCACTCCATGCCGAGATACAACTTCTCTTACATATATCTCTACCAGCCTCTCTACAGAAGAGTTCTCACTGATAGAAAGGAAGTGAGCGCTCTTCATCATACGATCCACAATCATCCAAATTGCATCAACACCCCTCGCGGTCGTCGACAATTTGGTGATGAAATCCATAGAAATCTGTTCCTACTTCCATTGGGGAACCTCTAGTGGCTACAACTTGCCATGCAGACGCTGGTCCTCGGCTTTAACCCAGCGACATGTCAATCATCTCTCTACAATCCACGCAACATTCCTCTTCATATAGGGCCACCAATAGTCTCTCTTCAGGTCCAAGTACATCTTACTGGCCCCCGGATGGATCGAAAATCTCGATCTGTGCGCCACTTCCATCAGTAGGCTACGTGCCCTGGCCATAAATGGCACCCAAATCCGACCATGAAAGGTCATAAGCCCTCTAATACCTGTAACAAGCTTGGATACTTGTCCAATCACCCGCTCTCTCTTGCGGTTCTCCGATCTCATAGCCTCTACCTGGGCCTCTCGAATGGTATCCAACACCGAAGTTATCATCGTCATCCTCATACATATGTATCGAATCGGGGCACTCTCCGCCCTGCGGCTCAGAGCATCAGCTACCACATTAGCCTTGCTCGGGTGGTACAGGATCTCACAATCATAATCCTTTACCACATCTAACCATCTCCTTTGGCGCATATTCAGGTTGGGCTGATCCATCAGATACTTCAAACTCTTGTGGTCCGTGTATATGGTACACCGAACCCCATACAAATAATGGCGCCATATCTTGAGGCGAACACCACTACCCCCAACTCCAAATCATGGGTGGGGTACATCATCTCAAGAGGCTTCACCTGCCTCGATGCGTATGCTATCACATGTCCTCTCTGCATAAGCACCGCACCCAGCCCCGATATATATGCATCACAATACACCACAAAATACTCCATTCCATCCGGAAGAGCTAACACCGGGGCTTCGCATAACTTCTGGCGGAGAGTCTCAAATGAGGTCTGTTGCTCTGGCCCCCAAGTAAAAGCCACACCCTTCCGGGTCAATCTGGTGAGGGGAATGACAATCTTGGAGAAATCCCTGATAAATCTTCAATAGTAGTGGGCCAACCCCAGAAAACTCCTAATCTCAGTGGGGGATCTCGGCACCTCCTAACTCATCACAGCCTTAATATTGGCCGGGTCGACCAATATCCTATTATGGTTAACGAGGTGCCCCAAGAACTAGACATCTCGTACCCATAAATCACACTTCGAGAATTTGGCATAAATCCTCTCTGATCTCAATACTCCAAGGATCTCTCTCAGATGCTCCTCATGTTGCTCTCTGGATCTCGAATACACTAGAATATCGTCAATGAACACAATCACCAATCGATCAAACATCGGCCTGCACACTCGATTCATGAGATCCATGAACGTTGTCGGTGCATTGGTGAGCCCAAAAGGCATCACCACGAACTCGTAATGCCCATAATGAGTCCTAAACATCATCTTCGGGATATCCTCCTCACACACCCTCATCTGATGATATGCAGACCTCAAGTCTATATTGGAAAACCAAGATTCTCCCTGCAACTGATCAAACAGATCATCGATCCTCGGTAGTGGATAACGTTTCTTGACCATCAACTTGTTCAACTTCCAGTAATCAATGCACATCCTGTGTGAACTATCCTTTTTCTTGACAAAAATGATCGGCGCTCCCCACGATGAGCTACTCGGTCGGATGAATCCTTTTCCCAACAGCTCCTGAAGCTGCAAGCATAAATCCCCTATCTTTGGCGGTGCAAGGCGATAGGTGCCGCTCCCTGAACCAAATCAATATGGAACTCCACCTGCCTCTCCGGAGGCACACCCAACAACTCCTCAGGGAAAACATCCGGGAACTCACATACTATCGGAACCTCATCGACATAACTTGGCCTCTCAGCAGCAACTTGTGTATCCATCACATAGGCTATAAACCCTCTACAGTCATGTTGTAGACTCTGCCTCGCTCTGGCAGCCGAAAAAAATGCTGACCCAGATCGGGTACCTTCGCCATACATCGTAAGTACTCCCCCACTAGGGTCTCGTATGATCACCAACTGACGCTCGCAGTCAATAACAGCTCCAAATCGGCTCAACCACTCCATGCCCATGATGACACAAACATCCCCCATCACAATCGGTACCAGATCTATCGGAAACTTAACACCCAAAATTTCGAGTACACATCAGTTGCATACACCTCTCGGTCGCCGGCTATATAAACTTGTAGAGGTCGACTCAACATCTCACGTTGGATACTGATGTGCTGGATAAATGCTAATGACACGAAAGATCGACTCGCGCCCAAGTCAAACAACACCAAAGCAAGTACATAATTCACAAGGAAAGTACCTATGCATAACGAAATATAAGCAAAATACATCGAACTCAGTAGAAGTAATAAAAGAATGCATAACATCCATGACATTGGGCGCTGCACAGACCTCCTCCGCTGTCAACTGAAAGGCTCTCCCGCGAGCCTTCGGTGCTTCGGCCTTCGCTAGCCGGGCCTCGGTTGCTCTCGCAGCAGGTACGGATCCCTGTGCTGATCCCTGAAGTAGATGTGGGCACTCGGCCTTCCAATGGCTAGTCTGGTTGTAGTGAAAGCAAATTGCGAACCCATTGGGGAAATCCTTCGCAAAATGCCCCTCCCTGCCACACTTGTAGCACACTCCCTCATGGCCCTTGCCGCACTTCCCACAAGTGCGGCCCCTCGGTCCCCCAGATCTCGAATCAGCTGGCTTTGCCCGCTTGGATGTCGGTTGAGACTGAACCGGTCGCCTATCCTTCCTTTGAGACTCGTCCTCCTCCCTGACCTGAGTCTCCAGCTCGATCTCCCTCTTCCGGGCATTTTCCCGGATCTTAGCAAATGTCCGATATGTTGATTTCGCCACGAACTCACGAATGTCTCTCCTCAGAATGCTCCGATATCGACTCATGCATTCCTACTCAGAAGACACTTGCTTAGGGAAAAACAAAGCCCTCTTGTGAAACATCCATGTAATCACAATCACGGACTCTGTCCCCTACTTGAGGGATAAGAACTCCTCGGCTAGACGCTCCCTCTCCACAGGGGGAACATACTCATCTCAGAACATGGTGGTGAACCTCTCCTAGGTCACCGCTGTAATCTCTACAGGAGTGAATTCAGCCGTCACAAATTTCCACTAATCCTTCGCTCCCAAGCGAAGCTGGTTCAAAGCAAACTGTACCCTTAGATGGTGCGGACAACAACAGGTGTATAAGCATCCCTCAATGTCAGAGATCCACCTCATCGCGGCTATGGGATCCTGAGTCCCATCAAACTCTGGTGGCTTCGTGTTGCTGAACTCTCGGTATAGCAACAAGTCACCCCCTGTGACCTCGAGGCAGCAACAACTGTTGTGGCTGCAGCAACAGCCGCCTCAGTAACAGCAATGTACCTCACATCAAACGTCTTAATTAGCATGATCTTGATAGACCCAAACATCTCCAGATGCGCCTCCCGGGTCGTCGCGGTCACCTCATCATGAATTATCCAACGAATCTCCTCGTCGCTAACGCTGCTGCCCCCTAGTGTGTGGCGTGTCCTAACCATGATGTCTTTGAAACACAACACAAAATATCAGAGACTCGCTCGAGTATACTCGCCCTCGATACTCAACCCTACTTGTTCCTTGGTACCCTAAGGATTCTTACTTGGACTGATCATCGATCCAGTGTTTCCAGTAGTACAGGCCCTATACTACCTTCCACCACGCATCGGTATTCACCCCAAGTCCTCCTCCTAGGATCCTAGATAACAAGTACTCTATGTCTCGCTGAACACATGCTACCCTCTAGTAGACCACTCATAAACTCCTCGTTGCTACCTACTCAATCTCGAAGTATCTCATAATAGCAGTAATCTCCTAGGCTAAGGCATCACAAATCAGACCACTCTAGTCCTAGATTTGAATACGTGGCCTACTATAGCATGCATAGAATATCTCATAACACATAATGTAAGGGTATTCTGAGAAATCACCGTTCGGGCGCTGGCTGATCGTACACTCTGCTCCGTTCTGCTTGTCTCAAAATATTTTACTCTTTTTAAAAAAAATTGTTTCTTTTATAAAAATTTTCTCAAATCCTCAGTTTGAGTTCAGATATTCCCGAAGGTGCATCCGAATCCCTCAAACCAAGGTTTTGATACCAACTTGTAACGATGTAAGTTTTCAAAACAAATTTTCATTTTCAAACATAATATATATCTCATAAAACATTCACAAACTCAAATGTTCACTCAGTAAAACAAATCCCAGAATCTCAATACATAAAACTCCACCAGTGTGTATGGATCATGCTGGCACCTTCCCGCGATCCTCACTAGTACCTGAAACACATAACACATAGCACAGTAAGCATAAATGCTTAGTGAGTTCCCTAAAATACCACATACAACACATAAGCCACTCGAGGCTATAGCTTGGATAGATCCTCCGGTCAATGTATCTTAGTAGGACCCACCAGCCTGTAGCTCGTTGGACCCTCTAGTCCGGTCTTGCTCATTGGACCCTCTGGTCCATTCTAAATCGTTGGACCCTCCGGGCCGGTCTGATAGAGGACCCTCTAGACTCATGAGTCGTTGGACCCTCTGGTCCAGTCTATATAACACAAAACATACATATATATATTACAATGCACATAATCTCAAACATTCACATAGCACATAAGACCTCACTCGACTCGTCGAGTTATCCTCTCAACTCAGCGAGTCCATGCGTGTTCTCAGAATCCTCCTAAGGCCTCACTCGACTCGTCGAGTTATCCTCTCAACTCAGCAAGTCCATGCGTGTTCTCAAAATCCTCTTAAGGCCTCACTCGTCTCGTCGAGTTATCCTCTCAACTCACCGGGTTACCACTAGTCACGAATCGCAGGGCAACCCGATCCGACTCGTCGAGTTCCCTTATGGACTCGGCGAGTTTCCTCCATGGCAACACTCATTTGACCTCCTGAGGTCAGATCTGTTTCTCTAACTTATAGATCTGGCCTTCTAACACCCAAAAGTCATGTAAAGGTCCAATCTTTATGCTTATTCAACACTCATATGGCTCTATTTGATGATTTAGCTATTAATATGACAACTAAGATCCAAAACCCCAAAGGGACTGCATAAAGCAGGATGATTGGGACTCTATGGACTTCCCAAGGTCCAGATCTAAGGTCTATTCCACATTGGGACTTCTCATGCTTCTTATTCCAACTCAAGAATGGGTAAATATCCCCTTGGTTAAACAAGCCTACACAATAAAGAAGAAAAGGGCGAATTGCTACCTCAAAGTGGAGTCTCCTTGCTTGAAAATCACAAAACAACAACCTCCTTTGGTCCTTCTTGCTGGATCACACCTCCTCCTTAGAAAAATCACCACAAATGGATCAAGATGGCTCTCTCTCTCTCTCTCTCTCTCTCACTTCACACGCTCAATATGCTAGGGTTCTTTTCTTTGCAAAGGGTAGCCGCAAATGAAGGCCATAATGATCCTTAAATAGGGCACAAACCCAAGGATTTAGGATTTCTGCCAACAACACGGACTCGTCGAGTCCATTCGCCGACTCGTCAAGTCTACTCATTAATCCGAGTCATCATTCACGGTCCTACTCGACGAGTTAGGGCATCAACTCATCGAGTCATTCCTCATAACTCAAAATAAATAATTATATGGTCATACCTGGGAATCCGGATGTTACAAACATGTAAGCTATGACTTGTACTACCCCTGATGTGACCTTTGCTTTGAGCATGGTCAACAGATATCAAGGGAATTCTGGTAAAGCTCATTAGATTGCTGTTAAGAACATTCTTAAGTACCTGCGGAGAGCTAAGTATTGGATCCTTACCCTCTAAGGGAGTGATGACTTGAGAGTGATGTGGTATAGTGACGCCAGCTTTCAAATCGATAGACATAATTTTTCTCTCAGTTATTTTGTGTGTTTACCCTGAATGGAGGAGCAGTAACATGGAAAAGTTCCAAGCAGGAGACTGTAGTTAATTCAACGTGTGAATCAGAGTACATCACATCAAGTGAAGCATCGAAGGAGGCGATATGGTTGAAAAACTTCATCGAAGACCTTGGAGTCATACCATCCATGAAGGAGCCTATGGAGATTTTCTGCGATAATTAAGGGGTGGTTGCCTTAACCAAGGAACCAAGAGATCATGGTAGATCCAGGCATATCGATAGAAAGTACCGCTTCATAAGATATCAAGTAGAAGAAAAACACCTCGTGGGAAAGGGGATATCGTCAGAGGACAACCCAACAGATCCCCTTACGAAGGGACTGATAAGGGTTAAGCACTTGCAGCATGCAAGGGGCATTGGGCTAACGGACAATATTAGTTTTAGTAGTTAGATAAACAGAAACTTGTAATAGATAAATTGTAATTGACATTTAATGACTGGATAAAAGGAGTTTTATTTATAACTAAAGTTACTGTCTTGTGTCAATTATTTACTATTGTTTCACTTTGCATGTTTTGACTTCCAGAATAATAAGATTATTCAAATCATCCACATTCGTTCATACTTTGGAAGTAGGTAACGATGGTAGATCATCATAAGTTGGCTTGTAGATTGTGTAAGGTGTTAGACATAGCAAGAGTATGCTACACCATTCATGAGTGCTCCTGAAATAAGATTTGAGTATTGGATTCAACCCACGCTCATCTGAATTGCTTCATGGAATTTATCATGAGTAATTGTGAGACGGTAATATCATATAGTCTTCAAACCAATATATATATATATATATATATATATATATATATATATATATATATATATATGAGTTGTTGACTACGAGTTGGTTATGCATTGATGGCATGAAAACGCATCAGTAACTTGATGTTATAAAACGTCTCATTGTGCATGATTTGATGAGTAGTTAGTACAAGCATATAATGTCGAATTCTATCTATTCCTTTTATACTAAGAAGATTAAAAGTGATATCTTGGGCCCCTCGATGATTCTGTTTTGACTATGTGTCGGGCCCGGTCAGAACTAAATTGATGTGTTAGTTTTGTTCTATGTCAGACGAATCAGAAATTGGGAAACAAATGGTAGGACAATAAGTATGACTATGTTCCATGTGTTTGTCCGCATAAATATCTTGAGAACAGAGGAATATATGATCCCTTATCTGAAGGACATGTCATTGACTAGGTCAGAGTTCGACAATGGCTTTTGAAAGCTTACGATTGCTAAGTCGGATCCTGAAGTCGCATTGGCAGCTATAGTTATTAGACTTATCCAAGTGGGAGACTGTTGGATTTGGTGTCTAAGCCCATAACTATAACTGGTATGTACTTGACCCGATTGTAGCATGGTCCTATTGGGTTGCCTTCATCAGTGCAATTTGATAGGATGGACTTTTGAGAATAAGGTTATTTATGATTTATTAATATATTACAAGTATAATATATTAATATAAAATCATATTATTTAATTAGTATTGATCAAGATTTGATTTGAAATTAATTTTGTGATCAAAAGAGACTAATTAAATATATGGGGATTAACTGTGTAAATCAATGATTCTAATAATGTGGGCTGATAATCCATGGTTATTTAGGATAGGCTAAACCAATGAGATAAACCATGGATAGTCCATGGAGGTTTTTAACCCATGGAGCCTAAGTAATATGAAAGGTCATTAGGGTATACATGGTGTAACCCTAGCACTTGCCACACTATAAATAAACCCCTTTAGAGCCAAAATCGGTTGCCACAACATTCTTGGAGAGCATGTATTGATTTTGTGCTAAGTAACTTATTCTCTCAAGCCTCCTCTTGCATATTGGTGTTTGTGAACCATTAGAGACATCACACTTGAGGTGCTCAAGCTTTTAAAGGTCAAGAACTACAAGTCCTTCTAAGAGGTAAGTCTTCTAACTAGTTGTATTGCTTAAATGTCAATTTGTATACTAGTTAGTATGTATGCTTTGGAAAATTGAAAATATGCATCTATAATTAGAGAAAACATGGATCCAAAGCATCTAGGATTGCATGTGCACCATAGGAGTGTTATAGTGCCCAAAACCAAATATAAAATCCATAAAGTTGGCAACTTTATGCCTAAGTAGCCTATGATAACCCTAGATCTGGAAGGATAAGTCCTTTGGATGTTTTAACTCAGCATGCCACCCAACAATGGCCAAAAACATGACAAATCATCCCAAAAAAAGATCTAAACAACTAGAAGTCAAGATGAG
Organism: Lactuca saligna; assembly: GCF_052625555.1. NCBI lineage: Eukaryota > Viridiplantae > Streptophyta > Magnoliopsida > Asterales > Asteraceae > Lactuca > Lactuca saligna. The sequence goes on from NC_136424.1 coordinate 8,158,154, forward strand.
AACTTGATACCTAAAAAACTTTGTAAAAAGGGTGGTGATTCTGGATCCAAGACCTTTTCTCCAAGCTTAGAAACTTCACGATCTTCTAACTCCTTCAAAATGCACAAAATGAACACAAAACTCTCTTCAAATGATCAAATGCTTAATAATGAAGGCTAGAACTCGATTTAGGGTTTTTGAGGCTTTAAAGACTGGTAATGAGGCTAATCCTAGAGAATAAGGTGGCTTATATAGGGTGCAAGACCCTTAATTAGGGTTTCATTAAAGTCCACATACATCTAGCGTATACATACATGTGCCCAACGTATGTTACTTGGGTCCTAACTCGCCAATAACTCAGTACACTAAGCATACCAAGTGGTATGCTCCATATACTACTTTAGGGACCAAAATGCACAATTTTAAAATAGAAGGGTCATAAGGTACATACCAGGGAACAAATGTTACATGATTTGACTATCAGAGTTATTACTTGTTCATCTGCATGGGATTCTTGATGAATGGGGCGATTATGATTGAGAAGTTTTCGAAGTCTTCGTCTGAGATTTGAAATGTCCTTGAGTTTGTTGGAACCTTATCTAGGATATTATCTTGCGTTGTGTTATACATTCCAAGAGTTAAGGATGTATGTATTTGTTGATCCAATTTGAAGTGTGGTTTGTCTACATTGTCAGTTGGTGATTGTTCTAACCCAAGTAGGGGAGAAGTGTATATGTTACTTGAAAGACCATCAATCTGCTTGAGTTCATGATTCTAGAGTAACGGGTTGTAGGGATCGGAAGTTCAGGTATGAGAGACTTTGGTTCGAGCCGAGAGTGTATATCAAGTTGCCTTCACATGTATGTGCTCGGGAATACATGAGTCATCTTTGTGGAAGGAAGCTATTGGTCAAAGAGCTCGTTGTAGCTAGTGGTCCCTTTCAGGCATGCCGATGAACTGGTCAAGAGGTGGTTAGATTTCTCGAGTTGAGTGTCAGTTTTTGAAGGATTCATCATCTCGGGGTATAAATTGATACCTATCATTTGTTATAAGTAGAGGTTGGTCTGTCAATCAACTTCAGAATTGGTTATGTGTAGTTCTTCCTTGGTTAGTTCAGTAGAATATTGGATTATTGGGTTATTTCTAGTACATTCTCGGTTGTTGGATGTTCTCGTTCATCCTCAAATGGTTGGGATGCTTCAAAGGTTTTGAGTTATATAAGTTGGAGGTAAATTAATGTGAAAACCTATCGCCAGTTTCTGTTATGGTATATCTTGGCTTCTAGCTATGCTTGTCCTTAATTGTTGGTCTGTAGGATTATTGCATATATCAGACTCGGGTTTGATTTGGTAGTAAGTAGAGCAATGAAGTGAGTATATATTTTATTCAATTTGTGAGTCTTTTGGGATCCTTGTCATCAGTTGGGATTGTAAAAGGATGTGGAATTGTATTAAGGGAATATAATTTGGATAAGGCAATCTTTGTCGAGACTACTAAGTGCTTCATTTGGATTATGTGTGTGGAGCAGACCACTATTTAGTCGGCGGGGACTTGAACGGATAACCGGGTGATGTGGATAGGATATTGTTTGATTAAGGCTTAACTGGGAAGACCAGTAAACATGGTGTCATCCTATGTCAACTAGAGAGCTAGTTCTGGTTGTGAGAGGATTCGGAGTTAAGCAAGGAATAGTGTTCTTTGGCTAGAGCAAATGATATAGATTCATGGCTAGGTTCAGAGTGAGGGATAGCGTTAGGACCTCTCATCCTATTATTTTCTAATGAAGGATTTGGGGTCTAAAGAACGATCTGAGCACTCAAAAAAGTCTGGTAAGACGGAGTTTTGAATCGCAATGTTTTTGGTTAGTGGGTGGTTGTGGAAGTGATGCAATACTGTGGAGCAAGCGTAGCGTTCAATAGGTTAGTGTGCAATTGTGGGAGTGATGTCAGACTATGGAGCAACTGTAACATTCACTAGGTTAGTGTGCGGTTGTGGAAGTGATGTAAGATTGCGAAACTATCATAGCATTTACTAGATTAGTTTGCGGTTATGGAGGTGATGTAAGACTGCAGAGCATCATATCACTCACTAGGTTAGTATGCAGTTGTGGGAGTGATGTAAGATTACGGAGCAACTGTAGCATTCACTAGTTTAGTATTTGGATTGTGGAAGTGTGGTAAGATTTCGAAGCAGCCATAACATTCGCTAGTTGGGTAAGCGATTTTGATAGTGAAGGAAGTCTATAACATTGGCTCGTGGTATTCTCTAGGATGATTCTGACCATCGCATGTTTGTATGAAGGGTTTTAAGTGGGCTTCAACATTGTAATACTTGGCTAAATCATAGGCTGGATTACGGCCAAATGTGATGTGAGAAGTCGTTTCGGTTTGAATCCAAATCTGGTGTAATGTAGACTTGGTGATCGTTCCTACATTGGTTGTTTGAGTTGTCCTTCATCGGGAGTGAATGAATGATGGAGTTGCATTGGCGGATAGACCATGATCGCCTATACATGTTCAGTTTTCTGAGCCTATAGCTGATAATGTTTTCGATCAATATTTTAATTATTGGTAGATGGTCGAGGTGTATATGTTTTTGGGTATGTGTAAATTTGTTCAGGACGGATAGGTTTGTTCGGTTCGCGTTATGAACTTGAGTCTTTGTGGGAACTATCTTGATTGTTTCTACATGTCTTGGAGTAAGACATCATTTTGGGTTTTCAATTTTAGGTATAACGGTTAGATACTTATTGGCTTGTGGCAAAAGTTGAGGTTCATTCTCCATTAGGGCTTGTGATTTCTGCTAATTTGGGTATGAAAGCAGTAAAGGTGGGCGGTCGTCTGAGTGGGAAGACTTCTCCAGTCATATTTCAGATTCAGGGAGTTCGGTCAGGACCGTTTGGTTTGGCAGAGGAGATATTAAGGAATGATTTCGAGGACAAAGTCTAATTTAAGTGGGGGAAATTCGTAACACCCTGTTTCGAGTAGTTTCATAATTCGAGGCCATGACTTGAAGATCAAGTATCATAAGGATTTGGGATTTAGGGAAAGAGAGATTTTGACCCATTTGGTTGTGGATAATGTAGATTATGTGATCTAAGAGTTTGGTTTCAGCTTTAGAGTCCAGGGTAAAATGGAAAAAGGGGTGTTTCAAACTTCTTTTCGAATTATGGATTTTTTTGATGTGTTCTAAGTCAAAATTATTTAGATAGGTATTTTAGAGATCCTCAATACCTTTCTGTGGATATAAGGATCATCGAAAATGGAGTTGGAATGAAGAAGTTATGACCGTTAGAAGTATTGAGGATTTTGGACTAAGCTACGTATGTTAGGGGTACGTGGCCTATATGTTGGGCGAAAACCATTAAGTGAGTCGGGACGGAGGCAACATATGTTGGGTGTACTAGGGAGAACACCGAGCGTACATGAGCAGATGCTAAACCCTTATTTTTATAGTTTCACCCCTATTTAAACACATTATCAAACCCTTGGACATCCTATAATCGACCTTCACTCCATTTAAGCTCTAACGTCGAACCCTAGCCTTGAGATTGAGGATCCTGGAATTTTTTTGTAATTTTGTGCATTCTTGTTGAGGAAAAAGCTTATTGAAGAAGGTGGTGTTTCATGCAAGCTTTTGGATCAAGAAACTCCTTCACTTTGTGCATCTTTTGAAGGTATAAAGCCCATGAGTGCTGATATTCTTTCTAGATCTCATTTGATGGTCATTTATGAGTTGTGTGTCCCAAATTTGAATCTTTGTGAATTGGAGCACTCCAAAGACTATTATTTTTCCTTATAGGTGTTTTAAGATGCTTTGGTTCATAGAAATGGTTCTTTTATCATTTCCTGATGCGGGCCCTAGTGTGGAGGATCGGGCCCTTACGTTCCTAGAGGCCCACGGTCGTGTGACTAAAGGGGCTTCACGAAAATGGCCATAACTTTGGCTATGAATCTCCGTTTCGGGCCTACGACCAGTCAAATTGAAGCTTGGAGCAAGGATCACGTCTAGATAAGTTGCCAAAGGGTACTTACCCATTTTTGAGTCAAGAAATCGCTTTCTAAATGGAGTTATGAACAATTTTGTTATTTTTCCTTAATTTTTGGGTTTTGTTTTTGAGTTTGTATTTGGCCCATGGACTTTTAGGGTTTCATTTTAATTTCTGCTTCTTATTTAACTGTTTTTGATGTAATTTGGATGGTCGATCATCAATTTTATGAACTTTAGATTTTCTCCCAAATTCTGTGTGTTAACCCAGATTTTGAAGCCAGTCCCACAATATTCTTAGAATCAATGTGGTTTTGAAGAGATTGTCATGGATATTCTTTTAGAATTAACAAGTTCATTCTTGGTTATCTTTGTGTTATTTTTTTGCGCTACATCAGTTGGTATCAGAGCCGAATTCCTGGTTCAAAATGCCTCCGAGGAGAAACAGGACGCCCACCAATGTTCATGAGCAAGAACTAGAAGAACGTATTATGGCACGAATGGAGGAGAGGATGGATCAAATGGTTGACCAACGGACTGATAGGATGGACGAACTGATGAATCGAGGAGGGCAAAGGTCTCGAACACATTCTCAAGTGGAAGATGGTGAATTTGGGAACCCGTTCGGCGGCAGTGACGATTCATATTCTGAAGACGATCTAGAAAGGATGCCAAGGCGTGATCATATAGGTGACAATAGGCGTTGGGAGGCCGGAATGAGAATTGGTATCCCAGAATTCGACGGGGTCAGTTTGAATCCGGAGGGGTTCATTGACTGGTTGGCTACTATTGAGGAAGTTTTTGAGTTCAAAGAAGTTCCTGAAAACAAAAGAGTGTCATTGATTGCTACCAGGCTACGTGGTAGGGCATCTGCATGGTGGAAAAAACTGAAACTGACACGAGACAAGCTTGGAAAGTCAAAGGTCGTGACTTGGAGGAAGATGAAGAAGTGTTTACGATCCAACTTCCTACCCCATAATTTTCAAAGGTTGGTGTACCAACGGTTGGAAAATCTGAAGTAGGGTGCCAAATCAGATGATGATTACACAACTGAGTTCTACCAATTGATTGCCCAAAACGATATCTAGGAGACAGAGGAACAACTCATTTCTCGATATATTGGGGATCTACGGGTCCAAATCATGGACTCTGTAAATATGTTTGACCTGATATCTATTTATGAAGCACACCAACAGGCGTTGGCTTTTGAGAAACAAATTCGTTGGGTGGGCGGTTCGTCTTCAACTACCAATATTGGAGGTAGTTCCGGGTCGGGTGGTATGGTACCCCGTTTTGTGCCTAATCAACAAAGACCGACATCTAACAGTGTTGGACCAAATACTAGGACAACTGTTAGTAGCAGCTTGAAGTGTTTTAGTTGTGGGGAGACAGGTCAACGACAATCAGAGTGCAAGAAGGTCAGAAAACGTCATTTGTTTGCTGAGCAAGATGATTAGAAAAATGATGATGCCGGTGAAAATTATGAAGATCCCCCTGTGTATGACGAAGAGCATCAATGCGAAGAGGAAGTTGTAACTAGAGATGTGGGGGTAAATTTGGTGGTAAGGCGGTCTTGTTTTACACCAAAAGTTGTTGGTGATGATTGGCTCAAACACAACATCTTTCAGTCGACATGTACTATTTTAGGAAAGGTTTGTACTGTTGTTGTTGATTCAGGAAGTTGTGATAACCTTATATCTAAAGAAGCAGTTCAAAAGTTGGCTTTGAAAACAGAAAATCGCCCTAAGCCTTACAAGCTACAGTGGCTTAAGAAGGGTGGCGAGGTCACCATATCTAAACGAGCCCTTGTTCAATTTTCTGTTGGTACCACGTATAAAGATGATGTGTGGTGTGACGTGGTTGCTATGGATGGTTGTCATTTGTTGTTGGGCAGACCTTGGGAGTATGATCGTAACATAGATCATAATGGGCTGACTAATACTTACAGTTTCTTGTTTGGTGGTGTGAAGATAACATTTGTTCCCAGTAAGCCAAAGGAGCCAGTTCCGAGACCTTCGGGTACTCTACTAACCCTTAATCAGTTTGAAGACGAGTTGGAGGCGGAAGGTGAATTTTTTGTATTGCTCGAGAAGGAAGTCGCTAAGGAGGTTGAAATTCCTGAGGCTATGGTTCCTCTGCTCAAGGAATTCGCTGATGTTTTCCTTAATGAATTACCTAATGGTTTGCCACCATTACGTGACATCCAACATCATATAGATTTACAACCAGGAGCTCAGTTGCCTAATAGGCCACATTACAGAATGAGTCCCGGAGAGCATGAGGAGTTGCGACGACAGGTGTAGGACTTGATTTCAAAAGGTCATGTTCGGGAGAGCATGAGCCCGTGTGCTATTCCTGCTTTGTTGACTCCTAAAAAGGATGGTACTTGGCGTATGTGTGTTGATAGTCACGCCATCAATAAGATCACGGTGAGGTACATATTTCCAATTCCTCGACTTGATGACCTACTTGACCAGATTAGTGGTGCCTCTATCTTTATGAAACTGGACTTGAAGAGCGGGTACTATTAGATTCGACTTAGGCTTGGGGATGTGTGGAAGACTGACTTCAAGTCTCGTGAAGGATTGTATGAGTGGTTGGTGATGCCTTTCGGTTTATTAAATGCTCCTAGTACATTTATGCATTTGATGAACCAGTTGTTCAGGCCCTTTATTTGTAAATTTGTAGTCATTTATTTTGATGACATACTTATTTACAGTGCTACTTTTGGTGAGCATGTCAACCATGTGAGGCAGGTTTTGACTGTACTTCGACGGGATAGTTTGTATGCAGCTATGAAGAAATGTGTGTTTATGGTTCCTATAGTCTTTTTCTTGGGGTATGTTGTTTCTGGGGAAGGAATACAGGTGGACGAGTCTAAAGTAGCAGCTGTCAGACAATGGCCAAGTCCAACTATCATCACTGAAGTTCGAAGCTTTCATGGCCTTGCTTCATTCTATAGGAGGTTTATTCCAAACCTTAGTTCTATTATGGCACCGGTGACAGATTGTATGAAAGGGAAGACCTTTACTTAGACTGAAGCAGCAAAATCAGCTTTCTAATTAGTAAAACAGTAGCTTACTACATCACCGATTCTTGTATTGCCAGACTTTTCTCAAGTGTTTGAATTACACACGGATGCTTCCATGGTTGGGATTGGAGCGGTTCTAAGTCAAGGAGGACGACCGGTTGCCTATTTTAGTGAGAAGTTGATGGGGCCAAAGTTGCATTATAGCACTTATGATGTTGAGTTCTATGCAGTGGTCCAAGCTGTAAAGCATTGGCGCCATTATCTATTTCATAAGGAATTTGTTTTGTTCACAGATCATGACTCATTAAGACATATTTGCAGTCAAGATAAGGTGTCACACAAACATGGGAGGTGGATGTCGTTCTTGGAAAAATTCACTTTCGTGGTGAAACACAAGTCTGGGATGTCAAATTGGGTGGCTGATGCATCGAGTCGGAGGAGTAATTTCTAGTTTCCATGAGGGTTGGTGTGCCGAGGATGGATGTCCTCATGGAGTAGCTAACGGTTGATCCTTATTTTTCTATTGTTCTGCAGGGTTTACAATCTAGACAGATGTTTGATTTTCTACTGCATGAAGGTTTTCTTTTCAAAGGCAATCAATTGTGCATCCATGATTCTAGTCTCCATCTTCAAATCATTAGGGAGCTGCATGGTGAAGGGCATGTCGGCCGGGATCGCACTTTACAGTTGGTACAATCATCTTATTTTTCGCCTACAATGCACAAGGAGGTGGATAGATATGTTAAACGGTGTCGAATCTGTCAGGTGTCAAAGGGAACATCTACCAATGCAGGACTCTATATGCCTTTTCCTGTTCCATCACAACCTTGGGTAGACATCAACATGGATTTTGTGTTGGGTTTACCATGTACTCAACGGGGAAATGATTCAATATTTTTTTGTTGTTGATCGTTTTTCTAAGATGGTGCACTTTATTCCTTGCAAAAAGATGACGTATGCAGTTAATGTGGCCCAGTTATTCTTTCGAGACGTTTTCCATTTGCATGGATTGCCATCTTCTATTGTTTCAGATCGAGACACTAGGTTTTTGAGTCATTTTTGGCGCAGCCAATGGAAAATGGTGAACACTTAGCTCAATTTTAGTAGTGCATATCATCCTCAAACGGATGTTCAAACAGAGGTTGTCAATCGATCCCTTGGTAATATTTTGCGGTGTTTAGTGGGTGATCATGTGAAGACCTGGGATCAGAAGCTTTGTCAAGCTGATTTTGCTCATAATCATGCAATCAACCGAAGTACTGGATATAGTCCATTCCAGGTGGTCTATTCTGTTCAGCCACTAGGACCACTTGATTTGATGTCACTGCTTGTTTCTAGGGTTGTTCCAAAGAAAGTGTAGGATTTTTTTGGAGGACTGCATGATGTTCATAAGATTGTTCATGACAACTTGGTCCGAGCTAACTCCAAGTACAAGCAAGATGCAGATAAAAAACGCAGACAAGTTGATTTTGAAGTAGGTGACTTTGTTTGGGCTAATTTGACTAAAGATCGTTTTTCGGTTGGTGAGTACAACAAGCTTTCAGCTAAGAAGATTGGACCGGTGGAGATTGTGGAGAAGATTAATTCCAATGCTTACCGTCTACAGTTGCCAAGCCACATTCGTTGTTATGATGTTTTTAATGTAAATCATTTGCTTCCTTATTATGGGGATTCTTCTGATGATGACCATGGTGCACATTCAAGGTCGAATTTTGTCTAGCTAGGAGGGGATGATGCGGCCCCTACTGTGGAGGATCGGACCCTTGTGTTCCTAGAGGCCCACGATCGTGTGACAAAAGGGGCTTCACGGAAATGGCCATAACTTTGGCTACAAATCTCCGTTTCGGGCCTACGACCTGTCAAATTGAAGCTTGGAGCAAGGAGCACAGCTAGATAAGTTCCTGAAGGGGACTTACCCATTTTTGAGTCCATAAATCGCTTTCTAAATGGAGTTATGAACAATTTTGTTATTTTTCCTTAATTTTTAGGTTTTGTTTTTGGGTTTGTATATGGCCCATGGACTTTTAGGGTTTCATTTTAATTTCTGCTTCTTATTTAACTGTTTTTGATGTAATTTGGATGGTCGATCATCAATTTTATGAACTTTCGATTTTCTCCCAAATTCTGTGTGTTAACCCAGATTTTGAAGCCAATCCTACGGTATTCGTAGAATCAACGTGGTTTTGAAGAGATTGTCCTGGCTATTCATTTAGAATCAACAGGTTCATTCTTGGTTATCTTTGTGTGTGTGTGTGTTTTTTTTTTGTGCTGTATCATTTCCCTTGGCCCATGTATGAGCTAAGTGTCCTTGAGTGTTATGAAATTTAGGGTTTTGAGGATTGAGCCCTCTTTACACATTGCAAGGCTTAAAGTTAAAGACTTTATGGATTAAGACTTTCGTTAGAGGTCAGAATTGGGGTTGGAATACGTGTCATAAAAGAATAATACATTAATTTAAGAGTTTAGGGTCTAGTCGTTTATCCTGGACATACTCCTGGCTACGCCCTGTGTAGCCTGGAACAGACCCCGATCATGATGGTTCGAGCAGTACACCCCGCGTACGGACCAAGACTATTAACTTTTGTTGACTTCTAAGTTTTGGGCTATTTTGGACTATTAGGTTTCTGGGCCTTATTGAGCTACTAGTCTTTCGAACTTTGGGCCATTGATAGGCCTTCGGCCTTCTTGGAGTTGGGCCCAAAATGGGCTTTGGGCACCAGTTAGGAATTTGGGCCATTTTAGGCTTTTGGGTGTCTTTGGGCAAGGCCTGATTATGGTTTATGTCCTGATTATTAATTATGATATTATTTTATGATAGTTTAGTGTAGAGGTTTCCCTGGTTGTTTCAGCAATTTGAGGTGAGTCTCCTCTCTATGCTTATGAGTCGTAAACACCAATGTCGGCTCATTAAATTGTGCGTGTAGTATGCTAGCTGTCTTTGTGACTCTTGCATGTTTGTATGAGCCTTTGTGGTAATATATATATATATATATATATATATATATATATATATATATATGTGTGTGTGTGTGTGTGTATGTGTGTGCGTGTGCTGACCAACTGGGTCTTGCTTGATGTTACTATGATATGTGTTACTATGTTCTGAGACTTTGGATAGTCTCGAGGATTGTTGATAACCTACCGAACATGTTGTTTGCCCACTGAGACGTCGGGTAGTCTTCAAGGTTGTTGATAACCCATCGAGCGTGTTGTTTGCCCACCAGAACTGCTGATACTCCCTATGGTTGTTGATAACCCATAACTGTTTATTTGTGTTCTGTTGTGTGTGGTATTTTGGGAAACTCACTAAGCTTTGTGCTTACGAATTGTGATTTACATGTTTTAGGTTTTCTTATAATAAAGCATGGTCACGGCTCGATTGCATCACATTAATTGGGGACTTGTACACTGATAACTTTTAAATAATACTTTGATAAATGTTTTAAGATCCTGTAGTTGTGATTTGAATAAATACTTAATGTTTTAATTGAAAATTTTAGGATGAAATTTAGGTCATTACAGGTATTTAGGAACTTACTAAATTTTGTGTTTACAATTTTATGTTTAATGGTTTCAAGTACTCCTGGTTCTAAAGGGAAGGGTTTGGCTTGATCGCACTGTATCCCCTAGAGTTTTTCCGTGTAATCTATTTTATGCCTTTACTTTGATGCTTTGAGAATATATTATACTATGATTATCTTTTGAATGATTGAATGAATGGTTTTGGTTTTTTAGAAAATGGAATCTTTACCTTGTATTGTTGGGACGTGACACTTGTTTGATGTCTTTGTAGTCCTGACTTTAATGTTAGTCTTATGTCTATTCATAAGTTATGCGAAGACAATAAGTGTATTTAACGTTTGCAAGATAGGACTAGATAATTAAAGAATAATAAAACAATTATTATTCATAGCAATAAATAGATGTTTTCAAATAGAAGATTATTTAGGGAAAATAACCTAAACGAAAGTTATAGTAGTCGTTATACCAAGAGATTTCATATAGATAACATCCAAATCTAACTTCATATGTGGAAGTTATGATTTTTCGAAGTTTCAAAACAACAGCACGCAACACAGGAACTCTTAAGTCAGAGTTCTACCAGTGTAATCTTTTGGTTTTCATTATAGAATCCCTGTATGTTAAGCAAAACTTGTATTGCTTTCGGTGTAACTTATATTTATAATCATAATCATTATTACGAACCTATAAATTAGATTTATCAGTGATTCCAAGTCATTATACTGATTGATCTACTTACGGTGATGTCTAGGATGGATTTAGTGAGGTGTTTAAAGTGGAATTTCCAAACAGTATACTCTGTATACCAGACGGATCCCTACCTCCGATATGATCATACCTGATTATTCCTTACTTGACAGATCTTGATGTAGAAATTGGGATTGATAATGAATCTAACTAGCATTAGTCATGAGGAATATTAGACTAAGACTTAGTGATAATCATACCTTGGTCACGTCAAGGGAAAATTCAAAGAGATAGGCGAAACGTTACACAAATTATGGGGTATCCGCTTTTAGCAGGTGGGTGCATTAAACATAGATATGAAGTATCTATTAATTGCTATATGTGCTTATTATATGTGTTCTTAATATTTGTGCTATGTGTAATAATATGATATGATTTTACTTATATAAATTACTTTATCATATTTGAATTTGCATCGGGTAGCAGAGGGTTTTGGGAAAAAATAAAATAATGAGTTCGGTAGTGAAGGATTTGGGATAAACTAATGGTGAGAGGCCACACATTGTATTACCGGGAGCAATCATCTAGCATAATATAAATGGTGACCACTGACTATTCTAGAGAGTTTGGCGGAACACCAACAGGTGGTATTAATGATCATACTTTTTAGGGAAAATGACAGTTGTTCATTCGGATACTCTATCGCCCTCAGGATTGCCTTATTGACACATATTGATATGGATTCCCTGAAGTAGTATTTTCTACTCGCAAAGATCCTTAGGGTAGGTCTCTTGGGTTTAGCTTTTTAGGATCAGATAGTGAGCATAACGAGAATGGGTAATCGAGTTAATTGTTTGTTGAGAACAATAGATAATATTATTATGGGTTGAAAACCTAATGTGCTAAGCAGGCTTCCAACCCTGGCCCACACAATTTCATTGTAACATCCAGATTCCCAGATATATTATTTTAGCTATTTATTTTTTAGGTTCATTGATCTACTCGACAATTTGGCGCTATAACTCGCCGAGTAGAACGTGAGTTTAATGATCTACCCAACGAGTCCGAGAGTAGATTCGCCGAGTAGGCGATGTAAGTGGAAACCCTAGATCCTCGGGCTTAGGGCATATTTAAAGGAACTTATAGCCTCATTTACGGCCACGACTCACTGAGAAGAAACCCTAATCGCCCCCTTGAGATTTTGAGAGAGTTTTGAGCTTTACTTGAGATTTTTGGTGCATTTTGTTAGAGGAAAGGAAGATTCCAAGCAAGGATTGTGAAGATACTGTTAGATCTGCTGCGTATACATCTAGGAGCTTTTATTTAAGGTATAAAGTTTGTACATTACTCTTTTGTATGGTTAGATGTCATGGTCTTAGAGTTAGAGTTTCATTTCCATCTTTTTATAGGGGACCTTGAGGGTTTTGAACACCTTCTTAGAGTTGGACATCAGATTTGGACCTTGTGAGGTCCCTAGAGTCGAAAGTCCACTACTTTATTCAGCCATGTTAGCCTTTGAATGAGAAACTTCTTCTCAAGCTTGTTCTTGGCACTTATAGCCCTTTTGTGCCATGCATGAACGTAAAGCTCGAGGCTTTATGTGATATTCTAGCTTAGAGAGCTTAGATCTAGAATGTGAGAGAGTTTTTTTGCCTTGAAATCGTTTGAATAACAATTGAGTCTAAATAGACTCGCTGAGTCGATGAGCCGACTCGACGAGTCGGTTAGGGTTTGTCCCGATGAGCCTTATCAAGCGATGGCTCGGCGAGTTAGGGGTTAACTCGACGAGCTGGACCTTCATGAGATTACTGAGAAACGATGGGACTCGACAAGTCGCACGAATTCACTCGGCGAGTCTGGTCAATTTGGGTTGTTGATTGGAATCGACTTTTATTGACTTTAGGGTTGGTCAAATGAGTGATAGAGGTCAGGAAGGGGTAAAATGGTATTTTACCCATTTCTAAGGCTAGAGTGTAAGAGAGATCATCGTTTGGTGCAACTGAGTGTGAGGAGAATATTAATTAGATATATTATCCTTGCGATATGCAGAGGTTAGATCGAGGATTCCGAGCACAAGACTTTTGCTTACTAGCTTGCGAGGTGAGTCTTCTCACTATACATTACCTAGAGTGGTATTTATGTGTGACCAGAGGGTCGTATGTGCTTACTTGAGTTATGCATTTTGTTGTGTGATATTTATGCTATATTATGTGTTACTGAGACCTAACCGGAGGGTCCAACGAGTTGTGAGACCGGAGAGTCCTCACTTAGACCGGACTAGAGGGTCCAACGAGCTATGGGACTGGAGGGTCCCACTGAGACACATTGACCGGAGGGTCTTACAAAGCTATAGCCTCGAGTGGCTAATTACTTGTGCATGTTATTTTGGGGAACTCACTAAGCTTTATGTTTACCGTGTTATGTGTTTTGTGTTTAAGGTACTTCCGAGGATCGCGGGAAGGCACCGGTGTGATTGTACACACCTGTTCAAGATTAGGTTGAGGATTCTGGGATTTGACTTTTGTTTGAGGATTTACGCTGATCTTGAGACACTTACGATTTTTATCAAATATAATATACGAGTTTTATGTGTTTCAAAAAAATGAAAAATTGGTTTGAAAAATTACGTCGTTACATTCATTGTACCACATGTAGCAGTACGAAGGTACAATCTATTCAGAGATTCGATGAATTGAGGCCATTAGTACAATAAGTTAATGTAAGACCTGTAATGACTATGTTTATACTTACATTTTGTATCAGTTATGACATCCAAGTTTTAATATCAATGGAAAACATTTCTTCGGAAATACTTTTTATGGGACAAATTACTCACTACTCTTTTTTTTTAAATAAGCATAAATAAAAAGGTCTTCTGGACCGTGAAAAATGAGGATGTCATAGTGTAGCTATGCGAAGACAATAAGTGTATGGTTGTATTAAAAACATATAAAACTAATTCACATAATATTAAAAATGTGCAAAACTAATTCACAAACAAATTAAAAGGGTTATTGTTATAAAGACCCAAGAAGGTTTTGTGTTTGGTTTTAAAAGGTCCTCAAACTAATTTTTGTTCCTTCTAAAGGTATAAACTAAAAATAATATGTTAATAAAGGAAGGTAACCTCTTCTTCCCTGTTAACATATAAATTTAACCAAACCGTAAATGACATTGCATATGTTATATCACATCGATCCCACATGTACACCACTCCTACAAAACCTCACATGAACCTAATAAAACCCTCGATTAGCACAACCTTTTTTCATCTTCATCGGTGATTTGGTTCTAATGGAATCTTCCTTAAGAAATTCAGTTACCGCCATTTACGTTTGGCCTAGAAACTACAACATACAATCATCCTTTTTGGCGACCGCCCACTGTTCTTTGAAGACTCATCATGCTTTCTTGTCCACCGGAAAAGGAATCGAAGCTTCATCTTGTTATTCACCTTCAAACATATCGATGTTTGTGTGTTTGTTTTAGTTGTAGGTAAGTGTGTGTCTTTATTTTAGTTGCTGGTAGATGAATAGATCTTATTCTAGTGATCAATCGAGTATTAAGATGGTAAACTTATTCTGGAAGTTTGATATAAGGGAGTTCTTTTTTCCACCGTTTTTCATATACAAAGAGAATGTTAGGGGGTAGAGAGGTGTGTAGTCTGCCAACATTGATCGATGTTGGGGAAAGGATTACACACCATGAGCCGTTCTACAATTGCGTTTCTTTTCGTTTGGGCAAATCATTTTAGGCTAAATCGTTGTTTTCCATCTTTCTTCCAGGTTTGATTTTGATCAAAAATCCGTTCTCTAGGTTTAATTTTTTTGAATCATCATTATTCATCAAGGGGTATAGAGGGATTTTGTTTTGGTTTGGTCTCGATTTCTTTCCCATCTAGGTTTCAAGAAAATGGATTAATTGGTCAATATCGAGTTTCGATTTCTACATGTGCTGATTTATCGGTAGGTTACGAGCTTCACCTCCAGACATGGTTGGATCACCATGTCCATTTTTCTTTTTTTGCAACTAACAACTCACGCTGATTGGAACTGTGAAGTAGAAAAACAAAGTGAGGTTGAAGTCTTCGGGTATAGCGAAGACATAAAAGACACTGATCTGAACTAGTCGGCGAGTTAAGTGTCAACCGAGAGTGGCCTCGAAGAAGCTGATTGGATCGGTGGATGTCTGGACGGAAGAAGCGCCACCGCCTGTCCGCTACTAGTGTTATGGATCTTTGATTTAAAGAAGATGGAGATGTGCTTTGAGTTGGTGGTGATGATGAAAGTTTCTGACCTAAATGCCAACACAAATTATCTTTTAATTTTTTATTTTTATAAAATATAAGTAAGTCCAGATGGACAATAGGTAACCTTTGAAACCAAGATTAGATGGAATACATAGAGTTCAGGGTACATGTCACTATAGCCCAATCATCTGTCGTCATTTATCCGATTGGTCACTTGAATATTTTTTTGCTTAGTAGGGCATTAAATTTACAACTTGCATGTATATTAAGTCAATTTCGTTAGCTTTTAATATATCATCAGTTGACCAATTATTATAATTTACAAGAATGGTCCCTATGGTTTCAATTTATTTTGGGTTAGTCCTTTACCAGCATCGTTCATCACATGCACCATCACCGTCCGCTTTTGATACCCACCAATGTTCACCTTGAGCAACCCCATAATTTTTGATTTAGAGTTTAGTTTACCAGTTGATTTTAAGTAAAAATATGATACATTTGGTATAAATTCTAACCACTTAAATCCCTTAAATCGATCAAAAATATGCTAGATCACTAAAAATAGTAATTATAGAAGTTTGCAAACTGCATTTACTATTATCTGGTGAAACAGTTGCATTAAAAATGATCAACTTTTAATATGGGGTTCTTGTCGCAAATAAAAATATATGTGCTGTTAGTTAGTGAACTACATTTAATGTTGCATGGTGTAACAATTTCATTCGGATAATTCGATTCAAATAAGCATGTCATGTATATACTTTGTGATTGTAAGGAGTACTGATGCATTCTCCGTAAGAAAAAGTTAATTCATGAATATCTTATTTTTAATTAATTTATTATTTAATAAATAGACATTCTTACACTTTCATTCAACGTTGATTTTGAATATATATTCTTTTATAATAATACATTCTTTAAAAGTGAAATTTGCTGAAATTTTTTTTTATATAAATTAAAATCGATTGAGTATTTTTTTTGTGAGTGATCGTATGTTAGAATAATGGTTAATGAGATTTCCCGAGGTGAAGGGTGGTGTTTGCCGGAATTGAACGGTGGTAATGTCGCTGATGAATTGTGTTGGTATGGGACCAACCACAAAAAAAATTAAAATCATAAGGACCATTCATGTAATTTATAATAAATGGTTAATAGATGATATACTAAAAACTAATGGAAATGACTTAATAGACATTTAAGTTGTAAGTTGTAAGTTTAACGACCTATTATGCAAAAAAATACTTTAGTGATCAAATCGGATAAATGACTACATTTACCTAAAGTTTAGTATTTTTTTGACATGTAATTATTTATTTTAATTGCATAATAAAAAAAAAAAAGTTTAAAATCTTTTAAAACCAAATGAAAAACTTGATTGTGCTTTAATTATTGAACGGTAACGTCAGCCTCCTCCTCCAACCCAAAAACCACCTTATAATTATGAACTACTTTTTTTTTTTTTTTTTTTTTTTTTTTTTTTTTTTTAATTTTACTAAATTTTCATTCATGAAAAATATTTAGCCATCGTAAATCATAAAAAATATTTAGCCATCGTAATTTTTTTTGATTTTATATTATCAATTTTCGCAGTTCTTTATGTTTTTTCGCTGAAACTTTTTTTTTTTTAAAAAAAAAGCAAACAAAAAAATCGATTTTTTTAGCGAATTTCTAAAAAAAAAACTGCGATTTTTTGGTATATAAATTAAAGAAAAAGATATGTGATGTCTAAGTATTTTTGTATGATTTTTATATATTTTTAGGGTTTTTTTGTTTTCCATACAACCCATATATATATATATATATATATATATATATATATATATATATATATATATATATATATATATATATATATATATATATATATATAGGTTCAGGTTCATTTGAGATCATTCCAATTTTGTGAGACCGTGAGACCAAATCTAAAAATAATTTTAAAATGCAAAATAAATGGAAAAATCCAAAAATTCTTTTTTTAAATATTATTTTCGGAACTTGAATTAACTAAAAAAATATAAAAAAAAATTCCGTTTTTTTTTTTAAAAATACGTGAAATATTCTAAATAGAATATTACACTGACATATTCTAAAAAATATTTTTAAAATGAAAAATAAATGGAAAAATCTAAAAATTCTTTTTTTAAATATTATTTTCGGAACTTGAATTAACTGAAAAAAATAAAAAAAAAAATTCTATTTGTTTTGAAAAATACGTGAAATATTCTAAATAGAATATTACACTGTACATATTCTAAAAATAATTTTAAAATGCAAAATAAATGGAAAAATCAAAAAATTCTTTTTTTAAATATTATTTTCGGAACATGAATTAACTAAAAAAAATTAAAAAAAAAATGTATCTCACGGTCTCACAAAATATAGGTGGTCTCGAATGAACCTAACCATATATATATATATATATATATATATATATATATATATATATATATATATATATATATATATATATATATATATCTTAATTACCTTATTAAACATTTTTTGTCAAATGCTGAATTTTAAGTCATACAAACATACGATGCATTTGTACAATCAATTTATGCACTACAAAAAGAGTAGAGTATATATGGTCAACAGTTGAATAGGTCAAATCTTTTATCCCCTATTCTTAGGCTATTTTTACCTGGTTCATTCTTTATCTCCGTATTTCCCAAAATCTCGCAATTTCTGTTCACAAATCTTGGATATATATCGCTGACGTTTCCTTTTCTAGAGTTTAATTCATCTTTCAGCATTCAACCACCATTGTCACACTCATTGCTTGGCGTGGGTAAACGGTTAGTATATATATATATATATATATATATATATATATATATATATATATATATATATATATATATATATATATATATATATATATATATATATATATATATATATAACGTTTGGTTATTGGGTCACCGATTAATGATAAGCAATAAATAAGCTAAAGCAAAGACTAAATCTCAATTCTCTTGTAGCAAAAAAAATCAATGATGTTGTAAAAAATAATAAGAACATCTTCAATGGTTAAGATAGTTATGATTTAAGATAAGTGACAAGTCATCACTCTTTTAATTTTGAACTCTAAATAAATAAATGCTTCAATGGTTAAGCTTATTTACATATTTTTTTTTTAATAAATTTAACTAATTTACCCCATCTTTTTAAAATGTTTTATAAAACTTCCTCATTTAATTAGTCTATTTTAAACACAAAAAATATTTTAAAAACGTTAAAACTAATATATTATCATCATAAAGTTATATTTATATTTAAAATGTTATTAAATAGTTAATAGAAATAATTAATTAGTAAAGAAAAAAATTTAAAACTAAATTAAAATTAATGAGGTAAAGTGAAATATGGTTAATATATAAGGGGTAAAATGTATTAGTTGTAAAAATAAATTGATCATTCAATATATATTTAGTTGTTAAAATAAAAAAGCAAAAAAAAATATCTCCTCATGATAATAAATGGTTAAAAAAAAATGTATAACAATAAGCTATAAAAAAAAACTCCCACATGCTCTAATCTAGTAGTGTTATATTGTTTATTGGTTATTAAATCATTAATATTAGTTTTCTACCGAATATTATTATAAATGTCAAAATAGTATTAAAGAAAAACCAAAAATAAATAGAAATACTTAAAGAAGTGTGTATGGAAAAACTGCGTACATTTTTGATACATCTTAAAGATAATCAATAAATAACAATACATAGTAGGATAGATCATTTTTAGAAGTATGTTTATTTGGTAGGAGGTAAAATTAAATATTTTCTGCTACATTTCTTGGGTTAATCACTCTTAGTGATTAACATTAAACGATGAGAAAATATGATGAAAATAATATACCTCTCAACCACTCTATGCTATACAACACATACCTAATTATAAAATTCAAAAAATACCTAATCCAATCAAATTATTAAACTAAATCATCCCCTAAACCCATAGATTCTTCTTCCTTGTTTGCAGCTTTGATTAACATATACTTTTCCTCCTTACTTTCTTCGCTGTCAGCATCATCGTTAACAAAATCGTCGCCGCCGCCACCCTGTGTTAGCTCTTTCGCTCTATGAGCTTCCACCTCCCAATCCGTCCGCCCCAACACCACCAACATCGTCACCACACAAGACATCTGCGCCGCCAGCATGCCCAACCACAGCCCTTCAAAATCAAACCCCATATAGAATCCCAAAGCCACTGCCACTGGCATTCCAACCAGGTAAAAACATCCCAGATTAATATTAGCTCCGATGCTCGGCCGCGCTGTCCCTCTCAAAACGCCGCACCCCGTCGTCTGCGGGCAGTTTCCGAGCTCGCATAAACCAATGATCGGCAAAACCAACGACGTCAATGCTATGATTTCTTTATCTTGAGTGAACATCACCGCCCACAAATCTTTTACCCCGGCGGCGAAAAACAGAGCGGAGAAACCCAAAACGAAGCTACAACACAATCCAACAATGGCTGCTAGCTTAGCGTTACCTGGTCGACCCGCTCCCAGCTCGTTACCAACCCGAGTTGACACACTGAAGCTCAAAGACGACGGAAATATATAAATTAAGGCGGTGGTTTGAATCAATATCCCCATTGAAGCCACGGTGGCTCTCGGGTTTACCAGTAACCCACATAGCAAAATCATGATCTCATACCACCACCATTCCAGACAAACCGAAATGCAGCTTGGAACCGCCAAATTCAAAAGCGAATTCCATCCTTTCAAACATTCTCTCGAAACACCTCCCCATGTTTTCTTGTAAACTCCAGAAATCAATATGTAAATGATCAATGAAGCTACCAAGTTGAAATTCGTCCACACGCTGCTTAGCGCCACACCTTTAATCCCCAATCCGAGCTTCGTAACAAGGAGATAATTGATGGGTATGTGAAGAACGATCGAAAGAAACGCACATAATGTTAGAGGCAAAGTTATGGACTGCGAACGAAGGTAAATTCGTAATGGGTGTAAGAAAGATTGAGCAAAGAGGTCAGGGAGGGAATAAAGAAGATAAGTCTGTGCCATTGTTGCGATTTCTTGATCTTGCCCACAAAAAAGCAAGATTCTTTTCATGTTAATCCATAAAAGGGATATCGGAAATGAGGTCAAAAGTAAAAGAAGAATGGTTTTCTGTAAACAGAGGCCAAGGCGTGTGTGTTTTCCGGCACCAAAAGCTTGGCCACAAATGGGTTCCATTCCCATGGAGAGGCCGGAAAGAATTGAGTATCCAGTGATGTTCGCAAAGCCAATGGCGAGTGAACCTCCGGCGAGTGAAAGCTCACCGAGGTGACCGAGGAAGAGCATGGAGATCATGGAGCGTGAATACAGTAATATTCCCGTGAGGACCATCGGAATCGCGATTCGGGCTATGACAATGGCTTCCTTGATGGCTAAAGAGAGATGAGATTTGTGGGGCTTGACATCTGGTTTTGTTTGCTTATTTTTGGGGATCAAAGGACCGAAGATATCCGGCTGTTTTTGGTTTGAACTGCATTTGACGTAGGCAGATGGAGATGAGGAAGTTTGTTGGCACATGTTTTGCAAAGATTGAAGACTCTGTTTTTATCTTTTTTTTGTTTGTGTTGAGAAAGGGGGGAATTGCAGGGGTTTAAGTGTAGGAGTTGTGGCTATTTAAAGGGGCAAAGGAAGGCTCTCACTCCTGGTTGGTTTTGTCTACATCTACATGTATGCCAATCATGATTTTTAAACCTACTTTAATTTCAATATATTTTCTACTTTACATGCATATTACATTATTTTATGATATATAGGCATTCATGTATCTACAATAACAATATTATTATTATAATCTCGATAAGATACCTAGGATTATGTCTATTACTTTCTCCATCTAAAATTAATTACAAAATAAATTTGATGGTAGGGTGATGGGTATCTTTTCTTTATTTTCCTTTTTTTTCACATTAACATGAAATTGGTTTTTTAACTTTATTTTTTATTTCATAACTTATAAGTATTTTGAGATGTTAAATACGTAGTGGTGATGTTGTCATGTGCACCACCTCTTATTGTATGGTATCGGTGTTTTCAACGTCGGTGTAGTAATGTATGGCCTCAACCACCACTAACCATGGTCTCTCTCTCTCTCTCTTGTAATATCGTGAAAGTTGATGTGAAAGATTGGTTTCATGATACAAATAGCAATAAGAAAATAGAGAAAAATAAGTTTTTAATTTATTAAAGAATTAATAAATTAATTAGAAAATATTTTAATAATTAATTAAATGTGTTTAATATTAATAAATCATTGAGATTCATTTGAATATTCTACAACCATCTAGAGAAAGATGTTGGACAAATTTCTTCTTATATTTAAATATGGTAAGGATTATCCTTTAGGAATTTGAATTGTTTAAGGATTAATTTGATGTATATAAATAGGATGCTAGGGATCAACCCCTAGATGATGATTCCCTCATAATTTCATTCACCCCTCTCTCCTTCCTCATATGGACAACATTCATAACCATTATCCTAGGATTAGTGAATTTTGCATAAACCCTAATAAGGTTTATTCCTTGTTTGCTATTTGAGACTTTGTTATGAGTACATGAGAGAAGTTCTACTACGTGGTCTCTATCTATTGCAATGTTGTTGATCACTTGAACTAAGGATCAAGAGATATGTATTCTCTTCTTTTAGATTGATTTCAAAGTACGTTGCTAAAACTAGTAAAACCTAAATTCTAGGATACATGTGCACTTATGTAAAAAAAAAATTATTATTCCGCTACCTTTAAATAGTGTTTTTGATGCAATATATGCCTAACGGTGATATCACAGCCAATAGGTTTCAGTTTTTGGCACGTATTTTGTAAAAACGAGGACTAAAAAGAAACATGCTTAGTCGTAGAAGGTCACGTGCCCCTTCTGGATGCAATGCACCTGCCTGACTTTCATGTTCTAATTTTTCCTATTTTTTCAAAAAATTGTGGATTAGTCTTTTGATTAAATATTCTTTTAATTGTTTAAATACAAATGTTCAAATAAATATATTAGTTTAGAATATTATTTAATTAGAATTTATTTTTTATATTAAATTAATTAAGTTTGACTATTATTTAAACTTGAATGTTTATCTTGAATATTATTTACTTAGAAAATTTAAATTTGAATACTTAAAGGGTTAATAAAATTTTAATTATTTATTTTAATTAAAGAATTAGATTTGAATATTTAAAGGAAAACAATATAAATTTAAAAGATTTAAATTTAGTATATTGTATAATTACTATATGTATAACGGTTATAATGTTTAAAATTATTAGTCAAGTAATCAAACGAAATTCTCGTTTTATATGTCTAAAAACACGAGGCATGTGTTACTCATGAAAACATACATATTGCTTATATTTTGATGATAGAGCTTTGTGTGGTTAATCGATACTTCATTTGTGAAAATATAAGTCTAATATGATGTGTCACTCGTGGAACTATTTTAAATCAAGGGTCACACAGTTTTGAATTGTTTATTCACCAACTAATCAATGACCCACAACATCCTCGTTGTTGAATCAAGATGAGAACAATCCGAAATTAACATGTCATTGAATGTTCAATGAATCTCAAAAGATCTAAGAGTTTCAAAAGATTGAAACTAGTAAAATGCATTACCTACCTAAATTTGTGGTGTGTTTACGACATTCATTTACATATCACAAAGCCAAATATTGATACCAAACCTAATCGATATTCTATTCAGGGTTAATACTTATATTAAGGATTGAAAAATCAAACTAGAATGGAATTTATATTGAATGATCTCTATAAGATAAATCACAAAACTATACTGCGATAATACTTCGAAAAAGTTTAGATGGTAGGATGATTAATCTAGTCAAAATTTGTAGCTTGATAAGTGTTCTCATGAATGAATAGAGAAATCATGCCTATGAGAAAGTTCATACCGAAGATCCTCCATCTACTACATTCAGAAAACTATATGAATAGCTATGAAACATATTTTGAAAAGAAATGTAATTTTGTTTAGTTAGAAATTGTAACGCCCGGGTTTCAGGGCTAAGCATTTTTATCAATATAATAGTCTAGGTCAACTCTTGTAACTCTTTTTGAAGTAATAAAGATGAAATATTGAGTATTATGTGAATTATGTGTGTTTATGTGTTTATTATTTAATTATAAATATATAATTAATAAAGAATAAAAATGAGCGTCAAAATTAAAGTGTGAGATAATCCCAATATCTCTACATAAAGTTGTAGAATATGTCTCAAAGTTTCCGTACATATAAAGAATGCCGAAATCCGAGTTATAACGAAGAAGTTATTGTCCGCCGAAGTTTTACGGCAAAACCGGCACGGCACCGGGAGACGTAAATAGTGAATTTATGATAGAAAGCTTTTTAGCCTTAGTGATCTAAACAAAAGTCGTAGAATATGTTAAACCGAGAAAATCCATAAAAAGAACGCCCAAATCTGACTTCGTATGAAGAAGTTATGATTTTTCTAAGATTCGGCTTAGCAGAGCACGGCCCGAAACTCGAATTTTAGTTCGAGCGGTTTTTGGCTTACGCGACATAAATGAGAGTTGAAGATCTCATTAATAGGAAATCAACAGTAAAAAGACAGACGAAAACGGAGTCCGTATGAAGGAATTATGAACTCTTCGCGGTCATTTAACAGTCTAAACGCCTTCTACTATTAAATTTGAGATCGGTCGAGAATTAGCCAACGGAGTCTAAACAAAAGTTGTAGATCTTGATTTTACCTACGCGTGGATATAAAGAACGCCGAAAACGGAGCTCGTATGCGAAAGTTATGATTTTTCTAAGTTTGAAGGCTGATACGCGATAGGGGGTGACGTGACACCACCAGAATTGGACATGTGGCACCACCAGAAGGTTGCCACATGCACCAACTCGGTGAATAGGTCCTCCTACTCGGCGAGTAGACCAGTCAGCACCCCTATAAATAGAGGTGTCGGGTTCCCTCATTTCCTCACCCCTTAACCTTCTTCTTTCTCTCTCTATACTCTCTCTCTCTCTCTCTCTCTCTCTCTCTCTCTCTCTAAGCTCCCTAACCCCCCTAAAAGCCTAGGTAAACCCCCTAGCACCCGAAGGAAGCCCCGAGGCTCCCGGAGTCCGGAGAAAAGAGCCTCTCGGCTCGGGAACACTGCTCCAGCGAAGCCCGATTTTCGAGAAAAACTCGCTATAAGTGAGCTGTACCTATCCTATCTTTAGTTTAGCTTATGTTTTAATATAGGAATGTTATTAGGTCCTTAAAATAATTATTTGGGCTATTATTATGAGTTATATTGAGTGTTATTAACGCTTTTATAATAATAATAATCGTCAGACAATTAATTTGTCGCGGTTATCATTAGACTAAACCCTAGTGGTATCAATACTAGGTTTTATCGAAGTAAAATCGTTGTGAGAGTATCGAAGCGCTGTTCGAGTGCCGAGTCACCACCTTTCAAGTGAGTGCATAGTTACTTTCATCTTACACATAGATATGAAGTATTTTATATAAACTACGTGCTATGTGTGCATATTATCTATATACTTGTTGTCTATGTTGTTTGAACGTTTTTATACATGTTTTAAATGATTTAAACTGTATATGTATTTCATATCTACAAAAATGTTGGGGTAAAATATGGGTAGATATAGTAAGACGATGTGTGATAAAATGATGAGAGGCCTCAATGTTTTTGTTGTTGATCCAGTCATCTAGCGGAGTATAGATGACGACCACGAACTCTTCTAGACAGTTCAGTGGAACGCTGGTAGACTCGCACCCTATAGGTGTTGTGAACAATGTGTTCACCGGTGTATTCCATCCCCCACATGGTTGCCTTTAGGACATTTATTGCTGAGGAACCCCCTTAGCAGTAGTGTCCATCCCGATGATGATCCTTAGGATATGTCCCTTATAATAGGTGTTTAGGGACGTAATGTGAGGATAACGGGAACGGGTAATCGGGTTATTGATGATTGATGGAATTAATAAACTTATTTATTGTGGGTTGAAAACCCTATGTGCTCACCAGGCTCCCAAGGCTGACCCACTCAGTTTTATGTATATTAGGTAGTGACGCTTGAGCATATATATGATGTTTGGACGAGGGATTACAGATATAGGCCTGTAGATATGAAATAATGTAGTAAGGCTTATATTGTATTGTTTATACTTATGTATTGTATCGAACATGACATCCCAAGTCTTTTAATGAAATACATTTCTAAGGAAATGCTTTTGATAAATCTTTATCATATTATTGTTTTGGGACAAATTCCGCAACCCTTTTATTAAAAGATAACTCTGAATTTGAAATAAAGTATAAACAAAACCGGTCTTTTCTGGCCGTGATTTTGGGGATGTCACAGAAATTGATTGTAGTCATCATGATCAACTAGTTGACATTTAAATATAATCATTTCATTCTGATTTTGATATGAAGAACCTTAAAACCTCCATAAATGAGTTGCATGGTGTAACTGATTGTCCTTTGGAACTAACACGGACAATAATAAAAACTCCAACTTCAAAGACTCCTATAGCTACTATTATGAATTGAAATGTCAAAGAGCAAGAATGTAACACCAGCAGATACGAGGCAATCGATTAAGATATAATAAGGGGTAAAAATAACTTTTGATAGAATATTATTGTGGAAAACCAACCTTAGAAAATGTTATCGTATGTGCCATAAGGTTTCTGCACAAATAAAGAACGTTGAAATCCAAATTTGTATCGAAGAAGTTATGCTTCTCCAAAGTCTCACTGTTAAACTGACATGGCTCTACGTATCGTAAAAAGTGAATTTTCGATAAACTACTTTTTAGTCTATCCAAATTTGTATTGAAGAAGTTATGCTTCTCCAAAGTTTCACTATTAAACTGGCATGGCTCTACGTATCGTAAAAAGTGATTTTTTAATAAACTACTTTTTAGCCTAAGTTATCTAAACGAAAGTTGTTGTTGTCGTTAAACCGAGAGTGCGCAAATAGAGAACGTCCAAATCATACTTTGTAAGAGGAAGTTATGGGTTTTCGAAGTTTCAGCGTAGTAATATACGGCTCAGAAATCAAAGTAGAAATCGGTTGACTGTTAGGAAGAATAATCTAAATGAGAGTTGAAGATATCGTCCATATGATTATGCTGATATAAAGACAGTCGAGAACGAATGTCGTATAAAAGAGTTATGAATTTTTAATGGATTTTAACACTCTAAGCATGTTAAAAATATAAGATTAAAAATAAAGTCAAAATTAGTCGATAGAGTCTAAATAAAAGTTGTAGACCTTGTCGATAGCTATGCGGGGATATAAGGAACGTTAAAAACGGATTTCGTATGAAGAAGTTACAAAATTTTGCAATATCTCGAGTGCACTTCTTGCAAAAGAAGCACGACGTGCACCTTTTAGAAGTGTCACGTTGCTCCATGTGATAATGGACATATGTCAGCACCTTAGTTGCTAACTAGAGCCAGTGTGTGGTGAGCATTTGGTTAGGGCGCAACGCACATGAGGGATTTTCAGCATATAAATATCACCATTTTCCCATTTGATTTCCCACACCTCCTATACCTTCCTCTCTCGAATTCTCTCTGCCTTGGCTTGTTTTTCCTTAAGTTTTTGGTATTCTAGTGATGCTCTAATGTCCCTAAGTGCCCGCCAAGTAGTACCTTTCGAGTGGAAGCTCTGTCAATGCAATTTTCAGACTTTTGTATGTGAAATCTCTATAAGTTAAACTACACTCTATTTTATTTTAGTGTAATTTATATTTACAGTCATAGTTGTTATTATGAACCTAGAAATAAGATTTATCAATAAATTCAATTATAATAGTGATTGGTCTCATTATTGGAGATATGTATAGAAGGGCCACATAGGCTTGGTTGTTGGAAATCAGAAAGGCTACACACCGAAATGGTCCTATCTCCCAACTGTCCTATCTGATTGATCCTTACTTGGTAGATCTTGATGTAGACGTTGATATTAGTGATGAATCTAGACTATAATTATTATAGCCACCAGGATTACGAAACTAGTCGAAGGCTTAGTACTTTATGCGTCTACGTCGTACGAAGCGAAGTTCTATCGAAATCTTCATTCATCCACTTTTATCAAGTGAGTGCATAGTCTTTTTCATGAACATTATTTAATTTAAGTATTAATTAAAATATTAAGTATTTTCTAGAGGTCATATGTGAATTACGTTCTTGTTTCCTGGACTGTGTTAGGATATATATATATATATATATATATATATATATATATATATATATATATATATATATATATATATATATATATCATTTAGTGTAATCCTAATATGTATAACAGATAAAAGTGATATCGAGTGTAATTAAAATGCCACCTTTGTATTAGCATTCAAATCAATAAAATAATAATCTCTCTATTTTTTCCATAGACATAACTTGTTTAATCATCAAATGGACCCTATAAACCCTTGTGATGTTTTGCTATTCTTTAGTATTCCATTGTCATGTTCATCTGTCGAGTGTGTCTTAATCCTAAAAATAAAACTAAAAGCTCTCTAGTTCAAATTCTACACATTTTTTGCTATTTTTTAAAGTTTGATATAAGCAAGTTAATTATTATATACAACGATTTGAAGATCATGGAAAGAGTTTAGCGAGTAGTTATCGCTAGAAATTTATCATACTAATAAGTCTTAGTCAACTATCACATTATTTCCTATTCTCTTGGTAAATTGGGAAGTATGCTGAACTAGTACGATCTTGAGTTGGTAGTTAAAGAACTTGAACTAACAATTCTTTATAATGCCAATTCTTCTATAATTAATATTGACTAATTACAAAAATAATTTAAAACTCTTATAAAAACCAACCTTTATTAGTTAGTTTGAAATCTAATGTCAACAACAAATCTATACACAACTAGTATAGGGCTAACTATTAGTCTCGAAATATAATGTCAATATGATTAAACTTATGAATTGTTAGACATGTAGACACTATCATACATATCGTAGCATATCATGATATTATTTTTAGTATCATTTTAGGGCCAAGATCCTCAACGCTATTCAGGATCCAGAACATATCTCAGGATTCTGATCATTATCATTACTAGTATTTTCTAACATCTTTAACGGATACATTTGTATTCTCTTTTTTACATGTGCATAAATAGTCAACATAAGACTCATTCTTAATGAAGAAACACTTTTACCAGTCAAAAGACCCGAGAATACCAAGTCAAACCGACGTGTTCATTTTTATTCGAGAGGATCCAAGAAATATCAGACTTATTCTTACTTAAACTAGACTATAAATAAACATGTACTTAGCACACGACACTAAACTAGACTCTTTACAATACTTGTACTCGTTTACTTACTTTCATCTCTATAATTCATATATCAATCAATATAATTAAATAAGGCAGGTAATTAATATCACCTCCCAAGGTTTTGTTTTGGAGATCCTAGCAAGGATCAAGGGTTCTCCTTATAAATCAATTGCACAATCTTCTTCTAATTTTCATAATCACTTTACCAAAAACACCATATCCTCTTATTCAATTTGGTTATTTTTCACTCAACTGATTTTGACCAAAACAATTTGGTGCCCACCATGGTGCAGTGGTGTTTATATCTTGAAAATCATGTCGACATAACCAATTTTCCCTTCTTCCTCTATTCCCTCTACCCCTTCAAAAAATCTTCCACCTCCTTCAAGCGGACTCCCTGGTTAGAGGAAAACTTTTGATGCACAAAAAAAGACCACTCATCTCGTTGCTTAAGGATCCCTGGGATCCCATAATCCTCCTACCTTGGTCTCTAATAACAAACTCTTCTCCACGATGAAGAAGTTGAAACATTAGGTGGTTTAGCAATAAGAGGACAACATAACACTGCTTAATGAAATGTAAAGGATAAGGGTGGAGATCTATAAACCTCAGGAGGCAGTACCCTTGATCTTACAACCGAGGATCCTTTATTTTGACAACCCAAGATCCCTAGGAAAACGCCCATAAGTGAAAACTCCAACATTTGTTACTACCCTTATAGAGAGAGCAATCCAAAACATCTTAACTCATGTGAGCTAGGATCTTGATAAGCTCTTTAATACCCTTAATAATAGAAATATTGGTAACTTCTTTAACGATAATACTATTAATACTAACTCTATGGATCTTGATACGGGAATAAGTGCAATTATGGCCAAAGAATTCCAACAACTGAGACAAATGATCTTAAGCGTACTAGGGGTGGTCCAACCTATATCTAAAGCATTCCCCATGAGTCGTAGAATCTCAATATTTATCCCCTCATTAGCCAATACCGAACTTCCTAAGTGAGTTAGTGAGAAGTTGGATAGTGAGTTGACCCGTCTTAGATTACGATTTAAAGACCGTAAGCTTAAGATTGAATCATTAGATATAGAACTTTTAATGTCCAAAGATGAATGTCTCATTTTAAATCATAAATGTGAAATTTTGATTAGTGAAAGAAATGTTTCGATTGCTGATACCAAACAACTTAATGGTAAAACTGATGCTTTGCATAATTCTATTGATGTTATTGAAGCAAATGAGACAATTTTTGTCATCCTTAGTCTAAACCACCTAGTCCCGGAAGCGAGTTTCCAAAACCTATTGTTCGTCCCTTGAAGGAACCTCAAAATTTGATGTGTATGGAAAACATTCCGAACCACACTTATTCGGATACCCCTATTTCGCCATTGTCATCCCTTCATGAGACCTCAAATAGATATAAATCATTAATTCCTGAGTTGAAACCAATCATTATCACATGTGTTGATTCCATGCTATATCCTCTTGTGATATCCTTGGATCTAAATCTGTCTTCAGAAATTCCACGTGTCATAGATGGTATTGGAGTTTACATTCCAAATTGTGGTCCACCAAAAAATTGTGTCATTGAGGAAATTATTCCTAAGACAAATGGAAATGACTTAGACAAACTTAATGATT
Organism: Lactuca saligna; assembly: GCF_052625555.1. Taxonomy (NCBI): domain Eukaryota; kingdom Viridiplantae; phylum Streptophyta; class Magnoliopsida; order Asterales; family Asteraceae; genus Lactuca; species Lactuca saligna. The sequence goes on from NC_136424.1 coordinate 8,188,591, forward strand.
CCACAAATTCTTTTTGGGCTTCTATTGATAGTGATGTAGAAGGGGAAATTAGGTGAGATGACGAAAATTCGTTCAAATCCTATGTTTCCAACTCAAAAGTTGTTTCTAAGATGACTTTATTTCCTATTAAGCATCATTTTAACAATCCATATGTTGGACAATATTCCAAGTCATCATCTAAATCTCGGAAGAAACCTTGGTTGAGCAAAAAGGATATTGTTCATCCAAAGATAGAAGCTAGAAAAGCTCTAGAAAAAGAAAATAGATATAGGCAATGCTCTAGGTTCCTTGAGATATTTAAGAAGAAAGTACCTTAAACAGTTCATCCAACAACTAGGAAACACAATGCCTTCATGTCTGTTAAGATTCTTAAGAGATCATCGATTCCTTTTAGTTCTGATACTTGTGATTATTTTGTCAAAACATGTGTGAAAACTGTTAATGTTGATCCCTCATCTAAGAAAAACCACTCTCCCCGGAAAGTATCCTCATCTGTGTTTATAGGTCCCTAGGATGACATGATTTTCAAACGAAAATAACTTCCAAAATTAAATGTGCCTACGAATGCATTTGCAATATCCCAAAAATCGTGACCAAAAACTTCATTTTAAATTATTAAATAAACCATAGTTATCAAAATCATTTCATCCAAAAACATAAGTCATTGTATCAAATCGGGTCATCATATCAAAACACATGTCAACATATCAGAGTAAAACATCGCAGGATAAAATCATGATGTGTGCAATGCAAACATACCAAGCTTGTTGCAATTGGAAGTACTTGAAACCAAAACTGAAAACCGTAAACGCGAAGCTTAGTGAGTCTCCCCAAACTACCACATACCATACACATAATCACATATAATGGGCCCCCGCCCCTTCCTCAGGCCCCATCCAGCACCAGACAGTGTCCAACATTAGGCCCCGCCTGACATAGAGCCCCGCTCGGTATACAGATCTGTTTCTCCCAGGCACTGCTTGTCATTGGGTCCCATTCTCTATAAACATACATGCAATAACATATAATCATGCTAGTATATAAGGAATCATACAAAATACTATATATTCCAATCCTAAGGCCTCACCTAACATGGACCCCGCCCTTACTCTACTAATGATGAGATATGGAACCCTGTCTACTCTCAACTAGTGATAAGATACGGGACCCCACCCAACTCACCTCCCTACCAGGTACATACAAGTATCACAGAGACAACAAGTATAACTAAACATGCATTCCTTCATCGGGTACCACCCGACATCGAACCGTAGTTCGGAAACATACATATAAACATTCCTCGGGCCGTGCCCGACATCAGAACATAATCCGGAAAGCAAATAGAGTTTCCTTGGGCTTTTCACGGCATTGGACTGAAATCCGGAAACATATAAAACAAGCACATGCAGGAATCATGAAGACATCAAGCATTCAAACATTCCTCGGGCACCGCCCAACATCAGATTGGAATCTGGAAACACAATAACCTACATCGGGCATTGCCCTACATCGGAGCTTAGTCTAGAACATACTAACATACATAAATGGGCCAACATTGGTGCCTTCGACCTGTTCCTACAGGAGAAACTCACCTCGTAAAGCTGAATGTAGAATCCCACGGATAAACCTTTGGCTACTAGCTAGCAGATTCCTGAAGTGCTGATCTCTCGACTCCCCGAGCTACTGATCATCATACAAATTAGATAAGTCCAAGATTCTCATAACTTAACCATAAGTCCTCACTAGGGTAAAAGACCATTCTACCACTCACATACTCTTGTCCCAAAATGAACTCTACCTAAACGTTGGCCCAAAAGATAAACACTTCTGCAAGGCCCAATAATCCTTCTTAGGGTAAAATTACAATTTTACCACTGATCTAATTTGGTCCATGCCTAAGACCCAAAACTATAACATGAAAGGCCCAATACTAGGTAAACTTCCCAAGCACACTATTAGCCCACCAATGACCCAATTTTCTAAATTGGGCCCAACCCCATACGGGCGTTACCCAAAAGCCTAATGATTACTGGTCTAATAATAATTCTCTAATGGCCCAAAAGACCAAGCCCATTGGTTCCACTAAAGTCCAAAACCATTGGACCCACCAAGGCCCAATACAAAATTTTGGCCAAATTAAACATGTCCAAATAAAAGTAAAAAGTCAAAGAACTTTCTGACTAAAAATCCCAACAAACAAAAACTCCAATCCAAGTGCAAAGCCCAACATGAAGTAGCCCAAAGAAGCCTACTATTGAACCGAATGTTGGGTGTTCGTTGCCAGGCTGATGATCGGGACTTGACGTCGGAGCACATGACGTTCCTAAGATGAACTCGTTGCGTGCCCGACCAGGGACCAAAAATTTCATTTATGTCTTAATACTCTAATTCCAAAGCTCAAATCTTCAAAATACCTTTTTATCAGAGTCTTAATCCATAAATTCCTCATCTTGGTACATTTGCATGGTATAAAAAGGACCCAAACATCAATTAAAGCTTCCAATCTATAAACCAAGACCCAAAATCATTGTATGACTGGTCCTCAACCATCAAGTTACCATTTTTATGACTCTAACAACTCAGAAACGTGAGGATCTTCAATCCTAGGATCTTAGAGTCACTAAAACTCCCAAAGAGCTTCCATATGTGTAACGCCTGTGTTTCTGGGCTTGCCATTTTTAGCAATGTAATAGTCTAGGTTAACCTTTGTAACTAAATTTGAAATAATAAAAATGTATTATTTGTGAATTATGTGATTTATGTGTTTATTTTCTTGATTTTTATAATTTAATGAATTACAAATAAAATAAGCGTCAAAATTAAAGTGTGAGATAAGCCCGATATCTTTGCATAAAGTTGTAGTGGTCGAAACAAGGATTTCGGAGATATAAGAAATGCCAAAATCCGAGTTATAACGAAGAAGTTATGACCTGTCGAAGTTTCGAGACAGAACCGGCACGACGCCGAGTGACGTAAAATATGAATTTAAGATAGAACGATATTTAGCCTTAGCGATCTAAACGAAAGTCGTAGATTTCGTTAAACCGAGAGCGTGCATAAAAGGAACGCCCAAATCTGACTTCGTATGAGGAAGTTATGATTTTCTGAAGTTTCAACGTGGCAGTATGCAGCCCGAATACTCGATTTGAGATCGAGCGGTTTTTAGCTGAAACAATCTAAATGAGAATCGAAGATCTTGTTGTTAGTAGCGAAGCAATGAAAAGTTAGGCGAGAACGGACGTCAGACGAAGAAGTTATGAATTTATAACGAAGTTTTTCTGTCCCGGCCTTCTAAAAATAAATAAATAAAAATAAAAGTCAAAATTAGCCGACGGAGTCTAAATGAAAGTTGTAGAGTACGGTCTGACCTTCGCGTGGATATAAAGAACGTCGAAAACAGAGCTCGTATGCGAAAGTTACGCAATTTAGAAGTTTGACAAGTCAATTACGCCCCGCGTAATTTGAGTACGCCCCGCGTACTCAGTCGGTTGCAACTTGTCTGACCAATACTCGAGTGCCACCAGTCGACGCACGCAGTGACGTCAAAGTACGCCCCGCGTAACCCGAGTACGCCCCGCGTACTGAGTACGCCCCGCGTAATCCCAGACCCAGCAGCCTATAAATAGAACTCGAATTCAGCCATTTTCTCTTGTTCAAACTCTTCTTTCTCTCTAAGTTTTGCCTCGTTTTGCGTGCCGTTTATACCCCGAAGCCCCGGTAATATTCTCGAGCCCCGAAGCAAGATCCGAAGCCCCGAGAATCCCGAAGAGCGTTATTCCCGAGCCGAAACGCTGCCCGCGAGGAGCCCGGTTTTGTGAAGATCTTCCAGATCTACGGAGAAACACCTCTTCTGCAAGCCGTAGTGCTGCCCGATCATCTTCTGATCAAGTGAGTGTGTAGTTACTTTCATTCCAACACAATATTATGAAGTATTTCCTATAAAATACGTGTTATGTGTATATACTTGGTTGTTATACGTGTGAGTGTATATTCACTCTCTTCTATCTTATAGATCTGAAGTATTCTCTATGAAATACGTGTTATGTGTGTATGCCTCATCTGTTATGTGAAAAATGTTTTGATTGAGCATGCTATACAGGTTTTGAAACTACGTATAAAAAATGTATATTTTATCTACTAATATGTTGGGTAGAATATGGGTAGATAGTTGGTGTGTAATAAACAGATGAGAGGCCTCGATGTTGTTTTGATCCAGTCATCTAGCGGAATTTAGATGACGACCACGGACTTTTCTAGATAGTCCAGTGGAACACTAGCAGGCTCATAACCTGTAGGTGTTAATGAACTTGGGTGTTCATTCGCTGTATTCCATCCCCCCATGGTTGCCTTATTTGACTTATATTGCTGAGGAACCCCCGAAGCATGTGTAGTCGCCCCGATGAAATATTCTTAGACTAGGTCCCTTGTGTTAGTTATTTTAGGGACATAAAGTGAGAATAACGGGAATGGGTAACTGGGTTATTGTTGGTTGATAAAAATTAATTTAATTATTTATTGTGGGTTGAAAACCCTATATGCTCACCAGGCTCCCAAGCCTGACCCACTCAGTTGATTTATTTTACAGGAAGTGGCGCAAGAGCTTAAGATGGGCGAACATCAAGTTGTTTTGTTTACAAGTCTGTATATGTATATATTTGTTGAAAGACTTGTAATGCTATCGTTTATGCTTTATGATCTGTATCGGAACATGACATCCCGACTTTTGATTATGAAATGAAATCATATTTCTTTATGAAATGTTTTGATAAATATCTATTTTATCATGTTTTGTTTTTGGGAACAAATTCCGCATCTCTTTTAAAATTAAAAGGATTTACTCTGAAAATTATTTTAAAAAGCATAAATGAAATCAGTCTTTTCGGGCCGAGATTTTGGGGATGTCACAGTTGGTATCAGAGCATTAGTTTAAGCGAACTAGGAATTTGTAGGATTTCTAGACTTAAACTTAGAATGCTAAGTGGAATTTTGAGATGTGTCTGTTATGTTTTAAGACACAAGCACTAGTTTATTTTAGGAAAGTTGCCTAAAATGCTTTATGTGCTAAATGTTATATGTTGCCATATATGATATTATTTGTTCGGATCTATGGTCTGTTGCCGACCGGATCTAGAAACCTTATGTGTGTAGGATTCTAAGCGTACGTCTACGATATTAGAACTAGCATGTAAACGTTTCGGAGTGACAAGGATGATTTGAATATCTATCGTGAATAAGGATCTAATTTCACCTTATTCGGTGTGTAGATCAAAAATGGTGAGAACAAGAAGTGGAGTTGGAAATGTTGATGAAAATAGGAATCAACCACCAGTGATTGAACAAAGACATGTTGTAGCAGCAGCACCTGAGCCAATAACCATGGCTGGTGTGCAATTGATGATTCAGACGATGTTGGATCGTCAGATGGAGGAAACTAGACGGTTGCTTCAACAAAATCGTGAAGAACTGTCGATTCGTGTGGAAGAGCCTGAATTAAATGAAGGGCACTCGGAAGGTGGAAACTTCAGTGGATCAGTTGGTCAAGCCAACCCACCGATAGTTAGGCAAGATAACCGCGATGGAAGGAATGATGGAATGGGATGCAAGTACAAGGACTTTTTGACTTGCAAACCATCGACCTTCAATGGAAAGGAGGATCCGATTGGGGTTATGGATTGGATCTCCGAAATGGAGCTAGCCTTCATGACGTGTGGTTGCAGAGGTAAGTTGCAAACCATCTATGCTGTGCGTCAATTCCGAGGTGGAGCCGTTCGTTGGTGGAACACTCTAGGGAAGACTTTGAGCCCTAATGAGCCACTGCAATTGTCATGGGCAGAGTTCTTGGTGCAGTTTAAGCGCAAGTTCTGCTCGGCTCAAAATCTGTTGGAGTTGGAGAACAAGTTCCTGACATTGACTAAGGGCAGTATGTCAGTTGATGAATACACCAATAACTTCACCGATAAGATGGAGTTTGCCTTGCGTATCGTTCCAGACGAGCTGACGAAGGTGGACCGGTATGCGAAGGGACTCCCATGGGAGTATGAGGTGCCAGTACGTCAGGCACATACTTTAGAGGCAGCTATCTGGGCTGCCAAGTCTGTTGAGAACATGATAAAGGGGAGAACCACCAACAAGGTTGAGGTTGGTGAGAAGAGGAAGTTTGAGGGAACATCTGGTTCCGGCAAGAAAAGCAAATTTTCGAAATCTGATTCGAAAAGGTTTGGTGGGGGTAAAGGAGGGGAAGCGAAGTGGTGTGAAAAGTGTAAGAAAAAGCACTTCGGGAAATGTAGCGAGGATGTAACTTGCTACAAGTGTGGAAAGGTTGGACATTTTGCCAATGAATGTCCGAACAACAAAAGGATGTGTTTTGGTTGTAATGAAGAGGGGCATATTTTGAAAGACTGTCCGAAGAAGAAGGAGGCAGCTAAGCCCAACATTCCACCAAAGCCGAAGGCGAGAGCATTCCAGATGACACTGGAAGCTGCTAAGGATGAAGCTGATGTCGCTTCAGGTACCTTTCTCGTTAACAATTTGCCTGCCCAAATTTTATTTGATTCTGGAGCCAACTACTCCTTTATATCGCATGAATTTGGTAGAAAACTAGCTTTGCCTGTTGATAGACTAGATAATGCTTTATTAGTCGAAGTTGCTAGTGGCAAGTTTGTACCTGTTAGCCATCGTATGAAAAACATCTTAATCGACTTGAATGGGAATAAGTTCTGCGAGGAATTATTGCCTATCGAACTTAACGGTTTCGACATCGTGTTGGGAATGGATTGGCTCAGCGCCAATGATGCTGAAATTTTATGCAAGAAGAAGATTGTTAAAGTAAACCCGCCTGGGAAGGAATCATTTATGGTGTATGGGGATAAACGCCGAGTGAATTCTGGGATCATTTCCCTAATGAAAGCCAGAAAGTGTTTGACCAAGGGATGTACATCATATTTAGCATTCGTGATTGATGCTAAGAAGGAGAAGAAGGTGATGCAGAGTATTCCTGTGGTGTGTGATTATCCGGAAGTATTTCCCGAAGATCTTCCTGGATTACCACCTGATCGACAAGTGGAATTCCGTATTGACTTGTTACCAGGAACCACGCCAATAGCAAAAGCACCTTATCGATTAGCACCAACGGAGATGAAGGAGCTGATGATGCAACTTCAAGAGTTGTTGGACAAAGGTTTCATTAGACCTAGTTCATCACCCTGGGGAGCTCCGGTGTTATTTGTGAAGAAGAAAGATGGAAGTATGAGAATGTGCATTGATTACAGAGAGCTGAACAAGGCAACAATAAAGAATAGATATCCGTTGCCAAGGATTGATGACCTATTTGATCAATTGCAAGGTTCGAGCTATTTCTCGAAGATCGATCTTAGGTCAGGATATCATCAGCTGAAAGTAAGAGAGCAGGATATAGAGAAGACTGCGTTCAGAACTAGATATGGACACTACGAGTTCTTGGTTATGTCGTTTGGACTAACCAATGCTCCGGCAGCATTCATGGATTTAATGAATAGGGTTTGTAATCCGTTCCTTGATAAATCCGTGATAGTGTTCATCGACGACATTCTGATTTACTCAAAAAGCCAGGAGGAGCATGGCAGACACTTGCGAGAAGTGTTAGAAGTTTTGAAGAAGGAGAAGCTATATGCTAAGTTCTCCAAATGTGATTTTTGGATTCGTGAAGTCCAATTCTTGGGTCACGTGGTCAACCAGGAAGGGATAATGGTTGATCCAGCAAAGATTGAAGCTGTAATGAAGTGGGAACAACCGAAAAGTCCCACGGAGATCCGAAGCTTTTTAGGATTAGCCGGATATTACCGAAGGTTTATCCAAGGCTTTTCTTCGATTGCTACTCCATTGACAGCTTTGACCCACAAAGGAGCTGCTTATGCTTGGAGTGAGAAGCATAAAGAAGCATTCGAGAAGCTAAAGAAGAAACTATGCGAGGCACCGATACTTTCTCTACCCGATGGAGTTGAAGACTTCGCTGTTTATAGCGATGCGTCTGGGGTTGGATTGGGTTGTGTTTTAACCCAAAGAGAAAAGGTGATAGCATATGCGTCTCGACAACTGAAAGAGCATGAAAAGAACTACCCGACTCATGATTTGGAGTTGGCAGCGGTAGTTTTCGCTCTGAAGATATGGAGGCATTACCTCTATGGCACTAAGTGCAAACTTTTCACTGATCATAAGAGTCTCCAATATCTCTTTAATCAGAAGGAATTGAATATGAGGCAACGACGCTGGCTGGAATTACTCAAGGACTACGACTGCGAGATACTTTACCACCCCGGTAAGGCTAATATTGTTGCTGATGCTCTCAGTCGGAAAGTCAATCTTGAAAGGAAAAGGCCAAGATCGTTGAGAATTGAAGTTGTCTCGACAATTGTGGAAAGTATAAAGAAAGCTCAAGAGGAAGCTTCTGAGAAAAATGACCGAAAGGAGGAACGTTTGGGTAAAACGTTGGTGTTTGGTACAAACGGTCATGGGCTGAAGGTATTCCAAGATCGTATTTGGGTACCTAAGTCAGGAGGAGTTAGAGATCTTCTGATGGAAGAAGATCACAAGACCATGTATTCGATTCATCCCGGTAGCACTAAAATGTATAGGGACCTGAAACCCTACTACTGGTGGCCGACGATGAAGCTTGATGTTGCAACGTATGTGGCCGAGTGTGTGACTTGTGCGAGAGTCAAGACACAACATCAGAAACCGTACGGGAGTTTAGAACCTTTACCTGTGCCTATGGGTAAGTGGGAAGACATTGCCATGGATTTTGTCACTAAATTACCCAGAACAAAGAATGGTCACGACATGATTTGGGTGATCGTTGATCGATTCACTAAGAGTGCGCATTTCATAGCAGCCAGGGAGAAATGGTCTATGGAAAAGCTTGCGAATTCTTATGTGAAGGAAATTGTGAGACTTCACGGTGTTCCGTTAACAATTGTGTCGGATCGTGATAGTCGTTTCACCTCGCGATTTTGGAAAAGTCTACAAGAAGAATTGGGTACCAAGTTGTGTTTAAGTACAGCTTACCATCCGCAGACCGATGGTCAGAGCGAACGAACGATACAAACACTTGAAGATATGCTGAGAGCATGTACCTTGGAATTCCTAGGTAATTGGGATGAACATTTACCGTTGGTAGAATTTTCCTATAACAATAGTTTTCACTCGAGCATTAAGATGGCACCTTACCAAGCTTTGTATGGACAAAAGTGTCGTACGCCGTCTTGTTGGCTTGAGGCTGGGGAAAAGCAGTTTATGGGACCGGAGATGGTTCATCAGACTGCTGAAAAGTTGAAAATAATTAGGGAAAGAATGTTAGCAGCTCAAGATCGTCAAAAGAGTTATGCTAACAAAAAGCGAAGACCGACGACTTTTGAAGTTGGGGATTCGGTTTTGCTTAAAGTCTCGCCGTGGAAGGGACTTATAAGATTTGGTAAAAGGGGAAAGTTGAGTCCAAGGTTTATTGGACCGTTTAAAGTTCTTCAGAGGATTGGGAACCAAGCTTACAAGCTCGAACTACCAGAAGAACTGAGTGGAATTCATAACACTTTTCATGTGTGTTATTTACGAAAGTTCACGGGGGAAGTTCCCGACATGATTCCACTTTCGGAGTTGAGAATCGATGAGAACAAAAGGTTGATTGAAGAACCAGAGGCAATTGTTGACCGAAAGACTAAGAAATTGCGACGTAAGATGGTGGAGTTAGTGCTTGTCCGATGGAAACACACGAATGGGCCAAACCTCACCTGGGAGACGGAGAGTGACATGAGGAGTCGCTATCCGCATTTGTTTGTTGATGTGTGATTCCGGGGACGGAATCATTCTAAAGTGGAGAGAATTGTAACGCCTGTGTTTCTGGGCTTGCCATTTTTAGCAATGTAATAGTCTAGGTTAACCTTTGTAACTAAATTTGAAATAATAAAAATGTATTATTTGTGAATTATGTGAATTATGTGATTTATGTGTTTATTTTCTTGATTTTTATAATTTAATGAATTACAAATAAAATAAACGTCAAAATTAAAGTGTGAGATAAGCCCGATATCTTTGCATAAAGTTGTAGTGGTCGAAACAAGGATTTCGGAGATATAAGAAATGCCAAAATCCGAGTTATAACGAAGAAGTTATGACCTGTCGAAGTTTCGAGACAGAACCGGCACGACGCCGAGTGACGTAAAATATGAATTTAAGATAGAACGATATTTAGCCTTAGCGATCTAAACGAAAGTCGTAGATTTCGTTAAACCGAGAGCGTGCATAAAAGGAACGCCCAAATCTGACTTCGTATGAGGAAGTTATGATTTTCTGAAGTTTCAACGTGGCAGTATGCAGCCCGAATACTCGATTTGAGATCGAGCGGTTTTTAGCTGAAACAATCTAAATGAGAATCGAAGATCTTGTTGTTAGTAGCGAAGCAATGAAAAGTTAGGCGAGAACGGACGTCAGACGAAGAAGTTATGAATTTATAACGAAGTTTTTCTGTCCCGGCCTTCTAAAAATAAATAAATAAAAATAAAAGTCAAAATTAGCCGACGGAGTCTAAATGAAAGTTGTAGAGTACGGTCTGACCTTCGCGTGGATATAAAGAACGTCGAAAACAGAGCTCGTATGCGAAAGTTACGCAATTTAGAAGTTTGACAAGTCAATTACGCCCCGCGTAATTTGAGTACGCCCCGCGTACTCAGTCGGTTGCAACTTGTCTGACCAATACTCGAGTGCCACCAGTCGACGCACGCAGTGACGTCAAAGTACGCCCCGCGTAACCCGAGTACGCCCCGCGTAATCCCAGACCCAGCAGCCTATAAATAGAACTCGAATTCAGCCATTTTCTCTTGTTCAAACTCTTCTTTCTCTCTAAGTTTTGCCTCGTTTTGCGTGCCGTTTATACCCCGAAGCCCCGGTAATATTCTCGAGCCCCGAAGCAAGATCCGAAGCCCCGAGAATCCCGAAGAGCGTTATTCCCGAGCCGAAACGCTGCCCGCGAGGAGCCCGGTTTTGTGAAGATCTTCCAGATCTACGGAGAAACACCTCTTCTGCAAGCCGTAGTGCTGCCCGATCATCTTCTGATCAAGTGAGTGTGTAGTTACTTTCATTCCAACACAATATTATGAAGTATTTCCTATAAAATACGTGTTATGTGTATATACTTGGTTGTTATACGTGTGAGTGTATATTCACTCTCTTCTATCTTATAGATCTGAAGTATTCTCTATGAAATACGTGTTATGTGTGTATGCCTCATCTGTTATGTGAAAAATGTTTTGATTGAGCATGCTATACAGGTTTTGAAACTACGTATAAAAAATGTATATTTTATCTACTAATATGTTGGGTAGAATATGGGTAGATAGTTGGTGTGTAATAAACAGATGAGAGGCCTCGATGTTGTTTTGATCCAGTCATCTAGCGGAATTTAGATGACGACCACGGACTTTTCTAGATAGTCCAGTGGAACACTAGCAGGCTCATAACCTGTAGGTGTTAATGAACTTGGGTGTTCATTCGCTGTATTCCATCCCCCCCATGGTTGCCTTATTTGACTTATATTGCTGAGGAACCCCCGAAGCATGTGTAGTCGCCCCGATGAAATATTCTTAGACTAGGTCCCTTGTGTTAGTTATTTTAGGGACATAAAGTGAGAATAACGGGAATGGGTAACTGGGTTATTGTTGGTTGATAAAAATTAATTTAATTATTTATTGTGGGTTGAAAACCCTATATGCTCACCAGGCTCCCAAGCCTGACCCACTCAGTTGATTTATTTTACAGGAAGTGGCGCAAGAGCTTAAGATGGGCGAACATCAAGTTGTTTTGTTTACAAGTCTGTATATGTATATATTTGTTGAAAGACTTGTAATGCTATCGTTTATGCTTTATGATCTGTATCGGAACATGACATCCCGACTTTTGATTATGAAATGAAATCATATTTCTTTATGAAATGTTTTGATAAATATCTATTTTATCATGTTTTGTTTTTGGGAACAAATTCCGCATCTCTTTTAAAATTAAAAGGATTTACTCTGAAAATTATTTTAAAAAGCATAAATGAAATCGGTCTTTTCGGGCCGAGATTTTGGGGATGTCACAATATGTTCATAAGAAGCACAAAACAAGCCCTAATGTAGATCTTAAGCTATAAGGTAGCAATTTAGAAACTTTATACCTTTTGAGAGTTGCAAATGGGATGGAGAACCTGGATCCAAAAGCTCTTCCTTGACCAATGAGACTCCAAGGTGATCACTCTTCTTGAAGAACACTAAATACACTGAAAGATGGTCTTCCAAGATCACACACTCACAATTAGGGTTAGGGTTTCGAAAAGAGGATTATGGTACAGTGGAGGCTGAGAATGAAGAGCCTTGGGTCTTAAGTTGCTTAAATAGGGCACACTTAGGTTTTTTGAGTGTAGAACATGAACGCATTATTTTCATCTTGGCCTCCGCATTTAACTTCATGCACTAAATGCTGAGCGTTTAACGTATGAAGTCCCCACGTTCGAGCCTTTCCTCCAACGCCAATCTACCAATTAAATTCCTAGGCTTGAAGAACCTCCATAATTTGTAATTCAAGCTTATGCAGGCCATATGAATCTTATAATTCATGAGATGTTACAACATTGAACAAAGAAAAAGATTCTTGGAACACTGTGGTTTAGAAACCCTCTAAAGGTTCAAATCCAAAGTTTGAATCGAAAATAAAATATAATGAACACTCAGCTGAACCACCTTAGAGCATAGCTCTTCCTGAAACACCTCAGAAAATTGTGTCTCCTAGAAAAGCAGTGTCAAAACAACCATTAGTTGAGTATGACTTTTGGATAAATGAAAAGACTTTGGCATTCTGCATATTCCCAAAAGAATCTCAGAAAAAGCTTTCAAAACACCAGTTTCTTAGAAATCACAACTTAAGTCCAAAGCCTATGCTAAAGTCCCTAAATCTAACTCAGATCCTAAAAATTCCAAAACTCACAGATTTTTTTAAGCGTTTTGTGCTCCAAAACAAGATACAATATAATATATTGATAGTGCTTGTTTCATGCACATGACTGGGCAAAAGGATTTTCTATGTGATTTGAAGCCTGAATCGAACCTTGGTTATGTCACTTATGGCAAAAATTTAAACTCCCAAAATTCAAGGTTATGGCATCTTAACCAATGACAATTTCTCTGTCTCAAATCTAGCTTATGTAGCTGATCTCAAGCATAACCTGGTTAGTGTCGCACAACTCACTGACCCAAATCGAAGAGTTAAATTCTATAAAAAGCATAACTATCTCTTTACAGTAGACCAAACATAATGTCTCATCAAATCAGATCGAATCAAGAATATGTATCCTCTAGATATCAATATAATCATTTAGAAGCCATAATTGTGTCTTCTATCAAAAGTTGTTCCTAATGTAAGTTGGTTATGGTATAGGAGGCTTGCTTATATCAGTTTTAGATACATAAACATTCTCGTTTCATGTGAAATGGTCTGAGGTTTGCCTCTCCTCATGTTTGAGAACAATCATCTTTGTGCTGCATGTAAATGTGGGAAGCAATGAAAGAAAGGTCATCATGTGATAATTGAAAATTTCATTTTGGATCTACTCAAACTTCTTCACATTCATCTTTATCGGCCATGAGTTGTCGAAAGTTTACATGAAAAAAATATATTATTGTGATTGTTGATGACTATACAAAAATTACCTGGGTGGTCTTTTTTAGAATGAAATTGGAAACAGCTTCCAAGCTCATTAATTTCATCAAAGGAACTGAAGTATTGGTGAAGTTACCTGTTCGAAGAATTCGCAGTGACAATGGATTCGAACTCACAAATACCTCGACTGAAAAGTTTCTAATTGACAAAGGCATTAAACACAACTTTTCTACTCCCTAGAATCCACGTATGAAGTAATGAATGGTCGAAAATCAAATATCATGTTCTTACATATCTTTGGGTGGTGATGCTTTATCAAGCACAATCGATATCAGATCTCTAAGTTCCAACCTAAATCCAATGAAGCCATATTTCTTGGATATTCAGCTAAACCAAAAGCCTACTAAGTTATGAATCATCGAACTCATGTAATTAAAAAAAGCTTTGATATCACTTTTGATGATAATTTTGTTTGAAACTCAAGACCTACTCATGTCACAACATACATCTCGGAGTCCAATGATCCACCTACTGGGTCTTTCAATACTCAAGTTATCCATGAAGTTGATTTCGAATGTCTGTTCGGACCAATAAAAATAGCCCTTGATTCGAAATCTCGATCAAGATAATCCGCAATTTCCTCTCCTATTTCTCAAAATATCTCTGGTCCTACCCCCAACCTTTCCTATATTTTATTGCAAAATATTCCCATATCGGGTTAAAGGGGAGAATACCTCCACCTTTGTTCCTCAAAGGCAAGTAATCAACCCAACCCTCGAATCAAATGCTGATGGTTTCCAGGATGAAACCGAACAATTTTCTAAAATTCTAAACAAATATGAAGTTGATGTTAATTTCTTTGACTTTCCAAATGATGAGGATGCCGACATGTTTAGTTCAGAAGTTTATGGGAGCATCTTCCTAAAATTCAAATTGTTAAGGGGGAGAAACATAACCCTATTGTTATTGTCGGTCCATATGTTGGTCAAGAATTACCAAGATTACACATTTGGACAAAGGATCATTCTCCAAATCAAGTTATTGGAAATATTAATGGTTGCTCTCAAACTCTCTCTCGTGTAATATTCAAAATGAGTGTCACTTCTCGGCATTCATTTCAGTGGTTGAACCAAAATCCATCGAAGAAGCACTAGAACATTACGATTCAAAATGAGTGTCACTTCTCGACATTCATTTCAGTGGTTGAACCCTAGTCATATATGAGCTTGCCTCGGAAGAGAATAGACTAGCTGCCTTAAAAGGACGAAGGAAGCACATTACTCATATGCGAAAGGTATCTACGTTGAAACCTAAAGCCAACATGAGAACCAAATCCGGTGAATGCTCTCAAAAGAATTCACTGATCGGATCTCAACCTGACTCTTGGTCACTACCAACCCCTCCTACCTACTCTTCTGAAGTAACCTTAGGAGTTTGATAAACAAAAATTACACATACACGAGGAGTCTATTTATAATCTACCCATATCCCCCTAACAGGATGTTGCTAGTATTGAACAAAGTCCCTTGGAGCCGCTTAATACACACTCACGTGTCAATTTGAGAAACCCTATTTCTTCTACACAAGCACAATCAGTGGCTCCAACCATTGATTCCATGATTTATAAGACAGGAGCAGTCCATCCTACCTTGAAAGCCATAACCAATATGATATGTAGTGCAAGTAAAGTACGATCGGGTTTTTTTTGACAAAGATTAGATTGATTTTGTTGACAGTTCTCACTCAAGGCATCAGAGATAACATGAGAACAAGTTGAATATACTTTTATCTCTATGCGCCAACATGCCATCAAAAGTCAAATTCCATTCATCTATCCTTATAATGAAGAGAATGATTGGGATCCCCAACCATGCAATGATGCATTGAAGACAACAACGAGTGCATATGTTCCTACCCGTGATATTTCAATTGATGATCCTCCTTGGAAAGATGATAGTGCTGCAAAAGAAGCTTCTTTGTCCAAGAATTTTTCCGAACCAAGCAAGCTAAATGACGATGAAGATCTCCCCGATGAGCTCATGTTTGAAGATGATAACATAATAGTTTGCTCCATCTCAGTTCTCTCTTCCTTTATCGTGTTGCAACAACCTACCTCCTCCAATACTCGTTTTAATTTTGGACTCTCTTTGTCCCCAGACGAATATGGAGAAAATAGAAATTAAGAAGGAAACAAGATCTCGCATCTACACATCTAGAAACAACCATAGATGATGATCATGAGAATACAACCTAAGGTGACCAGAACAACGATGATGACGGTCCTGAAGACTCCGATGATGACAAAATGTCTGAAAGCTCCTCTTCGGACACCGGATCCTTCGACATTATTGAACCATTTGTTGTCTTGGAACTCTAAGACAATGTGTCAATTACCAATTCTACATTTGATAAGGTTACTGAAAAGGTTGCATCACTTAACTTAAAAATCGATTTCGTGATCAAATCTCTTCATGAGATCAAGGCTACAGGTCGCATGGAAATTAATTGATCAAATCAGTTGGACGAACACATCTTTCTTCGCCTCAAGCGCACCTTAGAAGAATCTGAGGAATGCTATAAAGAAAACCTCAAAAATCATAACTCCACCACTTCTACAATGCTTAAGATCCAAGATGACGTGATCTTTGCTACCAATGAACTTATGAAGCTGACTCATGTTCATCATGAAAAGTAAATTCAAAGATTGGAAAAGGAAATTCTTCACAAGGATGCCATGAATATGTTCATGCAAGATGTTCTCATTAAATTTATCCAATTAGCTCAACACTTTGTGGATACTCCAAACCACAATTTTCATGAACCGCTCCTCGTCCTCGAAGAAACATTTGACCATCTCAAAGCTCAAGCTCCAACTATTGATGCATATGATTCGCTTCCCAAGCAAATCAACATGAGCTTTCAATGGGTGTTTGAGTGATTGGATGATTTGAAGTCAAAATCTTTTCTTGCATCGGAGGCAGGGCCTTCCCATGCAAGAGGGGGAGAATAGATAGTTCAATATGAATTCTAAGATGAAACTACCGATGATGAGAGAATTAAAGTAGAAGATATAAAGATGATTTTGATGATCTTGTGGAAACTGTAATTATTGGACTTCAAGCCATTAGGGAATAACCTTCCTTCATTTAGATTCATTTCGAAAGAAGAGAAAAAGAAATGTTCATCAGTCTCTTGGCCATCAACGCAAAAAGAAACAATCAAAAGGAGTCGTGACATGGTAAACGAAAAAAAAAAGAATTAACTATTGATGCCTTTAGAGGGACTTAGCCAATGCCTCCTCCTATCTGTACTCCAAGGATTGTTTCAATTGATGAGGGTTCTCCCACCAGGAAACCTGATGAGACTCCTAAAGAGCCTTTGGTTCCTCCTCCTCCATCCGAGCTAGACTACTCAATCCGGCCATCAAATCATCTCTTCCATCTCTACACAAGAAGATCAAACTAAAGACAAAGGAAAAAAGATACCTACTGAATCATCTCTTCCATCTCTCTTTTGTCGTGTATGAATAACGTGAGTGGGAGGTGTATTGTTCCAAAAGGCCACACGTTGTGTCCTATGAAACATTCCAATGGCCCGCCTGCTGGGAGCTTCAACTCCTCCTTCCAGGAATGCGATAATTGTTGGAAGCAATGTTCGTATAAAATGTTCGTGCTGCTGTTGTTGTCTATATAGACTCGGTGGATTTGTTTGTTGCGTATGCAAGCGGTTATAAGAAGTGGATATTTGGGATTCTAGCCTTGAGGTCTCAGTTCTTCCGACAAGAAGCTCATGTTTTGTATTTTTTGGATCAATGCTGCTACATCATGGTTTGCCTTGTGTTGTCTATGCTTTTTGCATGGTCTATATATTGATCATAAGCACTCTATCCTGCTGTTGTTGCTTATCAGACGTGGCCATATTGTTATCTGTAATGGCGAGTGATGAGCGCCACGTACTTGATGAAAAATCTATGAAAATATCGGTCTTCCTTGTGTTTGATGTTGATCAGGAAAGTTTGCTAGCTTATAATGCTTCTTTTGCGGAGTTGATGTCATCATTTTGCAACGAGACAGGTCTTGTGTTCACCATCGCAGACACGTAATGTTGTATATCGGGTTGTGTAGCACTGATTACATGTTCGGATGGCGCCAACTATTGTGATATGTCTCTGGCATGAGTCTATCTTCCTTTGTGGGTGGAGAAAAATAGCCTGAGAATCACAGTACAAGAGAAGAAATTTGTTAGACTTCGTTTAGGAGCTATCCCGGAACGAAGCTCTTATGGTCAAGTTAGTTTCTTTCCATGAGAGTTCTAATATATTCAAGAGAAGGAGGGTAGATGAAGATTATTTGTCCCTTCACTTGGAGGAGAGGGAAACTTTTTATACCTGTCATTAGGGGAAAATATCCCCGGTAATATCTTTTACTTTTTCAGGCCCTGCAGTTCGTGGAGGTTTTTCATTGGTGGGACGTGTTCCGCACATGGTAGTTTGATATTGGTGTGGTGTTGTCAGCACATGGAATTCTGAGCACTGCGCTTCTCTTTGTGGGAGTCAGAAGTACTATTCTTTCCTGTTAGGGACATAGGCCCCAACTTTGGGGGGTTGTCTCTGATTTTTGAAGTTTCGGGGATGATTGTGCGACGGCACTTGGGCAATGGCCCAGGTATGATGCTCGCCTAGGTGGCGCTCCTTGATCAAGTTACTTTCTGGTTGACGCTTTTGTTATCCTTTGATGTATTCTTGGTGAGACACGTCAACAACTATGTAAGTAAAAGTCTCCTAGATGCTGACACTACGTATTCTCATCTTGAAAAACTAATACTTGCGCTAGTTACAAATTCTACTAAATTAATACATTATGATCCAAGATGTTATGAGAAAACCAAAGATGTCAAGAAGGTTAGCTAAGTGGTCGGTGAAGCTCAATACATTTGACATAAAGTCTGAGCCAAGATCCACTATAAAGTCGCAAGCACTAGCAAACTTTGTGGTTGACTTTAGTAATGATCTACAAGGTAAAGTGGAAATGGAAATTTACCAAATTTTAGATGATGAAAACATGTGAATATGGACACTCTTCATGGATGGAGTATCCAACCAAAGAGGAACTAGCCCTGGGATCATACAAAAGTTGTGACAGGGGGACATACTACCCTAAGCCGTTAGTTGTGAGTTCGATGCAACCAATAATGAAGCAGAATATGAATCACTAATCATCGTACTGTAACTAGCCAAGGATCTTCAAATAAAGGATTTGCACGTATATGTCGATTCTTTATCAATAACTAACCACTTTAATGGATCTTACATAGTTAAAGGCAAAAGGCTAGCATCATACTTTCAAATTCTCAAAAAATTAACTGAGAAATTTGAAACTTTTAGCCTAAACCAAGTTCCCAGGGAAAATAACGCCAAATCAAATACATTATCCAATCTAGGATCCTACCTTAGGATACCACTAGTGACTAAGATCCTGATAATCCATATAATGACCCTAATGATTGAGGATCCCGCAAAAGACTAGAAGATCACGATGATGACAAACAGACAACCAATGTTACAACAATTGAAGATCCTAGTCCTTGGCCCGCTCATCAGGATCTCAATGGTTAGGAGCTTGATCCAAATAATCGGGATCCTACCAGATCCGAGATAAAACCTATTATAGAATACATTCGTGATGGCACAATCCTAAATAAAGAAAGAACCAACAAATCATTTAAGATGAGGGTCTCACGCTTTGTGATGATCCAAAGGAAGATATACAAAAGGTCCATGGCATATCCATACTTGATGTTTGGAAGATCATGAAGCTGCAGAAGTCCTAAAATAAATACATGTATGAAATTGTGGCAACCATACTCGGGGAAGGTCCTTATGCTCCAAGATACTAATGATATGTTACTATTAGCCAACAACGAAAAAGGATGCCTTCTTACATGCACAAAATGTGATGCTTGTCAAATCAATATCAACATCCTTTATCAACTGGAAGAACCTATACAACCTATCATCTCTTGTTGGCTATTCATGAAATGGGGAATGGATATATTTGGAAATTTACCGAAGGCTCCTGGTGGAAAGATCTTCATGCTAGTAATAAATGACTTTTTCTCCAAATGGATTTGTTAAAGTAAGAGACTAAGATCTAGTCTCATTCCTTAAATGTAATGTCCTGACCATATTTGGGATCCCGGTGGAAATAATATGTGATAATGGGTCTCAGTTCATAAGAAAAAGGACTAGAGACTTTTGCATCAGTTGGGGAATTAAAATGATAACATCCACTTCTATTCATCCTCAAGCCAATGGTTAGGCAGAATCCAACAACAAGATCATAGTCAACAATTTTGAAGAAAAGTTTAGATGAGAAGAAAGGAAGATGGGTTGAGAACTTCCTTTTGCTCTATGGGCAGATAGGACAACATCAAAAGAAGCCACTGGTCAAACTCTCTATTTCTTGGTATTTGGGACAGAGACTGTGATACCAACATAAGTGGTAATCCCTATGGCAAGATACCAACTCCAAAATCAGGAGACCAACAATAAGATCCTTGCTCAGGATCTCGAAACTATTCATGAACTCAGAGATCTTTCCAGGATCCACATTGCTGCTCATCAACAAATAATAGGTAAAGTATACAACAAAAATATCAAGGTTAGAAGATTCCATGTAGGTGACTTGGTTATGAGGAAAGCATTCCAAAATACCAAGGATCCTAATGCATGAAAGTTGGCACCCAAATAGGAAGCGCCATATCTAATTGATTCAAAAGCAAGAAAGGGGGCATATTTGTTGGCTTCCATAAATGGAGACATCTTGCCATGATCTTGGAATGCCATATACCTAAAAGCATATTTCATTTAAGTTAAATCGTTCATTGTCCATTAAGATCTAAGGTATACATTCTATTCCCTTTACTTTTTTCTAAATTATTTTGTTTATTTTTTTAAGACCATTACCAATTTAAGCATCAGAGGGACATTAGCCTACTCCAAGCAAACATTTTCAATATGCTAAAATTCAAGGATCCTAGCCACTACGAATAGAGACTGTTCTCTCCTTCTATTAAGGGTACTTAATCCCCTCTAAGGTTTAAAGAGTTAACAACCTCTTTCTTACGAGTTTAGGCTTCTACACCTCACTTGGAAGCACAATATATTACTATGGGATGTGATTATGGGGATCATTTCACGCCTTAGTGACTTGGTAATCCTCTTATTTCTAAACATATGTATGTTAAGATCCTAACAAATAATCCACGGTTTATAACATTCTTATGTTATCTTAAGTTGGGATTTTCCCCACTGAATTTCTTAAGTTGTGATTTTCCCTAGTAGATTTTTTAAGTTGGGATTTTCCCTAGTGAATACCTTAAGTTGGAATTTTCCTAAATGATTTTCTTAAATTGGGATCTTCCCCGGCAAACCTCTAAGTTAGGATCCTCCTTAGTAATTTTCAAGTTGGGATCTTCCTTAGTTACTTTTGTTAGTTGGGATTTTCCGTAATATTTCTTAAAGATGAATTTTCCTAACATAAGCTAAATAGGGATTTTCCCTAGCAAATTCTAAAGTTGGATTATCTTAAGAGGAATCCTTCCCTATACAAGCTCCAAGATCCTTGGGAACTGAAGGATTTACAACACCAAATTTTTCCTAATTCAAAAGACTTCAAAAAGATCAAAACTAAACCTAAGGATCATTAGGTTCTATCTATCCTTGTTTCTTAAAATCTATCTTTCTATGCTTTATCTTTTTAAGGATCCTAGTTATTTTAAAGTCCTAAGCAATTGACTAACTATTTGCGATCATTAAGATCCCGAGAGTTCTTGTGAAAACTTGAACTCCTTAAGATCTTAAACTAGGGATCCTACTACTAAAACCATAATCATGCAATAAGACATAAACAACCATGGCTTCACATAAAAGGGGTTACTCACTAACCCTACAAATAAAGAGTAAAAATTATGTTTCATCCCAAGAAATATTTAAATTGTTTTTCAAACATAAACTACAACCTAATTATCGTCACCCACAACGTTCTCTATTTGATTCTTTATTCTTTTCTTCTTCTTCATCCTTCTTCTTCTCATCTTGTTTTCTCCTCTTCTCTGTAGGATCCTCACCGACATTAATAGGCCTACTGATCAATTGAGCCATGCCTCACGTCACCCGACTACTTTCTAGGATCCTACATTTTCAATATCCTCTGCTAACTTGATATTTGCCTTCCAAACGGCCTTGATAGCATTGCTCTTGACCTCAACAATTACCTATTCAATCTCTGCTACATGCTCCTCTTGTTTCTCTGCTTTCTCCTTGACCAATGAAGCTCCTTGTTGATCCCTTCTTTCTCCTTCAAAGTTGTTCCGACCGATCAGGATTAGCACTATGATCCTTAGTGGTGTGAGAAACATGTATGACCACCTGTAAAAGACCAATAGTGAGGAAACTAAAGCCAGATATAAGAGTGCACATGGATGCTTATACATTGCAAGAAAGAGATCAACTTCGTCAACACCTCATACACTTCACGATTCTCTATGTTAAAAACCTTAGTTGATTTTCTCTTTCGGTATCCTAGATTCTTAATCGTCAAATCTATGGAAGCTCTCTTAGGAACGAGAGAGGATGAGGTCTTTTCCTTCTTGGCTATAAGTTGGCCAATGTACGATAGAATTGATATCGGCAAGGGTAGATCGAGCACTAGAATGTGTGGATTTGGATCCTAAACATAGCAAAAGACTTCAACAAGTTCAGGAACCTTCACAAAAAATGAAATAAACAAATACAATTAAGGATCCTTACCAGTCAAAATGGGGATGAAATCAGTTGAACTCTCTTGATAACTAGGTTTTTCGATCTTGAATGATCTCTCAATCTCAGGAAAAGCAAGGAAACCTTCAATCCATCTTCGGTTTCTTCAGCAACAGGAATGATCTCTTCAAACTTGAAGGCTGCAAAAAACCAAATAACTTAAGGGAGTGTGAATTCCAAGATCCTTATAACATGAAATCCTACCCTTTTTAACCAATAATTTGGTAAGGAAGTTCTAGCTGGGATGGAGTTGTGTCTCACAAAGGAGTACTTTTATTTCCAAGTGACATCATTATGCTTGAACTTCATAACGATAGGTGACTTATCATTTTCACTTTAAGAAAAAAACAAGAGTTCCCGAAGGTCAAAAGATCATAGATGTGAGCTAATTTAGCTAGAATAATATCAAGACCCATGGAGCTGTTCAGCCGATCGATCTTGTATAGTATCCTTCAAACCGTTTGCATGGCTTGAATATACGAAATTTTGGTAATCTCAAATAACTTAGAGAAAATTTCAGGTAAAAGGGTAAGAAAGACCTAGAGAGAAAGGATATTCGGAGAAGCAAAAAAAAAGTGGAAAGTAACAAAGTCTGGTAGAATCTTGGCATCAAAAGGTTTGAAAATAGTGCCAGTGTGAAAAGCCCAAGCCGACGTCAAATCTTCGATGTCATTATCGTCAAAGGAGCATGTTTTCTCATTAGAGAAGGTTTTTGGTTCGAAAAAATCATCGTCAGGAACATCGATGATGCTTACGCGAGAGCGAATTGCTTTCTTGCCCATAATCAAAGACGAAGGAAATTAAGGAGAAAACAACCGAAGGAATACCTTCAAAGATATTAAATAACGTCTAAAAGAGAGCTGGAAAAAATAAAGGGGAATCGAGAACCTAAATGCCCTATTTATGCGAGGATCACAAAAGGGAAGAGGTGGGTGATTTGACAGATAATCATGCATATATCAACGACCAGAATTATATTCGTTGGAATTCAAATTTCCGTATCCGTTAAAATTTCAAAATAATCCTTTCTTTCTTTTTTTTATTTAAATTATACGTCTTCAAATATTTATAGATTAACTTAAATATTTCGCAGGTATAAATTGGGAGAAATTGTTAGGGCCACTATTCAGGATCTCGGATCTTCATGAACTTTCAGGGTCCCAAACATATCTCGGGATCCAGACCATTATCATAAATATTATTTCCTAACATTTTTAACATATACATTTCTACTCTTTTTCTCACATGTGCGGAAATGGTCAACATAAGACTCATTCTTAATGAAGAAATGTTTTTACCAATCAAAAGACTTGGGAATACCAAGTCAAACCAACATGTTCATTTTTATTCAAGAGGATCCCGGAAATATCAGACTTATTGTTACCTAGACTATACTATAAATACACATGTACTTCACATACTACAGATAACTAGAATAACTGCAATCATTGTACTTGTGTACTTACTTTCATCTCTGTAATTCATATTTCAGTTAATACAATTAAACAAGGCAGGTGATCATTATCACCTCCTAAGGTTTTGTACCAGAGATCCTAGCAAGGATCAAAAGCTTTACATGTAAATCACTTGTGTAATATTGTTCTAATTTCGATAATCACTTTACCAATAACACCACAACCTTTCTTTCAATTTGGTTAATATTCACTCAATTGATTTTTGACCAAAAAATCATGATATGAGATATATGGTTGTTGAATCCATGCTACGCGATTGGTTGGGACTGTATAAATTATATCACCGAACCATTCATTTATGATAAGCTTGTTTCTATACATAGTATTCATTTATGATCAGCCTATTCCTTTACATGTAACAATATAATATGTATTCATAAGAACAATCATTAATGATTAGGTTCTGTACTTGGAACTCTAGATGATTATGAATTTGATTAGTATAACTATTTTTCTTATCTTGATCCACTTTCAAGTACTATAAAAGTTGAACCACTCTATCCACTGTTACTTAGATAAATTTTGGATCCACTAGATGTTTCTAGACTAATTCATACAATCTCATAGATGTATGAAACGTTAATTACATGAACTCCCATAAGACATAGTGTATAATATGTGTAGTTTTAGATTTTATCTAAAAATGATCCCTTGGGGAAAAAGTGGAACTCCAAGATATGTAATGTGAATTAGATGATGTATAGATGATGCAAACTGTAAAGTCCCTAATCTGCCCGTGTATCAATCAGATCCGTTTGATGGTGCGGAATCCCAATCAAATGGATGATATCAGATCAAATAGAAGAGAAGGAGAAGAAGAATAATATGAATCTTGAATGTATTGATAATATGAATTAAGTTCCTTACACAAGATTCACCCACACAAACGTTCCTTTCTCTCTGGCCGTAAACTCCTTCGTGTTCATCAATCTATTCCTCACACCCTAATACCTATATTTATACTAAGGTAACATGGGCCAGAAACAAATGGGCCTTAAATGAGTTTACGGCCGTAAGGTGTTTACGACCGTAAACTCAGCTGTAAACATGACCATAAAACTCATAAATATTACAGAAAAATACAATTGCCTAGAAAAGCAAAGTATAAACCATATTTTGACCCAACAATCTCCCCCTTGGTTTATAGCTTTCTTTTCTTAATGACCTAACAATCCCCCCCCCCCCCCCCCAAAAAAAAAAAAAAACAAAAAGTAGCTGGCTCTTTTTGTCAATCTTCAATGTAAGCTCGGCTTCAACTTTAACCTTCAATTTCTTCACAACATCAGGATGAACATATGAATCTTCAATGAATGACTTCATCTTGAGCACTTGAGGGTTTCTTCAGAATTTGGCATTGAACGTACATTGGGTGAGGAGGCTCGAAGTACTGATTCTTGAAATATGGCGCTTTCAGCTTGAGAATCTTCAGAGAGAACAAATCTTCTAGATCACTTCAGCAGGTACAACGACAGCAACAGACTGATTGAGGAGGCTTCAATGCAATCCGTCACATAATCTTCAATTTCAGCTTCACCTTGCTTTTGGGGTTGAAGGATTGAATGTCGAAAGAATAATCTTCATTTCTTGCTCCTTCGAATGAGAATTCTTCGATGCTCACAGATGAAGCCTTTGGCTCAGAAATCTTCAACACAAACTCCATGAGTCTTATCTATACCTGAAATCACTTTTCAAGACAAAACAAAACTAAAAGAAAACTTAGCACACAAATAAAAACAAAACAAACATTAGAAAATTTTCAAAAAAAAAAAAACATTAAAAAAAATTAGAAAAATATATATGTTGGTATGAAGTGTGCTTGAGGGAGATTTTTTTGGGAAGTGATATTATCAAGTGATAACAGGCAACCTGAGTCTGTGTAACGTACCCGAAGTTGAAGGGTCTATGCTTTGGTTTGATGCGTCGGTAGGCACGGAATTTTTTAAAATGGACATGACCAGGTAGAGTTGAACTTAGGAAATTTATAGACTTGACAAATTTTGACCTAGTTAGATCCATTCAGCCTGACAATACGACGCTCTGATAGGTTGAGTAGGGAGATATATATGGGAATCTACTTGTCACATTAAATGAACTCGTACTTGGAACCGTGGTTTAACTTTTCCTCGATGTGCGAAATTCCGATAAATTAGGTCTGTAGAATATCATTTTCTTTCTTTCCGTCTGTTAGTCATATGTTGCACCCTTTGCGTGATTGGAAGAGATCTGACCTGGGTTGAAACATATGCAACTCTATTTCTCTGCAAGTTATATATATGAAATTCTTCTTATCTGTTAGCCATATGCTGTCTCCTCTGCGTGACTTCTAATCCAACCTGGTACACAGTATATGCAACCTTCTTCTTCTCAACCCCTCTGAAGTAATAAGTAATAGAATTCTGAATCTATCCTCTCTCTGAATGGTTGTCTACTCACCCGGTGTAAGGAGTACTCTGGAAGTTCTTGATGGCTGGGGCATATCAGGAAGCGGGAAACACGTTCTAGTACACTTAAAATTGAACACATATAGATTGTCTATAGATCTCGCTGCTCAATTCAGGTGGACAACAATATCCCTGGTCGTCGTCAGCTGAATGGTCCTTAAGATATAATATCTAGGAACTTAGGATCACTTTGTCTTACAATTAATAGTATGTCCTAATTTTGTCACAATTTTTCGTATTTAAGTGGACAACAATACCGACGATCGACCAGACAAAGACGTGAAGATAGAAGGTACCGACAAGTGGATAAAGGCTGTCTAAAAACTTTGATCCCAAATCATTCTTAAAATTAGATATCATTTTTATTTTTGTTAAATTTATCATAGTTTCTTCTAATTTAAATATTAGGGGAGAATTAAAAATTAAAAATAATAATAATAAAAAAATCAGAAAAAATTCAAAAATCAAAGAAAAATCAGAAAAATTAAAAATCCAAAAATAGTGTTATTTGTGTTTTATTTCTTGTTCAGAAAAATAAAAAAAAATATACCAATTGTAAAGTCGCTAATCTGCCCGTGTATCAATCAGATCCGTTTAATGGTGCGGAATCCCAATCAAACGGATGATGTCAGATCAAATAAAAGAGAATGAGAAGAAGAATAATATGAATCTTGAATGTACTGATAATATGAATTAAGTTCCTTACACAAGATTCACCCACACAAACGTTCCTTTCTCTCTGGCCGTAAACTCCTTCGTGTTCATCAATCTATTCCTCACACCCTAATACCTATATTTATACTAAGGGAACATGGGCCGAAAACAAATGGGTCGTAAATGAGTTTACGGCCGTAAACTCAGCCATAAACATGACCATAAACTCATAAATATTACAGAAAAATACAATTGCCTAGAAAAGCAAAATATAAATCATATTTTGACCCAACAATAACCTCCAACACACCCATTAGACGGATGATTTATGAGGTTACATCACATTATCATAACATTTTAGGAGCACTACAATATCATATATTCATGAGACTCAAAATAATCTTATGAAGTACAATAAATTTTTCTATTCGTGTATACCTAATGGAGGAACATATGCATGATCTCAAGTGTATTAAGAATTATATTAAGGGTTTCATTATCCATGGATTACATCCATATTAATTTTTCACAACTAGTATCATCTCAGACATAGATGTAGAGATGTACGTCCAACTACCTTATGCTCGACAACTTATTATTATATTTGTCTTGGTTATAATTTAATCTCTTGGTCCTTAAAATGGTAAACAACTTTGTACCACTCTACTGTTAAGGTTGATTACCAAGGGATCATCATTTGAGTCTTAGAACCTTGTTAGCCATAAAGCCTTCTTTAAGAATTTTTTATCTTATTACAAAGGTTACATTGGTATATTATGATAATACTAGTGAAAAATATTTTTATGCACCTTGTTCAACAACCACACACTAACATATTGAGATGGTCATTCATGTGTTTAACAAAAAATATTATTCATCAAGAATTACATTTAAATGTCCTACTACGCTATCAAGTTGTCAATGTTTTCACCAAAGGTCCCCCATTGGTTTGACCATCACTTGTCTCAAATAGAATCTTAACTGCATTATAATACTAATGAAACTAACATCACTCACATATGTTAGTAGCTTTTGCAAAGCAATGAGCAAGGAAATCAACATATTTTGATGTTGATACATGAATTAAGCATTGTTGTTTTTGAATTCCCTCAATTATATGTGAATCAACTCCATTAACACGAAGGTAATTAAGATGATGTTTCTTTTTTGTCTGCAAGTTCTTCTTAGCCGCTTTTCTCTTTTAGAATCTTAATTGCACTAAAATACTAATGACTCCATGCAAACCATACACAAACATTAGTCTTTGCAGACTGTTTATTTTTTAAAAGAACACAAACCTAAATACGTTTGTGCGTCATCTTCGAGGTACATATGTGGATTAGTGCATTTTAACATCTTCAAACATATTTTAACCTAAAAGTCACCTTTTTCGAATGTCTTTTTCTTCTTCGAATGCTTGTTCTTTTTAGTGCCTTTTTTTTTGTAACATGTTCAAACTTTAATATTTTTTAGTTTGAATGTCTTTTTTTTTTATTTCCTGATTCTAACAACAAGGAAAATCCAATATATGTAAAACATGTTCGTTAATTCATATCATTTTATTTTTATTTTTTTATTCCAACATTATATAAAAGTGACCTAGTTTTCCTATTATTATATAAATACAAAATAGTTTAGACAGACATATTAATCATAATATAATGTCATATAAAAAAATAAAATAAAAATTGGTAATGAAAAATTGAAAGTGTTATATAATAATAAGATCTAGATTTGTTAATTATTTATAATAAAATCATAAGTTCAAAATATGATTTTTATAGTAATATTAACCAACCACAAAATGCATGTATGATTCCAATATTAAATATCTTATATGAATTGAAATGGAAAAGAATTTGAATCTAATGAAATCTTTTAGAATCATAAAATTAGAACTATCTAAATTTTAATATTAAAAAGCTTTTTTTAAGTTAAAAAAACTAGTTTATTTTTTGTTTATTTAAAAAAAAAAAAAAAAACTACGGACATTAAAATATTTAATGATATCCTAAACTAACAACATATATTTTACATATGTCCACGACAGGACTTGAAGCTCAACCTTAAAGAGGGAGAACACCACCTGATACCGCTGAGTTACAAACCCCTTGATCTATATTTGCTTTTAAAAAGCCAAATAACACTTAAAATATCAATCTGCTTTTTAAGTGATTAGCTGAATCGCTCCGCTTCGAAATTTATGATATTTTCGGTACAAAGGCAACATTGTTCCATAAATTATTAGATTGTGGGTTATCTTTCACTATTAGATTATTCTTTTAGATGCTACACACGTGATCAATTGAAAGACTTCAAATTTTCAAATACGTATGAAATAAACCTTTTAAGTTAAATACAAATAGAACATTAAACATTTTTATTTTTTGAACAATTTATCAGTGTTAGAATTTAGTATTTCAAAATTTCAAAATTATACGATAGCTATATTAATATTATATTTTATGTGGATAAATCATTTTCTTATCACTTTCTTTTCAAAATTAGTAGAATTTATCAATGTCTTATTTAGAACATGAAACTTTTAATCTAAAAGACAATGTTTCTAGTAGATAGACTAGTCTTATTGTTCGCAAACAACAGCATGATGATTATAAAATAAAAAGACTAATTTTGGGATTTGGCTTCCTTTGTGGGACGCAATAGGTGCTTTAAAGTTACGTACTTATATGAGTCATTCCCACGAAGACGATAAGGATAAATCCTATTTTGAAATCATATGAATTGATCTTTTTTATACTTCTAATAATCTACTATACGACTCATTTTACAATATTCAAGTCTAATAATGACAAGTCTTTTTAACTGAAATATCAAATACATGTATCATATTTCATGATATATTTGGAAATTTGAATTTTTGTATAATTTCTTATTGGCATATACATACATGTTTAGACTTTAGTGCTATATGTAAAGTGTGACCCAGCTGACACACTCCTATTGATTAAAGTAATCAAAACTCAAAAGATAAATATGATCTTCAAGCGTCAGAAAGACATAAAATATAATTATACACAGCGGCACATATACCATTTCTCTTTGTTTCTTAAAAGAAATCATAGTGACGTTAAACGTTTTCGGGTCGTCAAAGAGCATGTGACGGCATGTATTCCGTCACCAAATGTGGAGTGTAGCCCATGGACGTATTATGGATTGCAAATTCCCTCTATTAATTATTAACACATCGGGGTCTCCTTTGTTTAACTTTAACAAACTTTTTATTGAAAAAGTTTTATACCATTCACTAACCCCTTTATTATTTTGTTAGGTTATTAAAAATTATGTGTGATTGTGTATTATGTTAGGCCCACTTACATTTCGATATTGTATAGCCTCAAAACCATGTTATTCTCTTTATATATTTGGTGCATCAATACAATACTTTTTTCATTGGAAAATAATATCCTTTATCACAGTCAAAGCCTTAGCCACCTTTCCTTTTTTTGCTATTTTCCCTTCGGTGGCGGATGCAAGGCAAAATCTTAGTTGTGACACACATGATTTTAGGGGCGACACATAGAAAAATTACATTACACCATAAGATTTCCGAAAAAATTACATTGTGCTTTAAAATTTGCGGGGTTGCAGTGGCTACTCTGGAAACCCCCTATGTATGTCACTGCTTCGCTTATGTTTTGTCGACCCTTCCTTACCACTGCCTTCCCTTTCTAGTTTTTTCTTCGATTTTGTCGAGCTCATCATGACCACCAACGTCGACCCCAAACCAATTATGGATGCCTTACAAAATCACCAACAACAAAGCATTCATTCCTTATGTGCTTGATCCTGACCGACTAAATTATGATACTTTTAGAGTGTTCGTTGAAACACATTGCATCGAATTTGGTGTGATGATAGCATTAATGAATCCTCTAATGTTTAGTCGCCTATTCCTAAATATATGAATGTGGATTCCATTGTAAAACTTTGGATATTTGGGACACTCTCCTGGCCTCTGGTGCAAATGTTACTCAAGAAGAGATCCATTACATGTTCAATTTTGATAAACCTCGAGAACCTCTTCAGAGTCAACCAGGATGCAAGGTCGTTTCAACTCGACAATAAACTCGTCATGATCGTGGCTAGTGAGAATACCATCTCTTCCTATTATACTAGGATCAAAGCGATGTATGACCTTCTTGCAAACACTGACTCTTTACTTCTCAAAAAGAACAATGCAAAAACTGATTCTCTAGTTGGTGTTGTATCTGATTTATGATGACTTCCATTCTCTTGTTAGATTATCCGCAATGCGATTATTTTCACCTTTTATATATTTTAAGTATGGACGATATTAATGTAAAGATAATTGACATCGTAGTGTAACATACATGATCAATGGCTTGACATTAAAGTATGACTACAATGCTTGTCTGATTCGCCATTATTCAACCCTTCCCACCTTCTTGGAAGTGAGATTTCATGTTGTTGCATGAAGAGTGATTAATGTATCAAACTGACTTCATTCTTCTCATATGGATTCTTCATCGTATCCAAAAATATTTGAATACAAAGATCAACCCTCAAATCATGGTCCAAACGGGAATTATCGAGGCAAATGTAATGTCTGCAACCACTTAACGCAAACATCAACAGTAGTCTTCGTAGATGGGACTACCCAGTGCCAACAGTTGTTTCAGATGCAATCACAACCCCCACATGGATGGGCCACCAATAAGCAACTATTTTCCCAACAAACACAACCCCATACCTAGATCCAACTTATGAATCTGCATGCACACTAGGCAAACTACACTTCTTTGGCCCATCTTTCAGGCCGATTACCTTGTAACGTCCTAAAAATCACAAAAGATATGTTCATCTAAAATTGAATAACCAATTAAAAATGTTTTTCATAAAATCATTATGTGAGATTCAATTATTTAAAAATCATAATGTTAATGAAGTTTAATTACAAAACAAAAGAAACCAAATCTTTGATGCTAGTATACAGCTCCGTTGAGCTCTTCACACGAACCACCTGCAAAACATTTGATCCACAACTGTAAGCATAAAGCTTAGTGAGTTCCCAAATATACCACATAATTTACCATACATACAATGCATACAAGCAAAGTTCACGGCTCTAACGCCGATCTACCAACTCACCTATCGATATGAATATATAACATTCATACGATACATTTACTATACTTTGCCACTGGCTCTAAGCCACTATTGTATCAACTTTCAGTCTTCATTCAATCATCGAACTCTTGTTGGAACCATATAAATACCAGGGGCAATACTAAGACTGGTCACCACATCATGATTACATAGTCATATATAGTCGGGAGTTAGATAGACAGTGGAATAAATGATCCACCCGAAAGCAATAAATCAAATAAGAACCATGAAATAAGGTTTTAGACCAAGAGTTCTCATGCTATTTGACTTAAACTACATACAACCCCTAGGGTATGCACTCGATGGTCAACCAATACCATTATTAACCTAACCATTCCTAACTATATAAGTGTTGTGATCTAACCACAGTCTTTCATACATTTATGGTGATCTAACCACAGCCTTTCATGCAGGTGTTGCGATCCAACCACAGTCTATTATACAAGTGTTGTGATCCAACCACAATCCTTCATAAACATATTGTGATCCAACCACAATCCTTCATAAAGGTATTGTGATCCAACCACAATCTTACATGTGTTATGATCCAACCACATACTTTCATACAACTGCTCTGATCCAAACATAGTCTTTCATAAAGGTGTTATGATACAACCACAGTCTTTCATACAAAGGTTAAAAAGATAGTATAATATAACATGAAACTAAGTGTGCTACACATCAAATACATAGCAAGGAGCTATTCTAGTCAAATAGCATACATGTACTCTAATAGTACCACTATCATGACATGTAAGGATATAAAATGTCATATATAGAATAGTGAGAAGACTCACCTCAATCACAGAATCGGAGAAGCATAGAAACACTCTCACACCTTGCACCGATCAACCTCACAAACTAACTGAATCTAAATAAAGGTAAATCCTTAATAAACAACCCAAAACATCCAAGTTTGACCCAAGGTCAAGCTAATCAAAAGTCAACATCCAACGGTCAACAAAAGTCTATGGTCAACCAAGTCAACGGTCACCACGTCATGGCGACCTCTTAACCTAAGAACATCCTTTCCAAGGATTACAAAGGACCCTAAAGCATGAAATGAGAATAAAAATGATAAAGGTGGAAAATTTATACCTTCCAAAGATCCACAAGATATAGGAGTTTCAAGATCTGAAGTAGATACAACCTTTCAACCAAGAATCACACCACCTTCTTCCCAATATGTATTTTAAGTCTTAAAACTTCAAGAACATCACACAAACATCAAGAACACGCAAGTAGGGCTAGGTTTTTGAGGTAGTAGGGTGGAGGCTAAGGAAAATGACCTTAACCATGAGTTATAGCCTTTCAATATGGGGGAAACTCTAAAAATCTTGGGTTTGGACTGCAATAGCTACCACATCGTGGCTATCATTTTATCGTTGCAACCTTGCCAAACATGATCTTCATTTAATAACATGGCTAAACCATGGTAACCTCTTCTCCACATCTTGGTATAAGATTTTCCCCAAAATCTTATCTTTGAAATCCTCGAGTCCTCATGTGATCAATTTTGTAAAATAGGTGTTAAAACTCTTCCATGCTTAAAGTAAATTTTGGCCTCGAAATCTATCCTTACCATTTACTCCATCAACACCCTTCGAACCCCTTGTGGGTTCTCCAAGCCTACTTCTCTCTGCATGAGTCAACACAACTCCATTTCTAAATTTTATAATTAACAATCAAAGTGACTCCACGAATAGACACAGACTCCATTCCTAAATAATGCATCCATAAATTGAAATACCATCCCACTGTAATGCTGATCAACTATTCTTAAATCAAAGATCTTCTTATGACACAGATGTTGATTCAATCCTTGTTGAAAGATGAAAAGAGAACCTCTAGCAATTCAAGCAATCAAGTTCTGATGTTAGTTGAATCTGAGATATGGTGAAGTTATTAGATTGAGACCAAGTACGAGATCAAGATGTTCCGAGATCAGAAGTCTGTTCATGAATTTAAAGTATTTTGTCTTTTGTTTGATGTGACAGTTCATAGGACTTAATTGTGTGTATCTTTTAGATGTTAGTTTGTCAAACACTAATCATTTTCCAGTCCTTAGAATGTTTTTTGGTTTGTACTATGTTCCTCCTTCACTATATAAGGAGTCAATGTTTCAACAATTTAAAGTGTGAACGAATCAAAGTATTAATCCAAAAATAGCAATTATTCTCTTCACATTACTTTCATATTTCCTTCAATTCAAAGTTCATTTATTACATTCTTCTTATTCTTAAATTTCATTTTCATTGATTATACTCAAATTTACTTCATTTATTACTTGAGTACTTTGTTGGTTATTTATCTTCAAGTCCTAACTCATTTACCAGATTCTACTGGAACTTTATATTAAGAGTAGACATTGATCTTAAAGATTTACTCAAGGTTTGAGTTTTTAAAACTTGTCCTTGTGCATTGATTATCGTACTCATAAATGGTATCAGAGCTTGAGTGCTTGTCCTCTGAATCCATAAGAACATATTATAATTGATCTGAGATTTTCTTGGTATCTCAATCATTTTTTTGTTCAGGATAAAAGTTCTTCTATATAATGTTTCTGCTCTAATATCTTAACTTCAATGGCTTATCCTAACTCATATCAACAAATGTCTTCAATGCAAATAGAAAATAGTGTGGGTTTCCCTTCTTGTACACCACTACTAGTTGTTGAAGAGTATGATAACTGGAAAGTCAGAATGGAAAGATTCTTACTTGGTAATGAAAAAGGTGAAGAAATATGGAAACCAATGAAAGGTGGTCCACATGTTCCAGTCAGACAAACGGTAAAAGATGCCACTACAACTCTTATGGGCCAAGAAGAACAACGCCCAACACCTATCACTGCTACAGACATCAAGAAACTGCATGCAAATCAAGTTGCATTTCCCAAGATGGTGTTCGGTGTCCCTCCTTCTCTCTTTGAGAACATTAAGTTGTGCAAATCTGCTAAAGAAATTTGGGACACACTTTAAGATCTGTTCGAGGGATCAAAAAACATGAAGGATAAACGTATGAATTCGGTTGTCAATGAGTTTGATACTTTCACCACTACTCCCAGTGAGCCTCGCCTTCCAATAGGTACTGAATCGTTGTGAACAACATGACAACTCATGGGATTGTCCAAACTCTGCTAGAATACAATCTCAAGTTCATCATTGGTAGATAATGGGGAAACGTGAAATCGTGTCATCAGAGTAATGGATTTATGAAGAAGCTGAATATAACGTCTGGTTCCTGGTATGCGTTTAAATAATAATTCATTCACTTTTTATAAAGAAACTCGATGAGTTGGTAACCCCAAATTCGTCAAGTAGAAACTAGAAAGGGACACGGATTTTAAGTAATCTACTTGACGAGTTGATATCCCTTAAATCGACGAGTAGGGTTGCCATAATGAAACCCTAATTTTGGGGGTTTGCACCCTATTTAAGCATCTTAATCCTTGTTGGACTCATTTCCAGCCTCCAAGTCCCAAACCCTATATTCAGAAACCCTAATGCATTTGCGAGCTTGTAAGCCATTTGTGTGTGAAGCTTTGTGTGTTTTGAAGCTTATGAAGGAATGAGAAGCTTGAGGGTTCAAGAAGAAGATAGTAGATCTTGAAAATTCATTTCTTCCTCGTCATTTTCTGGTAAGCAACTGTCTAAATTGTCTAGTAGCATCTTATATCTCTTTATCATAATTTCATGGGGTTTTTGGTCAAATAATCTTGATCTTTGGGTTATGGATGTCCCAAGTGAGTATACTTTCAGATCGGGAATCATGGAGGGATTTCATGGCATAAAGGTGCAAACTTTATGACCATTAAAGCCCCATGCAAGCCATAGGGTGTCATTTTGTTATTTTAAGCTCCAAAAGGTAATGCCTAGAGTGAAAGGTGGAAGCTTTACATGTTCATGGGGTTTTTTGGGTTTAGATCTCTGTTTATATGCTTTAGTTTGGTGTATGGATGGATTATGAACCAAGATCTAGGTCCTAAAGGGTTAGGGTTTGAGCTAAACCCATGAAATACAGGTATTAACGTGTAAAGTTGGAAACTTTTATCCTTAAAAGGATGTTTTCAGTGTACATGAGAGATAAGAAGCTTAGATCTGAAGAGTAGGGGCTTAATCCTTTGAGAAGGCCCAAACAGACTGAGGAACCCATCGAGTCCATAAAGGAACTCGACGAGTTGAATCATTTTGTCTCAATTCTATAACAGGTAGAACTCGATGAGTCTGAGGAGGGACTTGATGTGTTGACTCACTTTATCATGACTATGAGTAGCAAGGGAACTTGGAGAGTCAAGGGGATGACTCGACGAGTTGGATCACGATTTCAAGGATTCCTGATTTATAAAACTCGGCAAGTTGATGGGTCAACATGACGAGTTGAGTCAACCCAAAATATTGAATTTGACCAGAATGTTGACTTTGACTTGAGGTAGTAGCATTTTACCCTAAGAAAGATTTTGGATATTGACTAAGTATTATTGTGATGATGTTAACTGAGAAGTCACGGAAGTAGTCGATAGATATTTCCTTACCGAGAGATTCAACAGCCAGGTTTGTGAGGTGAGTTCTCCTTCAGTTGGAATGGGTCAAAGACACCAATGCCGGCTTGTTTATATATGTTTGCATATGCCAAACTTAGGTCTGATTTCGGGGTTAGCCCGATATAGATTATACGTTTCCGAACTTCGGTCCAATGTCGGGGCAATCCCGAGGAATGTTTGTATGTTTGATGTCTTTGTGATTCTTACATGTGTATGTATATATGTTTCGAGCTTCGTTCTGATGTCGGGGTAAGCCCAAGGAATATTTAGATTATATGTTATGTGTTCCGAGCTTCGGTTCGATGCCGAGGCAAGCCCGATGAATGTTTATATGTTTACGTTATGTGTTTATGTTATATGGTTGTTGATATGTTATATTTATACCATACTTCGGTCCGGTTCCCTAATTTGGTTCGATGTTGGGTGGGGCCTGATGCTGAATGTGTCTGATGTCGGGTGGGGCCCGATGTAGTGGGCAAGGCCCAATGTATGTTATTATGTGATTATGTGTATGGTATGTGGTAGTTTGGGGAGACTCACTAAGCTTCATGCTAACAGTTTTCAGTTTTGGTTTCAGGTACTTCCACTAGTAAGGGTTAGAGTATCATCGCATGAATACGTAGCCACAACATCGCCTGGACTCGTAATTCATCACCTACAGGTTATGAGCCTGCTCGTGTTTCCATGGGGTCATCTAGAATAGTCCGTGGTCGCCATCTATACTCTGGTAGATGACTACATCACCAAATTTCCACATCGCCAGTCAAGGTTATGGTATCTCCTCTCATCTCACATCACCTATTTATCATTACCTAATTATCATCACCTATTTCTCATCACCTAATTATCATCACCTGTTTCTCATCACCTAATTATCATCACCATTATATCCTCACATTTCTCTTATCACATTCGTTCAACACACATCAACTATTTCATCTACCCATGTTCTACCCAACATATTTGTAGATATAAATTACATATATAGTTTAAATCATTTAACACCCATATAAAAACATCAATTCCAAGCCCATCTCATATAGACAATTAATATATAACACATAGCACGTATTTCATAGCTAATGCTTTATATTTATGTGTTTAGAAGAGAGTAACCGCACACTCACACATATAAACCACAATCTATATACACATAAAACGTATTTCGTATAAAATACTTCATAATTATGCATTAGAAGAAAGTAACTACACACTCACACATATAAACAACAATATACTTAATACACTCAAACCATACTTGTATTATTATTGTGTTTATGAAAGGTAGTATACACTCACTTGATTAGAAGATGATCGGACAGCACTACGGCTCGTAAAAGTAGTATTCTTCGGTAGATCTGGAAGATCTTCACAAAAAACGGACTCCTCGCGGGCAGAGCTTCGGCTCGGGAATTGCACTTCTCGGGATCTTCGGGGCCTCGAGACTTGCTTCGGGGCTCAGGAATGATACCGGGGCTTCGGGATATTTCTTGCACGAAAAACGATGCAAAAACGCGAGAAAACGGGAAGAAATGAGAAACTAAATCGGCTGCACTCGACTTCCTTTTATAGGGGCTGGATCTGCGATTTACGCGGGGCGTAATTTTTGGTTACGCGGCCTTTTATAAGGTCGCTGACTCCCCCCATGGATAATATCGGCCAATTTTTATTTAAATTAAATATCGAAATTATAAAATAAACTTCAAAATTTCATATCTTTCTCATACGAACTCCGTTTTCGAAGTTCTTTATATCCACGCATAGGTGAGACTATGATCTACAACTTTCGTTTAGACTCCGTCGGCTAATTTTGACTTTATTTTTATTATTTATTTTTAGTAGGCCGGGACAGGAAAACTCCGTTATAAAATCATAACTTCTTTATCCGACGTCCGTTTTCGCCTATCTTTTTATCGTTTTACTCCTATTAACGAGACCTTCGATTCTCCTTTAGATTGTTTTGGCTAAAAACCGCTCGGTCTCAAATCGAGCATTCGGGCTGCATACCGCTAAGTCGAAACTTCGAAAAATCATAACTTCCTCATATGAAGTCAGATTTGGGCGTTCTTTTCATGCACGCTCATGTTTTAACATATTCTACAACTTTCATTTAGATTGCTAAGGCTAAATATTGCTTTAACATAAATTCACTTATTACGTCGCGCTGTGTCGTGCCGGTTCCGTCGCGAAACTTCGATAGGTCATAACTTCTTCGTTATAACTCGGATTTCGGCGTTCTTTATATGCACGGAATCCTTGTAACATATACTATAAATTAATTAAGATTATTCCTTCAAAATAATCTTCCATCAAAAAGTCATTTTTGACGCTTAACGTTTCTAATTGACTAGCCCGGATCTACGAGCGTTACAATTTGCATGGTTATTCACACCCACTTTGTGATCCTCGACATCCCAGTCATAAACGAGAGGGGCATATCGAGATTTAAACATGCCATTGAAAAGT
Source organism: Lactuca saligna (assembly GCF_052625555.1). NCBI lineage: Eukaryota > Viridiplantae > Streptophyta > Magnoliopsida > Asterales > Asteraceae > Lactuca > Lactuca saligna. Next base: position 8,227,792 of record NC_136424.1, read on the forward strand.
TCAATGAATCTCTAAGGAAATCTAGGAATTCTCAATACATTTAAAACTTGAGCGTTATGTTTTTCATTGTGAAGAATTAGTTAATCGTCATTTACTTACCTCTAAATTATTTGCATTTTGAATTACGGCATCCCTTTTTCTAATGTGTAAATAATGTTGTTGGGTCCTAGCCCTAATTTTCCATTTTGGGTGTTTAATTAGGGATTGAATTCTAATCAAACTTTATTCCTTTCTATTTGTAGATGTCTAACGTAAACAACGCTACTGCTACCTCATTCTCGCTAATGAGCCTATGTCAAAAAGTGACATTTGATGGATCGAACTTTAGTGAATTGATAAGATACATTCGCACAATTGCTCGCTACGAGGACAAAGAGTATGTCCTTGACGAGAAACTTGAAAAGATCAATCTGGAAATCGCTACTCCTGAAGAAATGGTTGTCTTTGAGACCCATGAGCGTGATGCAACAAAAGTCCATTGCATTATGCTAGCCACAATGAATCCCGAACTCCAAAAGTACTATGAGGACATGTATCCGTACGAAATGCATCAAGACTTGATGGAGAGATATCACCAAAGTGCAAGACAAGATCGCTATGAGATCATCACGAACATGATCACCGCTAAGATGGGAAGTGGAGAGTCTCTAACCGTGCACTTGCAAAAGATGCAAAGATATGTTGATCGTCTTCGCAAGTTAAATGTTAACTTTGGGGAAGATTTGGCAATCGACATTGTTCTTCACACCTTACCCTCGTGCTACAACCAATTTAGGATGACCTACCACATGAACAAAGATGAGGTCATCCTAAGTAAACTCCAAAGGCTCCTAAGGACTGCTGAGAGAAACCTCAAGGACAAGTCTGTTGCATTAACTCCCACTCCACTATTGCTCCTGTTTTGGCTATTGGGCAAGGGAGGGGCAAGAAGAGGAAGGATTGTTCAAAGAGCCACCACAAGGGAAAGTCCCAAGATGGTTCCTCCTCTAGTGGAACCAAAGATGGTCCTACCAAGTTCAACTCAAACCCAAAGGAGGCAAAGTTCCACCACTACTACAAAATAGGGAATTAGAAGAGAAGCTGCTCGAAATATCTGCAAGCCATCAAGGATGGGAAGATCAAGCCATCTTTCGCAAGTATTTACACAATTAAATCTAATGATTCATCGCATGCTATTTCTTGGGTTCTTAATACAGGATGTGGTTATCACATATGTTCTGATTTGCAGGGACTAAAAAGAAGTAGGGATGTGGAGCGTGGAAGAATAAATCTAATCATGGGGAACAGAAGATCGTCGCCTATCACCAAGATTGGAGTGTATTCTCTAGTGCTTAGTAATGGATTAGGTTTAGATTTAAATAATTGTTGCTACTCGCTAGATATGGAAAGAGACATCATTTCATTTCATGGTTTGTTTAAACAAGGATTTAGATATTCGTTTAATAATGAGAATGGTTCGATTTGTGCTTATCTAAATGGTGTTTTATATTTTGAAGCATTGCCTTGTAATGGAATTTATGAAACTGTCATGGTTGTAGATAAACTAGGAAATGATGTGTTGTGTATGGATTCTTCCAATAGTATGGATAAAGCATGCTTGTGGCATTGTCGTCTTGGACATGTCTGTTGGGTGTTTTGAGAATTCTAACACTCCTAAGTGTACATGCAACCCTAAATACCTTGGATCTACGTTTTCTCTATTATACATACAAATATGAACTTTCCAAGGTATTCATCCTAACTAGTATAATAACATGATTCATATGAATATATCAAGTTAGAATTACATACCTCTTTGATGTAGAAAGTCTTCATGAAGCTTGAGTTCCTAGTGCCCCAAGTGTGACACCTCAAATGGTTCACACAACACCAAATACACTTGGAATAACTTGAGAGAAACTTGAACATTCCTTGAAATCGTTTAGCCTTCACACTCACACATAGTGCATGATTTCTTGAGCCATGAGATTCTTTTATATGGTGGCTATTAGGGTTACACCTTGTAACTCATGACTTTACCCATTCCTTATGCTCCATGGATTTTAACCTCCATGGAGTATCCATGGGTCACCCCATGGACTTAGTCCAACATAAGGAATCTTGGATCACAAGCCTACATATATAAGAATGAATGATTTACACAATCAACCCATATATTTAATTAGTCTTCTTTTGATCACTTATTTAATTCCAAATTAATTCTTGATCAATACTAATTAAACAACCTTATTAATATATTAGAACTTATAATATATTAACAAACCTTAAGTGTTATTTCTCTCATTTTAGTCTATCCAAATGCATGATGCCATGCAACCCAAATGGACCATGCCGGGTCGGGTCAAGTCTTACAAACTATAGTTATGGACTTAGACATTAATCCAATACTCTCCCACTTGGATAAGTCTCAAACTATTATTGTGTATGACTTCAAGAACCGACTAGCAATCGTAGCTCTCAAAAGCTTTTGTCGAACTCTGACCTTGTAGATGAACTCTGACCTTGTCAATGACTTGTCCGTTAGATAAGGGATCATATATTCCTCCATTCTAGATATCATATGGACTGAGACATGGATTATAATCATTCTTTCTGTAAATTTGTTGTTTCCCGATTTCTGATTTATGACGACTGACTAATTGAACAAATCAAATCAGTCCTGGCTTGGCCGAGCACTTCCGTTTGTCATCATCAAATCATCTAGGGGCCCACAGATATGACTTTTGTCCCGAAGGTAAAAGGAATGGATAAACTTCGACTCATATGGCTTGTTGTACTACTTGTTGAATCATACACAAAGGGACGTTTTATAACATCGAGTTACCGAATGCGTTTTCGTGCAATCAATGTACAACTAACTCATAGTAACAACTCATATCTCTAGGTTTGAAGAATATAGGATATCATCGTCTCATGATCACTCATGATAAAATCCATGAAGTGATTCCAATGAGCGCGGGTTGAATCCAATACTCAGAACTTATGAGCACTCATGAGTGTTGTAGCCCTTTGTCCAACATCTTAGACTTCTACAAGCCAACCCATAACAGTCTTAATTCATATCTACTTCCAACATATGACCGACAGTGGATGGTTTGAATAACTTAGTCATCCAGAACAATGACCTAGTTATTCTGAAAGTTAAAACATGCAAAAATGAAACACAATAATAATTGAATCCAATATGGTATCAAAACCTATGAACATAAATAAAACACCTTTTATTTATCACCATATGATTACACATTATTCATTGTATACTGTTTTAGCTATCAACTTTATTCTTGAATTAAAACACTATTTGTCCCATGCTCCGAGCATGTACACTAGGTTTTCTAAACACTAGTCATGCCACACACCAAGTATGCATACTATGTTTGTCTATGATCTTTACTTTTTGAATTAGATCAATTGAACATAACTCCAATGATCCTTTTTTCATAGTCCCAAATCCTTACTGCAAATGCAAGAATTCCAAATTCATGCCATTTACTGAAATCTGTTAGATTCTAAACTTATATGCATAGATCCTCTTGTAATGATTATACATAAAGTCGCAAAGACTTGACAATATACATTACAGAGCATTCCAAAGGAGATCAACTCCTTGGAAACATCCTTCTTGCATTAAGTTTCCTAATCTTACACAGATTGAATAATTTCTAACTTTGAAACATTTCCATATTCCATTTTCACTATCACTTCTAAACAAGAGTTGCCTCCTTACAGATTATGTCAATATGGTCCTTCCAGAATTATCATTATACTTCCAACTGTCCTTGAGCAACCAATCTTTGGTAAACCTTAGATTGTTCTCGACAATTGTTTAATCCTTTTAGTCATATCCAATTCTAGACCTTTTCCCTTCTTAATGCCCCAGGCATTTGGAAAATTTTAGAACGGATGAATATAGCACATGTAATCGATACTATATCCGAAGCATATGGGACACGATTCATGATGTCTCACATAAATACTAAACCAATCTTTTGCTATAATATTTCCATTTCAATTTGCCAAGTTCTCATAATTCAGATTATGAAAAGGGATGCCGTAATCATAATTGAATTTTAGAACGCAAATAATGGACCCATATACAGAATTTCCTAATGTTGAGCCATTCCAACATGAAATTCATATATATTTCCTTGACTAAATACGACTAAAACCTCAATCTAAGCTTTTAGATATGAGATGAAGTATAATTTCCTCTCCCTTAATTATAGCAAGACAACTCTTCCCCAATTGAATCTTTTGTTTTCTATAATTAACATTGCTAACTTGCAACTTTTATCATAATTATCATGCTCCCACTAACATGATGATTATTAGCATAACACTTATGCTCCCACTAGCTTTGACATATACTCAGAAATCAGCTGGGCTTCTAGAAATCAATACTTTATTGACTTTCTTACCAAAGTTCAGATTTCTGATACTAGATTGTTTTGATAAAACTTTATCACAATCATAAACCTCTCTTAGATAGCTCACATGTGTGTCTAAACAATTTTAGAACTATGAAAAGGGATGCCGTAGTCATAGTCTCAATTGTTTAGACCTTTCCACTTCTCACAAGTCCATGTTAGTGTGCCGGTAAACCACACATGCTCCACTAACGACTTTGAGAATGCAAATATCACAATTGCTATGTAGCTAAAATCTACTTAGTGAAAGTGTTTCCTCACCATCATTTTCATGAATCGGAGAGAAACCTTATGAAACTTAGATTTAATAGTGTATGTGTTCTTATCCATGTGAATTTGTCAAAACCATAATCACAAGACAAGGTTAGTGACAAATCCAAACTCATATGGATTAAACTTGTGTAATCTTAAATTCTTGCCATCTGGCAGCTCAAGGGCCTGCCATTGCTTCCAAGTTGTTGTGCAACCAATTGAGAACTCTCAGAACTCCTATGCAAAGATGACTTGAATAGGCACAAGAATTTCAACTTGATAGGTTATAAACCTCAAGTCGTGTGCTAGTGAAGGACTTTATTCTTGATTAAGTCTTGAAACTTTCAAGAGCATTAAGACTCCCACTGTCCTCTTGACATATAAGACTCTCTTGTCAAATATTCAAGAGATAGTGTGGATTCTAATCAAGACAAACACTTCACACAATTGGCCTTAGTTGGTCTTGTTTTATCCAAAACATCAAAACTTACCAATTTCAAATGTACAGGAGTAAAAAAAATTTACTCTTACATTTGACAAGTGTTTTAAACCTTCTTTAAGACATGTCACTCAAGTTACAATTTTAGAGTACAACTCTAAGACTTGTATTGGAACGAAGTATGACTCATCTTCTTTATTTAACCACTTCAACAATACTCCTCTTCTTAACTATCATAATGCACTTAGAGGATGAATTATGATAAGGTCTCTAAATCATTAAGATGATCATAACATGATACTAAAGTACTCTCCCATCTTTTCAGACTTGAGAAACTTTTATCTTTCTGCCATACTTTAATTCTTCTTATTCGTTCTATCTCGCATTGAAACTTCTCCAATGCTACAGACTTATACTTAAACTTATAAGTATAACCATATTTACTGAACTTAAGTAAATCATGACGAATAGTCTTCTTGATCTTTTGTGATGGACTTGACCAGTGCACAAGAATGTGTACTTGATCCCTTAATCCTTTCCTTATTCACATAAGGAATTAGTCTTAATTTTCCAAGCTGAATGTTCTCATTCATCATACTATACAACTTGCATGATTCCAAGTTTCGGTCCAATTGAACCTTGGGTGATGAGAATCTTTCCTTATTTGGTAATACTAGACACAACCACAACCGAAAGAATCAAATCCATTTTTCCAATATTGTTATCAGTGGAATCTTATAAGCAACAACTTTTCACAAATGTCATTTTAAGGATACTTAAAACAAATAAAATCAAAACCTTTTCTTTTATTTTAAAACTTTGCGGAAAAACTTATCCTTACAATCCATATGAAACCCTTGTTGTTATCTATTCCTAAGCAATATAAATATCATAACTCTTAAGTAATAGCTCAAAATTCTGATCACCGAACCATGCGATTGAAATCCATCTTCGCCAGCATGTACTTAATAGAGTTAGACAATGGACTTTACCTGAAGTAGAGCCAAACTTATCGACTTTAACATCCTTAGGTAAATTTGGCAGCTTCGCAACCAATGCCCCTTCCTTTGGCAATAGTTACTTATGGACCCTTGATAATGGGACTATCTCAGACTTAGCCTCTCTCTTTACCATTTGGTTAACTGAGTTGACTATGGCCGATCCCTTTCCATTGGGAAGAGAGAGCTTTACTGGATATCCAATGTCATTATTGTCAATGTCCACAAGTTTTAGGAAGTTGATCTTAGCAAACAAATAAGATCATTAAGGGTCTTTTCATAGTCTGTTTCATAGGAGACCCAAAGGAACTCACTATGTGACTTTGAAAGTGATTGAACCACCAACTTTCACAAGACTTTGACACCCAACTCTTCCGAATTGTCAATATGTTACTACATCTCCAAGATGTGATCACACATAGACCTTTGCTTGCCAATAGGGCTTGAGTGACCTTAAACTTTTCAAGAACTTGTGGGTTAGGGAGAATAATTAGAGGAGGTGAAACAAAGTATGATTTCCATGGGACATCATCTTCATTTAGGAAAACTTGTTTCAAGAGATTTGGGAAGATCATAGATGTCTGAACTTAGACATCTTTTTGGGAGATATTCAAGATAGTTGATTTAAAGTCCGTAATATGACACCCAATATGAAATATTAAGGCTAGGACCCAACACAATACTTTTATAACTTGGAAGAGGGATGTCATAATCCAAGCTATAAAATATTTGAAGGTAGGTGAATAACGATTCACCAATTTCCACCAAGATAAACGAAATGTATTATTAGGTTTTAATTGGATTTGAAACTCCTAGATCTTTGAGATTCATTAAACTGTTCAATGGCATGTTTCAATATTGAGTGTGCCCTTCAGGTTTTGTGACTGGGATGCCGAGGATCACAAAACAAGGTGTGAAGTAACCATGCAAATATACTGGGTACCCTTAATATTTACCCCTTAATCGATGTGCCAGTTAACCACACACGCTCCACCGATACTATGATAAATATTAAGTTACCCTTTTCCTACCTTGTTAAGTCCAGGTTAGTGTGCCGGTTAACCACACACGCTCCACTAACCGACTTAAACAAAGTGCAAAGTGTAATTTCATGGATTAGCACCTTATTCACATTTTCCTAAGTAACTAAGATTGGGTATTTATAAAACGTTTAGTTACTTAGTATTTATCATTAATACTTTTAATGAAGGGAGAATTATAGTCCTTGTCCTATCCGTTCGGCTAACGACCCTCCACCAGTCAAGGAAGCGGTGGGTGAGAGTGGACACCCATTAAACTGCCATTTTATAGGCAGTAACCTTATACCCCCTTATAGATCGGCTTCGTGAATGAGGCCTACTAACGGTAAGACTGACTTTACTCTTATACATATATATATATATATATATATATATATATATATATATATATATATATATATTATTAACTTATAATATTATAAAGTATAAGGGTTGAATTTTAACTTTTAAAATTCTAAAGGGCTAACTTGGAATTAAAGTATTCATAAGAGAAAACTTTTCAAATTCCAAAACTTAAGGGCAGGTTTTGAAATCATTCAAAACTAATTAATTCCATAACTTATGTGTTTAAAGTAGTTTTAATCCAAAAACTCTTCAAGTTCCATAATTTGAGGACAAGCTATGGAAGACTTTAAACTAATAAAAGAATGTTCCTTTTCTTTATTTTATAACTTATGGAACTAATTAATGTTACATTTTTTATTAATTATTTAATGAAGAGACTCTTGAACCTCCATAACTTGAGGACAAGTTATGGAGTCATAAAACAATTTAATGAGGAAAAAGACTCTTCATTTTGTAACCTATGGCAAATATTATGAGTTTTAAGATTCATAAATGTGACTTTTAAGTTACATAAACACATTTTATGAACTTCTTTTAGATTAATTTGGATTAAAACCAACTATCACATAATTTTTTCATTAATATAAATTCACTCATAAAACAAGGTAACACAAAAAACTTTTGGTGATCCATAACTTATTCTTAAGTTATGGAATTCTTTAAAACATTAACACCAAATTTTGTAACTCCATAAAAACTTTGAATCAATTTTTTTTAAAAAAAAGCTTTTCATATCCATAACTTATGGAGGTTTCAAAAAATAAAACTCTTTAGATCAAACTTTTAAAACTATTAAAATAACCATATCATTTTATCTTTTACTAAATTTGACCTAATTCAACTCATATAGCAAACTATTCAAATTTTACAAATAATTAGTTTTTCACAAGAACAAGTAATTATCTTAAAATTTGACAAACTTCATGTTTTTTTTCCTTTTTTTTTCAACTTTGAAAATAAAATGTTTGCATCAATATAACAGAAAACAACCTGTGGCTCTGATACCACTGTTGGGTTTTGAGAATTCTAACACTCCTAAATGTACATGCAACCCTAAATACCTTGGATCTACGTTTTCTCTATTATACATACAAATATGAACTTTCCAAGGTATTCATCCTAACTAGCATAATAAAATGATTCATATGAATATATCAAGTTAGAATTACATGCCTCTTTGATGTAGAAAGTCTTCATGAAGCTTGAGTGCCTAGTACCCCAAGTGTGACACCTCAAATGGTTCACACAACACCAAATACACTTGGAATAACTTGAGAGAAACTTGAACACTCCTTGAAATCGTTTAGCCCTCACACTCACACATAGTGCATGATTTCTTGAGCCATGGGATTCTTTTATATGGTGGCTATTAGGGTTACACCATGTAACTCATGACTTTACCCATTCCTTATGCTACATGGATTTTAACCTCCATGGAGTATCCATGGGTCACCCAATGGACTTAGTCCAACATAAGGAATCTTGGATCACAATCCTACATATATAAGAATGAATGATTTACACAATCAACCCATATATTTAATTAGTCTTCTTTTGATCACTTAATTAATTCCAAATTAATTCTTGATCAATACTAATTAAATAACCTTATTAATATATTAGAACTTGTAATATATTAACAAACCTTAAGTGTTATTTCTCTCATTTTAGTCTATCCAAATGGATGATTCCATGCAACCCAAATGGACCATGTCGGGTCGGGTCATGTCTTACCAATTATAGTTATGGACTTAGACATTAATCCAACAATGTCAACAAGAAGCGCATAGCCCAGTTCCAAAAAGATGGAGTGTTGGAGTCATTCGACCTTAGGGAATATGACATGTGCGAGTCTTGTTTGCTTGGAAAGATAACCAAGTCACCCTTCACTGGCACTTGTGAGAGGGGTGAGGGTTTATTGGATCTCATAGACACCGACGTGTGTGCACCCTTTAGATCCACCACAAAGGATGCGAACCGCTTCTATGTGACTTTCACCGATGATTATAGTAGATATGGGTATATTTACTTAGTCAAGCACAAGTCAGAAACGTTTGAAAAGTTCAAAGAATTCAAACATGAAGTGGAGAATCAATTGGGTAGGAAAATCAAGATGCTTCGATCCGATTGAGGAGGAGAGTACCTAAGTCTTGAATTCCACGACTATCTCAAGGAATGCAGAATAGTTTCGCAATTAACGCCACCTAGGACACCACAGTTGAATGGTGTGGCAGAAAAGCGTAATCGAACCCTGTTGGACATGGTTCGTTCAATGATGAGTCGTGCTTCACTACCTATCTCATTCTGAGGGTATGCCTTAGAGACTTCCACCCATATCCTTAACCGAGTCCCTACAAAGAAGGTTGCCAAAACACCTCACAAGATGTGGACAGGGAAAGCTCCCTTGTTGGCACATATCAAGGTTTGGGGTTGCGAGGCTTTCGTAAGACGAGAGACTCACAACAAGCTCGAAACTCGTAGTGAGCGATGTATTTTCATCGGCTACCCGCATAAATCCTTTGGGTATCTCTTCTATGGACCGAGTGACAATGTTGTCTTCGTTGCAAGGAGAGGGGTTTTCCAAGAGCTATAACTCATAAACCAAGGAGACAATGGGAAGAAAATTGATCTTGAAGAGATTCAAGAGTCGATCAATGAAGGAACCTCTAACGTTGGCGCTCAACCCGAGGAGGAAACTCCGGTTGAACCGATTGACGAATCCTTACCTCTTAGACGTTCCGAAAGAGTTAGAGTTCAACCCCAGTTGTATGGTTTTCATATTACTACCGAAGGAGACACGTATATTAGTGATATTACTCTAGTAAATCTGGATGAACCTAACAGCTATAAGGAAGCCATGGCAGGCCCGGAGTCTGCAAAATGGAAAGAGGCGATGGACAGCGAGATTCATTCCATGTATGACAACCAAGTTTGGAATTTGATTGACAATGTGCCCAGACGTAAGACCGTTGGGTGCAAATGGATCTTCAAGAAGAAGACCGAAGTGGATGGGAATGTATACACATATAAGGTGCGATTGGTTGCGAAGGGCTTTACTCAAACTCCCGGAGTTGACTATGATGAGACCTTCTCACCAGTTGCTAAAATAAATTCTATTAGGGTGATGTTAGCCATTGCTGCATGTCATGATTATGAGATATGGCAAATGGATGTCAAGACCGCTTTCCATAATGGGAAGTTGGTTGAGGATGTTTACATGGCTCAACCAGAGGGTCTTGTCGATACGAAGCATCCCAATATAGTGTGAAAGCTTGAGAAGTCCATTTATGGGCTTAAGCAAGCATCTCGCAGATGGAATCTTTGCTTCGATGAGAAAGTCAAAGCGTTTGGATTTGTACGAAGTGAAGATGAATCATGTGTATATGTCAAGGCCAGTAGGAGTATAGTTAGCTTCCTTGTTTTGTATGTCGATGACATACTGCTCATAGGAAATGACATCCCGACTCTATAGGAGGTTAAGTCCTGGATCAGGAAGTGTTTCGCTATGAAGGACCTCGGAGGGGCTTCCTATATTTTGGGAATAAGGATAGTGAGAGGGCGAAGTAAGAGACTAATAGGACTTAGTCAGAATACTTACTTGGATAAGGTACTAAAACGTTTTAGTATGGAAAACTCGAAGTAAGAGACTAATAGGACTTAGTCAGAATACTTACTTGTAATAGATAATGTAATTGGCATTTGATGATTAAATAAAAGATTATTATTTAATGGTGTCTGTCTTATGTTAATTGTTTAACTATTGTTTCACTTTGCATGTTTTGACTTCCAGAATGATTGAGTCAACAATCGTTCATATGTTGGAAGTAGGTGTGAATGAAGATTGTCATGAATTGGTGTGTAGATTGTCTGAATGGTATTAGACATAACAAAGGTTTGTTACAACGTTCATGAGTGCTTATAAATAAGTTTTGAGCATTGGAATAAACCTGCACTTGCTGGAATCACTTCATGAAATGTATAACGAGTGATTGCAAGATGATAATATCATATGGTCTTAAAACCAAGATATACGGTTTATTGTTTACTGATTAATTGTGCATTGATAATGCGAAACCGCATCAGTAAATTGATGTTATAAAACGCTTTGTTGTGTATACTTTATTAGTGAATAGTAAACGCATATAAGTCGAAGTTTATCTGTTACTTTTATCCTAAGAAGGTAAAAGAGATATCAGGGCCCCTCGATGATTTTGATTTGACTTATGTGTCGGGCCCAGTCAGGACTGAATTGATGTGTTCAATTGAGTTCCATTTCAAATGAATCTAAGATCGAGAAACTGATTGCTGGAACAATAAGTATGACAATGTTTCATTAGATTGTCCGCACGATATCTAAACAGAGGACTATACGATCCCTTATCTAAAGGCCAGGTTACTGATAAGATCAGATTTTGACAGCGTCTTTGAGAGCTACGATTTCTAATCGAGTTGTACTTACATTTTTGGTTACTAGACTTATCCACGTGGGTGACTGTTGGATTAGTTTCTAAGCCTGTAACCATATTTGGTAAGTACTTGACCCGATTGTGCATGGTTCTTTTGGGTTGCCTTCACCAAAGCAACTTGACTGGAGAAATAAATATAGAGAAAGAGGTTATTATGATTTATTAATATATTATAAGAATAATATATTAAAGGAGAAATCATATTTTTTTAATTAATATTGGTCAATAATTAATTAGGAATTCATTTTGTGATCAAGTGTAATTAATTAAACTAGAGGGGCTGAATTGTATTATGTGATAGTTGCAAAGTAGGGCAATGGTTACCCTAAATATAGGTTGGACGAATTCAAGGAATAAGGCATTCTTGAAATCATCCAAGGATAAGGGTTATCAAGGCTTATCTTATGGTTACTTGGTGGGCAAGCAACTAGATACGGATAAGGACTGAAATCCTAATCTCTACCCTATATAAAGACCCCTAAGGCCATATAAATCATACCACTTGATCCATAGGGTTCCTAGAGCCTATTTCTACATCTCCTCTTCTCTCTCTATTGCCTCTCCAATTGCTTGTGGTGTTTGTGAGCCATTAAAGGTACTACACTTGTTGTACTTGCTTTCAAGACTTACGGTTTGAAGATTTGAGATGTTATTACAATATAAAAACAAGAGGTATGTGATCTATCTTTCTATGTGAATTTTGAAAATACTAGGAGCATGCTAGGGTTCTTCATGTGTTCATAATGTTGTGTATCTAATAGTGAAAACATAGATCCAAATCTAGGGTTGCATGCACACATAGGATTGTTTGTTCAAAAACCCATCAGTATGGGCCCATACTACTGAAAGCAGAGGATCCATACTCAAATAAAGGAAGGCTAAGATGAATCTAGGGAACTTTTAATGTATGGGATCCCTCGAGATATGATGAGTATTCTGACGTTTCTTATGATGTGTTTTCTAGTATGTTGGTACTTCGCACTAGACTAGTTGGCAGTTCAGGCACCAGTGAAGGATCAGGCTCGGGCTATGGAGTCGGGCATCTAGATAACCAGATGAGGAATTTCATATCAACTGAGATCACGCACAGTATTTTGGACCAGACTTATGTCATGTTCGGTACGGTCTAGGAGGGTATCTTGGAGCTTTTGGATGAGAGACTGAGTGCTTTACGCACCGAGGTGGCAGCCATGATGTTATCGTGCACACTGACTTTCAAGGAGTTCAAAGATTATGGAGCTCCCGACTACCATAGGGCTTGGGACCCCATTGCTAGCACTAGATGATTGGCTGATGTCGCGAATGATTTCCATAATAGTAGATATCCCGAGGGGGACAAGGTCCGACTTGCTTCCTGTTTCCTGAAGGACAGGGCAAGCGACTGGTGGGAGGAGGTTGGGCATGATGTGGGTGATGCTCCACTTGATACAATGACCAGTAGTGATTTATCGGCTAGGTTCACCGCTATGTTTAGGGAGACGACCCTTCTTGTTCCGCAATGCATGGCAGATAAGGAGATGAAGAAGGCCCGATATCATGATATTTTTCTTAATTTATAAAAATTCCTTCTCTGCTTTGATAAATATTTAATCCAAGAAAATTGTTTCCCATCATTGTAACAGCCCGGAATTTTTAGGTATTGTTATAATTATGTTTTTGGGGTGTTTTAAGAGGGGACTCGGCGAGTTGGAGCCAGACTCGCCGAGTAGGACCACAGACTTTGTCGCGGGTTCGCGACTGGACTCGACGAGTCCAGATATGGACTCGGTGAGTCTGCGCTGTTCAGCGGAAACCCTAGCCGTTTGGTTTTGGAACGTATAAAATGGACTTATAGGCCGTCATTGTCCGTTTTAGCCTACTGAGAAGAAACCTAAACCGATTGTGTGCATCTGGAGCAAGGATTGAAGATCATTGTTGAGTTTGGAAGAGTTGTTGTGCAAGGAAGAGAAGGGATTTGCTAAAGGAACAGCAAGAGAATCACGTTCTGAGGTTTGGGGACGCAGAGAACACGTTATTCAGGTAATAAATCGAATTACACTCTTCCATGTTGATGTGTATATGGATTTAGGGTTTATGGAACCCTTTTGGTGGCTAGATTGAATGTACCTTAGTCCCCAAATGATTGGAACCCTGTATTGGGACCTTTAGAGGTCCAGAATGTCCCATGCCTGTGCATTTCGGGAATTAAGAGAGGTTTTGGATTGGAATCCTTATGCCTTAAGTCAAAATGTAAATTATAAGTCTTGGGGTGTAGCATGAGCACCTAAATGAAGGCCTTACGTGATGGACCAGCTTAGGAGGACCAGATCTATGAATGGTCGGGACAATACTGATCTTAGGAAGCAGTTTGATCGACTGCATGGCATGGACTCGCCGAGTCCAATGAACAGACTCGGCGAGTAGCTTGGAGAATAACTGGGACTCGTCGAGCTGTTCTTCAGACTCGACGAGTGGAGTCGGGGTGACCCCGCGATTCTTCCACGAGGAACTCGACGAGTAGAAAGGGAACATCAGGGAATTGGTGAAGACGTCTAGACTCACCGAGTCGCCATAGCACTCGCCGAGTCCGGTCAAGTTGACCGTTGACCGTTGACCAGAGTTGACCTACATGTGATTTCTTAGGGGCAGTTGTCTTGAATGATAAAAGTGTTAATAAGGGATATATGATATTATAGGGAGTCTGTAGCTCGGCGGATCGAGTACGAGTGATTTCAGGAGTTGCTAGCTTTCGATATTCACGAGGTGAGTCTTCTCACTATACTGTACCCGGAAGGGTTTGACTGTGTGACCGGAAGGTCGGATATGATATGTGATATATGTGCTATATGTGGTAAGTTAATTATTATATGTGCTGTGTATGTTTTATGGGCCGGAAGGCGAATATGTTATGGGCCGGAAGGCGATTATGTTACGGGCCGGAAGGCGATTTGTTGTGGACCGGAAGGTCAGGGCCTGGAAAGTCGTATATGTGTAAGTAGTATACTGGGGAACTCACTAAGCATTTATGCTTACAGTTGTTATGTATGTGTTTCAGATACTAGCGAGGACCGTGGGAAGGCGCCGGCGTGATGCGTACACACTGTTCGATATTTTGAGATCTTGGGGATTTTATGATTATATTTTGACCTAAAACTTGGAATAATTATATTTAATTTGAATAAAGTCACTTTATTTGCAATGGAAATTTTGTTTGAAAATTTGCGTTGTTACAATTGGTATCAGAGCCTTGGTTTGAGGGATTCGGGTGTACCTTCGGGTGTAACTGAACTCAAACCGAGGATTCGAGGAAAATTTAAAAAAAAATAAAATAAAAAATAAAGGCGTAAACTTTTACAAATGATCATGTGGTAAACAAGAAACAAGCAGTGTGTACGATCAGCCAGTGCCCGAACGGTAAAGATCCCCAGAATACCTTACAATGTTATGTTATGCAGTGAATTATGAATTGTTATGCATGCTAGAAGACTAGGTATTCATGATAGGACTAGAGTGGCCTGATTTGTGATGCCTTAGTCTAGGGAGTTTGCCGATATGAGATATTTGATAGCGTGCAGGTAGATAGTGCATATCAAAAGTAGAGTACTCACTTTTCGGGGTTTGGGGAGGAAGATTTGGGACGAGTGCTGATACGGTGTGGTCGGTAGTATTGGGCCCGTACTACCGAAGACACCGGGTCGGTGGGAGACCCAAGTAAGAATCCCTGGATATCGGAGACTGAGTAGGGTTGCGTTATCGAGTGCAATTGTACTTGATAGAGTCTCTGATAATTTTATGTTGTATTCAGAGACATCATGGTTACAACACGCCACGGGGCGAGTTCGAGCAGTGTGAGCGATGAGGATATTCGTCAGGTGATTCAGGAGGAGGTAGCTGCAGCGATCCGGGCTGAGATCCCGGAGATGTTTGGGTCTATTAAGACCACCCTGATGGAGACGTTCGAAGAGCGGTACACCGCACTGACTGAAGCTGCAGCCGCTGCCGCTACCGTAGCCGTGGCCGCTGCCAGGCCACAAGGGGGCGACTCGTTGCTATTCCGGGAATTCAGCAACACGAAACCCCCTGAGTTCGATGGGACGCAGGATCCGATTGTTGCAATGAGGTGGATCACCGATATTGAAGGGTGCTTTTACACTTGCTCATGCCCGGAGCACCTGAGAATACGGTTCGCTTTGAACCAGCTCCGTCTGGGAGCGAAGGATTGGTGGAAGTTCGTGACGGCGAACTTCACTTTGGCGGAGATTACAGCAGTGACATGGGAGAGGTTTATTGCCATGTTCAGGGACGAGTACGTTCCCCCAGTGGAGAGGGAACGATTGATTCAGGAGTTCTTGACCCTTAATCAGGGTACTGATTCGGTTGCGGTGGTCACGCGGAAGTTTCATGAGAGGGCGATGTTCTGCCCCGAGCTGGTGTCTACAGAGCAGTCGCGGATGAGTCGGTACTTGGGTGTTTTGAGGAGGGATATCCGGGAGTTTGTGTCGAACTCCACCTATCATACTTTTACTGAGCTTCAGGCGAATGCCAGGAAACGCGAGATCGAGTTGGAGACCCAGGCCAGGGAGGAGGCCGAGTCTCGGCAGATGGACCGGCGGCCGGCTCAGTCTCAGCCGGCAGCCAAGCGGACCAAGTCCGCCGATTTGAGGACGGGAGGTCCGAAGGGCCGCACTTGCGGAAAGTGCGGCAAGGGTCACGATGGGGCATGTCGAGCTGGTGGTTGCTACAAGTGTGGCAAGGAAGGACACATTGCCAGGGATTGTCCTAAGGGGTTTATGGTTTGTTTTCATTGCAACCAGACAGGCCATCGGAAGGCCGAGTGCCCGCAGCTTCGTCAGGGATCTACACCTACTACCAGGACTACTGAGACTCGACCGGCGAAGGTCGAGGCCCCGAGGGCTCGCGGAAGAGCCTTTCAGCTGACTGCGGAGGAGGTCCGCGCTGCGCCCGATGTTGTGGCAGGTATACTGTAATTCACGTATTTATTTAAAGTCGAAATGTTATGCTTATGTTAATATATGTGTAGGTACTTTTCTTGTGAACTCTATGCCTGCTCTAGTGTTATTTGACTCGGGTGCGAGTAGGCCCTTTGTATCTTTAGCTTTTAGTCAGCATATCAACATTAGTCGTGAGCCGTTAAGTCGGCCTCTGAGCGTTTCTATAGCGGCCGAGAGGGTGGTTTGTGCCACAGAGGTTCTTCGGGGATGCGTACTAGAGATTTTCGGGGTTAAGTTTCCGATTGACCTAATTCCTATTGCGATGGGTGATGTCTGTGTCATCGTGGGCATGGACTGGTTGAGTCGATTCAGCGCTGTCATCGACTGTGAGTGTCAGCTGGTGACTATACGAGACCCTAGTGGGGGAGTTCTTACGGTGTACGGCGAGGGTACCCGTTCGGGATCAGCTTTTTGTTCGGCCGCTAGGGCGAGGCAATGTCTACAGCAGGGATGTAAGGGTTTTGTGGCGTATGTGATGGATACGCGGGAGGCTTCCAAGAGACCGAGGTCAGTGGAGGAGGTCCCAGTGGTGCGCGAGTTTCCAGACGTTTTTCCCGAGGAGCTGCTGGGAGTACCTCCTGCGAGGCAAGTAGAGTTTGGTATCGACTTGATTCCGGGGGCTGCACCTAATGCGAAGGTGCCTTATCGTCTCGCCCCTCCAGAGATGCAAGAGTTGTCCTCGCAACTCCAGGAGTTGCTGGGGAAGGGATTTATTCGGCCGAGCAGCTCGCCGTGGGGAGCACCGATTCTGTTTGTCAAGAAGAAGGATGGTTCACACCCGATGTGCATTGATTACCGGGAGTTGAACAAAGTGACGGTCAAGAACCGTTACCCGTTACCGAGGATCAATGATTTATTCGATGAGTTGCAAGGGGCATCTTGGTTTTCCAAGATCGATCTGAGGTCAGGGTACCATCAGGTAAGAGTGCGGAATGAGGACGTCCAGAAGACAGCATTTAGGACGCGATATGGGCATTACGAGTTTGTGGTGATGCCTTTCGGGCTCACCAATGCCCCGGCGGTGTTCATGGACCTCATGAACAGGGTATGCAGGCCGATGCTGGATCGGTCTGTGATTGTATTTATCGACGACATCCTAGTGTATTCGCGATCTAGTGAGCAGCATGAGGGACATTTGCGAGAGGTCCTTGAGGTATTGAGGTCGGAGAAGCTATATGCAAAGTTCTCCAAATGTGTCTTCTGGTTGCGGGAGGTCCAATTTCTTGGACATGTTGTTAATCAGGCAGGGATATTGGTCGATCCGGCCAAGGTGGGGGCTGTGATGAGTTGGGAGGTACCGAAGTCACCTTCTGAGATCAGGAGTTTCCTTGGGTTGGCGGGGTACTATCAGAGGTTTATTAAGGATTTCTCCAAGATCGCAGTGCCGCTCACCAGATTGACTCGGAAGGGTGTTGCATTCTCATGGGGACCCGAGCAACAAACTTCCTTCGAGACACTTCGCGAGAGACTGTGCGAAGCCCCGGTACTAGCTCTCCCGGAAGGGATGGAAGATTTTGTCGTATATTGCAACGCATCGATTTCGGGACTGGGTGCAGTGTTGATGCAGAGAGGTCATGTGATAGCTTATGCATCGAGACAGCTAAAGCCTCATGAGGCGAGATATCCCACGCACGATTTAGAGTTGGGGGCAGTAGTGTTCACTCTCAAGATTTGGCGTCACTACCTGTATGGGGTTCGATGTACGATATACACGAACCATAAGAGTTTGAAGTATTTGATGGATCAGCCCAACCTAAATATGCGTCAGAGGAGGTGGTTGGATGTGGTCAAGGATTATGATTGTGAAATCCTGTACCACCCGGGCAAGGCTAATGTGGTAGCCGATGCACTGAGCCGTAGGGCGGAGAGCACTCCATTGCGAGATGTATGTTTGAGACTGACGGTGATGACTCTGGTATTGGATGCTATTCGTGGGGCACAGGACGAGGCTGTGAGATCCGAGATGCAGAAGAAAGAGCGAGTCGTTGGGTTAATTTCAGAGTTCGTTAAGGATGGTCGAGGACTTCTGATGTTTCAGGGTCGGATTTGGGTACCGTTCGTGGGTGGAACGCGTGCTACTTTGATGGAAGAGGCTCACAGATCGAAATTCTCGATCCATCCCGGTGCTACGAAAATGTATTTGGACTTGAGGAAGGAATACTGGTGGCCCTGTATGAAGAGAGACGTCGCCTGGTTCGTTGAGAGGTGCTTGACCTGCCGTAGAGTTAAGGCTGAGCACCAGAGACCGCATGGCAAGTTGCAGCCTTTGGAGATTCCTGAGTGGAAGTGAGAACAGATTACTATGGATTTCATCACCAAATTACTGAGAACTGCCAGGGGAGTCGATGCGATTTGGGTGATTGTGGATAGGTTGACGAAGAGTGCACACTTCCTTGCCATCAGCGAGAGTTCATCAGCGGAGAAGTTGGCGGAGATATACGTGAGGGAAGTAATATCTCGGCATGGAGTGCCGATCTCGATTGTTTTGGACCGTGATGTACGCTTCACTTCTAGGTTCTGGAAGAAATTCCATGAGGAGCTGGGTACTAAACTACATTTTAGTACCGCATACCATCCCCAAACAGACGGTCAAAGCGAGTGGACGATTCAGACACTGGAGGACATGCTTCGAGCGTGTGTGTTAGATTTCGGGGGTAGCTGGGATGCGTATTTACCCTTGGCAGAGTTTTCCTACAACAACAGCCATCATTCGAGCATTGGTATGCCACCTTTTGAGTTGTTGTATGGTAGGAGGTGTCGGACCCCCATTTGCTGGGGAGAGGTGGGACAGAGAGTGATGGGCAGTACAGAGATTGTACTTCAGACGACAGAGCAGATTCAGCAGGTTAGACATAGGTTATTGACCGCCCAGAGCCGACAGAAGAGTTATGCGGACAGACGCCGGTCCGAGCTTGAATTTTAGGTTGGCGACTTCGTTCTCCTGAAGGTTTCTCCTTGGAAAGGAGTGATCCGGTTCAGGAAGAGGGGCAAGTTGGGCCCCCGGTTTATAGGTCCATTTCGTGTGATTGCAAGGGTAGGCCGGGTAGCCTATCGGTTGGAGTTGCCAGCAGAGTTAGGACAGATCCACAATACTTTTCATGTATCGCAGTTGAGGAAGTGTATAGCCAATGAATCGGCAGTGGTTCCATTAGAGGATATTCAGGTGGATGCGAGCCTGAATTACGCCGAGAGACTAGTGGCCATCAGGGATCGGAAGATCAAGGTTCTGAGGAACAAGGAGGTACCTCTGGTGTTGGTTCAGTGGCAACACCGGAAAGGATCGGAGATGACTTGGGAGCCGGAGCGTGAGATGCGGGAGCAGCATCCGGAGTTATTTGCAGAGTGAGACTTCGAGGGCGAAGTCTAGTCCTAGTGGGGGAGAGTTGTAACAGCCCGGAATTTTAGGTATTGTTATAATTATGTTTTTGGGGTGTTTTAAGAGGGGACTCGGCGAGTTGGAGCCAGAATCACCGAGTAGGACCACAGACTTGGTCGTGGGTTCGCGACTGGACTCGACGAGTCCAGATATGGACTCGGCGAGTCTGCGCTGTTCAGCAGAAACCCTAGCCGTTTGGTTTTGGAACGTATAAAATGGACTTATAGGCCGTCATTGTCCGTTTTAGCCTACTGAGAAGAACCCTAAACTGATTGTGTGCATCTGGAGCAAGGATTGAAGATCATTGTTGAGTTTGGAAGAGTTGTTGTGCAAGGAAGAGAAGGGCTTTGCTAAAGGAACAGCAAGAGAATCACGTTCTGAGGTTTGGGGATGCAGAGAACATGTTATTCAGGTAATAAATTGAATTACACTCTTCCATGTTGATGTGTATATGGATTTAGGGTTTATGGAACCCTTTTGGTGGCTAGATTGAATGTACCTTAGTCCCCAAACGATTGGAACCCTGTACTGGGACCTTTAGAGGTCCAGAATGTCCCATGCCTGTGCATTTCGGGAATTAAGAGAGGTTTTGGATTGGAATCCTTATGCCTTAAGTCAAAATGTAAATTATAAGTCTTGGGGTGTAGCATGAGCACCTAAATGAAGGCCTTACGTGATGGACCAGCTTAGGAGGACCAGATCTATGAATGGTTGGGACAATACTGATCTTAGGAAGCAGTTTGATCAACTGCATGGCATGGACTCGCCGAGTCCAATGAACAGACTCGGCGAGTAGCTTGGAGAATAACTGGGACTCGTCGAGCTGTTCTTCAGACTCGGCGAGTGGAGTCGGGGTGGCCCCGCGATTCTTTCACGAGGAACTCGTCGAGTCAAGAAGGATACTCGACGAGTAGAAAGGGAACATCAGGGAATTGGTGAAGACGTCTAGACTCACCGAGTCGCCATAGCACTCGCCGAGTCCGGTCAAGTTGACCGTTGACCGTTGACCAGAGTTGACCTACATGTGATTTCTTAGGGGCACTTGTCTTGAATGATAAAAGTGTTAATAAGGGATATATGATATTATAGGGAGTCTGTAGCTCGGCGGATCGAGTACGAGTGATTTCAGGAGTTGCTAGCTTTCGATATTCACGAGGTGAGTCTTCTCACTATACTGTACCCGGAAGGGTTTGACTGTGTGACCGGAAGGTCGGATATGATATGTGATATATGTGCTATATGTGGTAAGTTAATTATTATATGTGCTGTGTATGTTTTATGGGTCGGAAGGCAATATGTTATGGGCCGGAAGGCGAATATGTTATGGGCCGGAAGGCGATTATGTTACGGGTCGGAAGGCGTTGTGTTGTGGACCGGAAGGTCAGGGCCTGGAATGGCGTATATGTGTAAGTAGTATACTGGGGAACTCACTAAGCATTTATGCTTACAGTTGTTATGTATGTGTTTCAGGTACTAGCGAGGACCGTGGGAAGGCGCCGACGTGATGCGTACACACTGTTTGATATTTTGAGATCTTGGGGATTTTATGATTATATTTTGACCTAAAACTTGGAATAATTATATTTAATTTGAATAAAGTCACTTTATTTGCCATGGAAAATTTGTTTGAAAATTTGCGTTGTTACAATCATGCTCATCTCAAACTTACTTTTCATCAAATTTTCGAATTCACTAGACAAAACAGGATCAGTAGAGCTAAAAATAATATCATCAACATAAATTTGAACAAGCATAAGATGACTCCCAACTTTCTTTCGAAAGAGAGTAGGATCAACTTATCTTTGTTTAAATTTCAAAATCTTTATAAGTTGGCAAGAGTTGCATACCAGGGTCTTGGTGGTTGTTTTAACCCATAAACAACTTTGTCTAAGATATAACAATGATTAGGGTATTTTTCGTTAACAAAACCTGGAGGTTATGCAATGTACACCGTCTCTTCTAGTTCACCATTAAGAAACGCACACTTGACATCCATTTGATAAACATCGAAATCCTTGTGTGCTGCATTGACTAAAAAGATTCGAACAGCCTCAAGTCTTGCGACAGGGGTTAAGGTTTCTTCATAATCAATGCCTTCTTGTTGCAAATATCCTTTAACAACTAGCCTAGCCTTATTTCTCATAATGTTTCCTTCATTATCAGTTTTACTTTTAAAGATCCATTTTAATCTTATTACTAACATATCTTCTGGTCTAGGAACGAGACGCCAAACTTTATTTCTTTCAAATTCAGCCAACGCAGATTGCATAGAAACAATCCAATCAGGATCTTCTATATCAATCTTGACTGTTTTCGGTTCTATTTTCAAAATGAAAACATTGAGCATACAAAATTCCTGATGAGTATTTAGTACCTCGTTCTTTGCACGAATTTGAGCTCTTGTCATTACTCCATCTCGAGGATCACCAAGAATTTGTTCATGTGGATGATTTCGAGTCCATCGTCCAACGGAGGATATGCTGGATCAAAATCCAATGGTGCATCTTCGAAAGTATCATCATTTTTTGAACTTGCAATTGACACATTATAAGTCGTATCATGAAAATTTTCATATTGATTATTTGAAATATTTGTTTGATTATCAATTTGCTCCCTCTCGACAAAATTATCTTCTTGATGTTCCCCCTCGACATCAACATTCATTCTCCCATTCTCCCCTCGAAAGTATGTCCCCCCTCAACATGAGTATTCAAAGTCAAGTGCTCCCCCTTCACTTGATCAGTTTGGAAAACTAGCAGATTTTCGTTACTATTCAAAGAATTTGTTGTCGAGTGATCATCAACCGTTTGTTGGATAACTGTCGAATCTTCATGATGTTTTGATGCTTCAAGAACTTGATTATCCTCAGCATGGATTTCAGCATCAATATCCCTATCAGGAGTACCAAATATTAAATCATAATCAAAATCTAATGAATCAACACTTTCAGATTCATAATTTGATTCATTAATGATTGGTTTTTGCTCAAAAGTTTTTTCAACACTTTTGACATAATGATCATCGAATGTGAGATTAAAGGTTTTGTAGATCTTCCTTGTTTGCTTGTTGAGTACCCTGTATGCCACAAAATTATGAAAATATCCTAAGAATATTCCTTCATCAACCTTAGACTAAAATTTCGAAAGACTATCCTTAAGATTCATAATGAAGCACCTGCAACCAAAAATATGGAAAAAAATTACATTTGGTTTCCTGTTGTTAATGATTTCATAAGGGGTGATATCAAATCTTGTATGAAGAAAAGACTGATTTTGAGAAAAGCAAGCAGTTGAAACAACTTCAGCCCATAGATATTGTGGAAGATTTGTGTAAGTCAGCATTGTTCTTGCTGACTTGCATAATGAACGATTTCTCCTTTCGACAACACCATTTTGTTGAGGTATATAAGGAGAAGAGAAGTTGTGCAAAATTCCTTTGTCAGCCAAAAATCAATCGAGAACATTGTTCTTGAACTCATATCTATTATCACTCTTGATTTTGTGAACCTTTTTCATCAAACTTAATTCGATATGTTTGATGAATTTGATCGTCACTTGAGCTATTTTTGATTTCAAAAGAAGAAAGTATACTCAAATAAACCTAGAAAAATATCAACAATAACCAAAATGTACCTCTTTTTGTTGAGTGTCTCAACTGTCAAAGGACCACAAAGGTCAATATGAAAAAGTTCCAAAGGTTGGACACTCTTGGAATCTATCACAATCGGATGACCTTGTCTATGTTGTTTTCCTTTTTCGCAAGCTGCACAAAGATAATCATTATCAAACTTTAAAACGGCAAAACCTCGAATAAGATCTTTTACCATTAATTTGTTTAGATTTTTAAAATTCATATGTTATAATTTTCGATGCCACAGCCAACTTATATCAGAGGAAGCCTTCGAAAGAAGCCAAACAGAAGAAACACCAACAATTAGTTTGATGTCAAGTGTAAACATATCTCCTTTTCGCTTTGACTTAAGAAGAACTTCTTTTGTTTCGATGCTGGATATGACACTTCCTTCTTCATTAAAAAGAACTTGATTTCCAGTAGCCAAAACAAGTTGCGAAACACTGATCAAATTATGTTGGAGACCTTCGACATAAGCAACTTTGTTAACTATGAACTTCCCATTTGTCACCTTCCCATAACCTTTGACTTGACACTTCTTATTATTTCCAAATTTCACAACACAAGCATTGTCCAGACTTCGAAAATCTCTCAGGTTTTCCTTCTTCCCAGTCATGTGACGAGAGAAAGCACTATTGATATACCATTTGTCATTGTATTGCTCGTCACAGAAAACCTGCAATCAATTAAAGAATTTAGGTCCACAAGGCCATTTGGGTCCTGGGTTATTATGATAAAATGCTTGATGTAACGAAGATCCAATTATCTAGTTTCGAAATTTTGTTTTGACACTATCAATTAAGTCCACATCATTAGGTAAGGGTATCGAAATGTACACACTCAAAGATTTAAAGTCAACATGAACATGCACCTCATTTTTCTTAGGTTCTTTCTTACTGACTTTTTCTTTCAAAATTTCTCTCCATTTCTGAACAAAAGGACGTGATTCTTTTGAAGAAGAATTTCCATTTGACGATTCAAACAAATATTTCTCATATGCATCCTTAATCTATTCTTGAGAAAACTCCCAGATTGAAAATGATTCCCCTTTCCTTCCAACCAATGATTGATATTCTGCACATATTTTTTCCCTTTTACAAATGAAGCTTTTGCGGTTTGTATCAAAGGTGGGTTTCAAAAATGAGGTTGATCAAGTTTGAAAGATTTATTTCTCCTCCCTTGAACATTGAATTCTCAAAGTGTCTTGTTGGCTTTCTTGCCAAAACATGAGGAATGTAACGATTCTGAAATCGGCTTTGATAACCAACGTTATTCTTTGGAAAAACTATTTGTGAATTTGAAAACTGATTTTGATAAGGAAGACGATGATAATTCTTTTGGATGTTTGTTCGAAAATCACTTCTTTGAAAATTATTTTGTGAAAACTTTGGATTGTTCGAATTTTTAACAAAACCTTTTTGTTGATTTCTCACATAATTTTCATGATAAGAAGTTTGGACTTTTGATTTTTGATTTGATTTCAAAACATGTTCCTCTGATACCAAATGTAGTTCCAATTGAATCGAGTAATAAAAAAATCAGAGTATGAAATGATTTAGAATAAGAGATCTAAACATAATATGCTTGGCACGTTTATTGCTTGATCAGTTGAAAACAAGAGGTTGAGAGAAATACGAACACAATCAGGTAAGATCTTTTCCTCATCACGCTTACGAAGTATACAATCAATTGCCATATGATTCACCCCATTGCAATAATGGCAGTCGAATCCAACATCACCTTTAAGCTTTTTCTCTTTCTTTTCTTCGTTAACTCGAACTTCCTTCTTTTATACATTCTTCTCATCACCTCCAACTTTCCAAGCATCATTTCCCTTCATCTCACTATATTTTGACCTTGCATTGAATGGCTTTTTAAAGAATTTCTTTACTCGATTATTAGATTAAATGCAACAGCCTCATCATCTGAATTTACAATTAATCCTTCATCATCCGAATCTTCATTTTAATTAGCTTCTTTTTCACTAACTTTCGAAACCAATGCAAGCGGACCACCAAGACTTCTCTTCGCTTCTTCAGCAATTTCATTAACTTCTTCTTCATGAGATTTCAACAGATTGTACATCTCATTCAACAAAAAAGTTATCAAAACTTTGTTGAGTCTTCACCATTAAACTCACGTTTCACCATTCCTTGCGAAGCCCCATAACGAATGTGAGATTAAACTCCGTTGTTGACCTGGTGATACCATATCGACTGGACTTGTAGATTAGTTCATTAAGACGATCATAGTACAACTCGATTGATTCACCATTGTTTTGTTTGAATTCTCTTAATTCAACCAGACAATTTTTCACTGAATTGATTTTTTCTTTTTATTCCCTGGAAACTTTTCCTTTAGAGTTTTCCAGATTTCATTTGCAAATTTACAACTACGAACGTAATTGTAAACAACGGGAGGTAGAGCACCTCTAAGTTCTCTCATCCATTTCTTCTCATTCTTCATCCATCTTTCAGCGAGCGCTTAGACATTTTGATTATTAGAAGACGTTTCAAGATTCTGAATAGCAGGAGGTGGACGAACATCACCGAGAATACATTTCCATAACCCTTCATCGATTCCATTCAAGTAATCCTCCATTATATCCACCCACTAATCATAATACTCAGGAATTAGCATTGTAATTTTGTAGATGAACCAAGGAGATGAGAGTAAGATGTCATTGTGTTCATGTTGAAGTTCGTCATTGATGTACAGACAGTTTTTGAGAAAATCTTGAATTTGAACGATATAAATCAACTAAAACACATGGAATTTACTAACCGAACACTTGAATTAACAATTGGAATGCATAATCGAATCACAACACATGATCTAAGATAATTTTCCGATGCAAAAGTGCATAAAAATGAAATCTAAAACTAGGCTTGAGCATCGGAACTGGGTACCCGCTCTTGGAACTGGGACCGCCTCGGAACTAGCGGTTCTGGAATTGGAACTACCTTAAGTAGTTCCGGTCCCGGTTCCTAAAGTTATGGAACCGCCTTAAGCGGTTCCTGTTCCAATTCTCATTTTTTCGGAACCACTACCCGCTAGGTACCCGCCATAACCGGTATGTATGTATGTATGTATGTGTGTGTGTGTATATATATATATATATATATATATATATATATATATATATATATATATTAGTATATCATATAAATATGTGTATTACTTAGACCGGTTTAGAGAATATATTGGTCTGATTTTGTCTCTCTTTGCTCTGAATTGATTCGATTTGGATCGAACTATGTTGCGGTTTTATTAACAAAAGTTGACAAAGTTAATGTAACCCGGTTACCCATTCTCGGAACTGGAACCGCCGGTTCCGGGAGTGGTTCCAAAAATTTAAGAACCGCCTAGAGCGGTTCCGGTTCCGGTTCTAACTTTCTAGGAACCGCCGGTTCTAGTTCCGGTTCTTGCTAAATGAGATGGGTACCTATCTATGCTCATCCCTATCTAAAACTAGAACTAGACTCAAAACTTTTGCAAAAATTCAGAAAACAGATCTAATCTGTTTGAATCCTGCTCTGATATCAAATGTAGTTCCAATTGAATCGAGTAATCAAACAAAATCAGAGTATGAAACGATTTAGAACAAGAAATCTAAATATAATATGTTTGGCACGTTTAATGCTTGATCATTTGAATACAAGAGGTTGAGAGAAAATACGGATACAATCAAGAAAGTTCTTAACCTCTAAAGTATCATTCCCATATTTTTAGGGAAAACTGAAAGCATACAAAAATATAAGGACTTCGACATCTAAGCTTCATTACAAAAGTAGTCCTTAAAATAAACATAAATTCCAAAATTCGACATTACGCATAACAAAGATAGTTTGGACATCTCACAAGTTTCGAACCCCAACACTCTTTACTTTTTAAAATATCACTTGCACCCCAACTTTATATAACCTATCACTTGCAATCCTATATTTTGTATAATGATTTTTTAATCCATTTACTTTTTAAAATATCAATTTCACCTCGTCCGCCTTTAACTTTTTAATATACCACTTTTACCGCTTTGTTTTCTACACTTTCATGTTAATCCAATGTCCCTCTATTGTGTGTGTGTGTGTGTGAGATCAATAGCAAACACAATCACACAAAACAAGAATAAAAGCGAGAAGAGAATAAAACAAGCTTGCACACGTTTTATAGCTATAAACGTTTGGTACAACTCGATAGGAAGCCGTGAACAATAAGGCATCAACAACCAAAATAGACTGACAAACCCTCTATTTATAGGGACCACGACCGAGAAGAGTTTACGGACGTAAACTCATTACAACTGTAAACCATCATACACACACACACTAACACAATGCATCTATACCAAACTACTATTACATTGTAAAGCCTAGACCAAACCACTAATTTGGGCCCTTCAATCTCCCCTTTGGTTTGGACTAGCTTGAAGTTAACCTTTATTAACAACCATGATGTCCGCTTGCCCCATTGCCCCATTCCACATCCGCTTGTTAAGAATCTCAGCAACCATAGTTGTATACACCTTCGCAACATCCTCAAAAGTATCCTTTGCAACCAAAATCTGAAAGTTGCTGAGGTGATGAATATCCCATTTTCGAAATTGTAACAAATCTTTTCGATCATAGAGTCGAATGCACCCATTCTTGAGCTTGATGACCGCAACGGAAGTAATTTCATCAAATACCCAACACTCCATTGAACTTAGATATCCATCTTGATAATGTTGAAGCACATGGAATTGTTTGACCTGCTTGGTTGTAGGCCACATCTTGCAGTGGCTTATCAGTTTTAGGATCAATAATATCAGAATGCTCTACTATAACAGACTCAGCAATATTCATGGCAGGAAACCCTTTCTTAACTTGATCTTCAAGGAAGTGCTTGAACTGAGTTGCCTGAGGATTGTTTGTTAGGTTGGAGAAAGGAGCTCGAGACAATTCAGTCAGATTGACCCTAGTCCATGAACTGAAATCATGACAATCTCTATAAAGCTCAGAATTGCCACTTTTACTTAGAACGATCCACATCTTGAGAGGATCATGAATTCCCCACGAAAAAATTCCCGATCTATCACCGAAAGTATCTCTGAATCGAACGACTTCAAGATCAATCATTGTAATCTTAGGCATATCCCAAGAGACATTCTGAGTAGGGTTTCTTTTAAACAGCAGTTGCCCTTTCTTAGCTGCTTCCTTTTGTGCGTCACGAATGGATGCTGAAATATGGGGGGCTTGAGGAGGCTCATCTTCAACACGATTAACCTCTCCTAATGTTTGACCAGTTGGAAAAGTAACTGGAAAGGCTTGGACGTGAAGATTTGTGACAACCCGATATTTCAACTCTATGTAACGACCTAAAAAGTCAAGTATTGTAACCACGTTTGTTATAATGAAATTAACTTCGAAAATAAAATGTCCAAAAATCACTAATTAAATTATATATTATGTTAGATGTCATTAAACCGTGATCGTACGCAAAAAGAACGCCCAAATATGACTTCGTATAAGGAAGTTATGAATTTTCCAAGTTCGGCTTAGCAACGGACAGCTAAAAACTTGAAACGGAGATCGAGCGACTTTTGACCGAATGACTTAAATGAGAATCGAAGGTCTCGATAATGGTTTTTCAACAATAAAAATTCTAGCAAAAACAGACGTCAGATAATGGAATTATGAATTTCTAACGAAATTTTCTTACCGCGACCTTTTAAAAATAAATAATAAAAATAATTTAAAAATTTGCCGACAGAATCTAAACAAAAGTTGTAAAGTATAGTCTCACCTACGCGTGGATATAAAGAACTTCAAAAACGGAGTTCGTATGAAGAAAAAATGAATTGTTGAAATTTATTAAATATTAAAAATATAATTTTTATATTTAATTTCGGTATTATCCGAAGGGTGAGTCACGGGCCGATCCGAGTTACGCCCAGCGTACACTCGTACGCCTAGCGTAGTCGAGGCCTAGGTCTCAGATCATCCACGTTGCCCCTATGCGAGGCTATGCCTCGTCCCATCCGAAGTCTGAGGCAGTCGAGGATGCGGTCACACATGACGCACGAGTACGCCCAGCGTACTCGCGTACGCCCAACGTACCGAGGCGGTTCCCACTCCTTATAAAAGGGATACGAGGGTTTCGAAGAAAAGGGCCAATTCCTCTCATCTTTCTTGCGTTTTTGCCTCGTTTTCTGTGTATGTGCTATCCCGAAGTGCCGGTTTCCTTGCTCAAGTCCCGAAGGTCGTTTGTGCTCCCGAGATTCCTGAGAAAATCCGCTTTCTCGATTCGAAATTCTGCTCGGTTTTCATCTCGCCTTCTTCGATCTTTCAAGTGAGTTCATACCCCTATAATCCACACTTTTAAATGTTTTATATATACTTTTATATGCTTTTAAAGGGGGGGGGGAATACAAGTAAAACACTCGACTATTATTGTGTGTTATATAAAGTTTCATTATACACTTTTTATCAATGGAATCATATGTGATTTATAACTATTATAGGGAAACTTTTGTATGCAAAATATACCACGATAACATCTTATTTTTTGAAATAATAAATGATTTATGTATTTATGTAAATCATACACTCTGCTTATAGTGTATGTATATGTGTCCATTTTGGCACTACAAAATTATACTTTTCATAACAAGTGAGCATTTCACTATGGATTATTATACAAATGAAACACACGTTTAGAAAACTATAATAGGTATAGTTTTACGAG
Source organism: Lactuca saligna (assembly GCF_052625555.1). Classification (NCBI taxonomy): domain Eukaryota; kingdom Viridiplantae; phylum Streptophyta; class Magnoliopsida; order Asterales; family Asteraceae; genus Lactuca; species Lactuca saligna. Next base: position 8,258,482 of record NC_136424.1, read on the forward strand.
AACACTACGAACTTTTACATACTGGAAATACTATTTCAAGAAGTTACTTTCGTATACAATAACAAACGAACATTTTCACATGTAAATCTGTTTTATATTAAGTTTTGTGAGACATTAAACTTCACGTACACTCGAGTACACATTTCAAGTCCTGTATTATATACCAGAATCCCTTGGAGAGGTAGCATGGTGTTTGTGTATAGATCTATACGTGATTGACAACCCCATGCCCTGACTGTTAACTACAGTACACCATTTGGGGTGGCAAACGTCAGAACATTCCAACGCCTGAAGAACGTTGTGTATAGGCATTTCTAGTCAACCGCATGGTTATAAAACTCACATAGAGTATTAAAAACACATTGATTTACGGGGTTTTTCAGACGTATTGGAGATTTTATACGTACATAAATTAACTATTTTAGGTATGAAAAACCTAATTGTGATACAATTTTGGAACTTCTAAACCACTACTCACATACAGGAAAACATAAATTTTCTAGAAACAAACATTGGTCTTGATTTAAGGCTACATTTATACCAGTAGAAAATATGGGATTTTCTAGGAACCAACGAACAAAAACAAACCATTTCAATTTAGTTCATGCAACATTTTCATTTAATACTTATGAACTCACCATCTTAAATGCTGATCTACTCTTTCAAAACTACTTGTATGTCCCAGTGACTCAGTAATTGCAGGTACCAAACAGCTTTTTGAAGAAGGAACGCTGCGGCGCCAGTTTAAATTCATATTTTTAGCATCATATTGTAATTGGTTTTGAACATGTACTCTTTTAACAATGTAAACTTTCAATTATATATATATGATGGTTGCATTGCTTTCTTTACTATGTAGGCATTTGTTACATTACCACCTGAAGTCATCCGCCACCGAACGTTTCCGCCGTTCCGGTTTGGGGGTGTGATAGATTGGTATCAGAGCAATGTTTGTAGTGAACTAAGTATATCGAACCTCATAAGATATACAAACTATAAATGCTTAGGGACTCAAAGTCTCTGACAAAACGTTTTTACACCTAAAACCTTGTTTCATTTAAATAGATTATTTTGGGTAATAAAAATACAAAATACATGCATACAACGATATATTTTCATGGTTAGAGCTATACAAAAAGTATTAAGACGAGTTGGACACTACGATTAGTTCTCGATATATGTAATCGAATTTGGGACGAATATAGCCTGATTAACTATATTTATCCGAGATTGGACCAACGTATGTCGAGGAATGATCGTAGTGAGCAACAACTCAAAACTTACCAAAATAGACACTAGTATCAAACGTACAATTTAAATACTATAGGAGTATTTGGTGCATACAATAGATTAATTAACATGTTTAGTGTTACATGTTTTCAAGTTTTGTTCAAATCTTATAACCCTATTCTCGTATAGTCAAATGGCTGGATTTCACCCACAAGGGGACCTCTACTACCCGAACCAGGGCAATGGAGGATGGGTAGAGGAGGATCCTGAAGAGGATGAAGAACCTATCGAGTTGGAAGAAGGGGATGACTCTGGTATGGACTCAGAACCAGAAATAGTCGATCCTCCAGCCATTAGGAGGAACTTCCAGGGACCGACTCCCGTTTGGGGTGGTCACCTCCACCATTGGAGCCAACAACAAGGGATATGTTCTCCCTACGGTATGTGTCGGAACTTCTACGACATCAAAGACGGAGGTTCAGCCGACCGAGAACTTCCGATCATGGTAGGTAAACTGGCCAACCAGTCCTATCAATCGGGGGTCCAAGCAAATCGAATTCGCGAAGTCAACGTGGAGGTACAAGTTCACACTACCGACATCCGTCGAATGGATATGTTGCAGGATGAAACCCATCTACACGCCGACGCACTCCAAACACAAATGATTGCAGCCCTCGCAAAGTTGAGGGAACAGCAAGCCACCTTTGATAGGCGCCTTATGGAATCAAAGCAATCGGATGCGGAGTCAAGCTCCAAGCGCAACACACATCGCAAGTAGTACTTGCGAAAACCTCAAATTTTGTTATAAGTTAGGACCTCGGCTAAAAGTTTTTACTTTCTTAAACCTTGTAACCGGAAACCCTTTTAGGGGTCAAATTTTCGTGATCGTTGTATCATCTATTATATTAATATAATTTGCACACTATTATTACTACATTGAGTATTTCGTTCAATCTTTAAAATATTATGGAAAAACCATACGCTTGTTTCATAAATTTGGATTTACGAATAGCTTTCATTCTTTTATCTTTGAGACTCATACTATCATCTATTGTTGAACTATAATGATTTAGTTCATGAGGCACATTCATTTTCTAGACTATGGACTTCTTATCCTTGTCTTTTCAATCTATAATTGAAGGATGCCTCCGCGTAGAAATCCGAGACGAAACAACGGTGGGGAAGCACCGATACCACCTCCACCTCCACCTCCTCAATTTAATGCTGTTATGTTCCAAGCAGCAGTCACCACAGCTGTGGTGGCTGCCATGTCACAGATCAATACCCCTGTTACTACTGGTTCAAGAATTGGCATACATCCTTCCAACCATGGCGATGGTCATGGGCAACACCGAGAGTGCACCTATAAAGACTTTACGAATGCTAAACCCCGGATGTTTAATGGAACTGGTGGTGTGATGATTTTGAGGCAGTGGATTGAAAGGACGGAATCAGTGTTTGAAATCTGTTGTTGTCCCGAGCACAGCAGATTTAACTTGGTGGAATGGCCACGTTAAGGTACTTACACTGATAGTGGCGAATTCAATAAGCTGAGAGAGCTTAAAAATCATGTTGATGAGGGAGTACTGTCCACGAGGAGAGATTCAAAAACTCGAGCATGAACTCTGGACTCTTGGAATGATTGGTACCGACATAGCAACTTATACCAACAGATTCTGCGATATGGCAATCCTTTGCCCAGATATGATTGCTCCTGAGAGCAAGAAAATAGAGAGATACATTTGGGGACTATCGCCCCAAATTCAGTCAAGCATGTTAGCTTCAAAACCTGACACTTTTGAAAGTGCCAAAGAGCTGGCACAATCGCTTATTGATCACGGAAGTCATCAGAACTCAAAAATTTCTGCACCAGAACCACAAAAGGGAAACAACAACAACAACAATAACAAGAAGAGAGGATGGAATAAGGGGAAGGGTGGGTCTTCCCAAGAATCCTCGAAGAAACAACAACTAGTTACAGTGAATGCTGCTACTGTACATACTACCGCTCCTACAAATATCTACCCCACAAAGCCTTATGTGGGCAGCCTTTTAAAGTGCACCAAATGCAATTACCACCACAATGGACCTTGTAGGGAAATGCAGTGCTCCAACTGCAACAGAAAGGGACACGCTGTCCGTTTCTACAAGGCCCCCGTAAAGCCGATCATTCAAGTTCCCAATACTGGTGTAGGCCAAGCTTGCTACGGTTGTGGCGAGGTGGGCCACTACAAAAGAAACTGCCCGAAGGTAGCGAATACAGGCGTAGTGGGATGATTTTTGGCTATTGGTCACGAAGAAGCTGTGGTTGATCCTACAGTAGTTGCTGGTACGTTTATTCTCGATAATTCATATGCATGTATACTATTCGATAGTGGAGCAGAGAGAAGCTTCATGAGCCAAAACTTTATTCACTTACTTAAACATAAACCTAGCATGTTAGAAGAATCATTCACTGTAGAAATGGCAAATGGAAAAACGGAAAACACTAACTGCATATACATGAGTTGTACATTAACTTTAGACGGTCACTCTTTCCTAATCAACCTCATGCCGGTCCAAATTAAAAGTTTTGACGTCATAGTTGGCATGGATTGGTTAATTCTTCTTCGAGCCGACATCATGTGCTTTGAAAAAGCAGTTCGTCTTAATCTCCCTAACGATGAAACATTAGTGATTTACGACGATAAATCAAGTACAAACCTTCGCATCATTTCGTACATCCAAGCTTGAAAGTGTTTACGGAAGGATTATCATGCATTCCTTACACACATCGTTGATACGAGTTGGGAAGGAAAGGATATTAAGAGCATTCCAGAAGTGCGCGATTTCCCCGATCTCTTTCCAGAAGAACTACCGGGATTACCACCACAACGCCAAGTCGTGTTTAGAATCGACTTAGTTCCGGGGGCTACCCCAGTAGCAAAATCACCTTATCATCTGGCACCCGTAGAGATGCAAGAACTTTCTAGTCGGCTTAACGAACTCCACCAAAAAGGATTCATTAGACCAAGCTTCTTACCTTGGGGAGCACCAGTCTTGTTTGTAAAGAAGAAAGACGGATCATTCCGTATATGCATCGACTACAGAGAGCTGAACAAACTTACTGTAAAAAATCGTTACCCTCTGCCCCGCATTGATGACCTATTTGATCAACTTCAAGGAGCGAGCTACTTCTCGAAGATAGATCTACGATCCAGATATCACCAATTATGAGTGCTAGAGGAAGATATTCCCATGGCAGCCTTCCGAACCCGTTATGGACACTACGAATTTGTAGTGATGCCGTTTGGATTAACCAATGCACCAGTGGTATTCATGGACCTAATGAATAGAGTGTGTCGCCCTTACTTGGATCAGTTCGTCATCGTCTTCATCGATAATATACTTATCTACTCCCGAAGTAAGGAAGAACATAGTCAGCAACTACGAAGAGTCTTAGAAACACTACGATCAGATAAGCTCTATGCGAAGTTCTAAAAATGCAAATTTTGGATTCGAAGAGTCGAATTTTTGGGCCATGTTGTTAGAGAAAAGGGGATACATGTGGACCCCTCCAAAATTAAGGCCATTGAGAACTGGTCGGCACCGAAGACACCAACAGAGAATCATCAATTTTTAGGTCTAGCCGACTACTATCGCAGATTCATAAAGAACTTCTCTAGCATTGCGAAACCTCTTACTACATTAACCCAGAAAGGCGTGGCCTTTGACTGGGAAGCATAACAAGAGAAGGCATTCCAAACACTGAAATAGGCCTTCTGCACTGCACCGATACTATCCCTCCCCAAAGGGATAGAAGATTTTGTAGTCTATTGTGATGCATCAAATCAAGGACTTGGTTGTGTTCTTATGCAAAGAGGGAAGGTTATTGCCTATGCCTCCCGTCAGCTTAAGATACACGAAGTGAACTATACAACACACGATCTTGAGTTAGGAGCAGTGGTATTTGCTCTGAAGATCTGGAGGCACTACCTGTACGGAACGAAGAGTACTATTTACATCGACCACAAGAGCCTTCAACACATTTTCGATCAAATGGAGCTCAACATGCGACAACGACGATGGGTCAAGTTACTCAATGATTACGAATGCGAAATTCGTTATCATCCTGGGAAGGCCAATGTAGTAGCTGACGCCCCCAGTTGAAAAGAATACATTGGTTGGAGAGTCAAATCTCTGAATATGACTATCCATTCCCACTTATCCACACAAATTAAGGAGGCTCAACTGGAAGCTTTGAAACCTGAACATGTGACGGGTGAATCCCTGAGAGGAATGGAAAAGAATCTGGAGCCTATTATCTCATGGACCGTATCTGGACACCGAGACATGGTGGCTTCAGAGATGTGGTCATGACCGAAGCACACAACACGAGGTATTCCATTCACCCAGCTTCAGATAAAATGTATCTGGATCTTCAGAAAATGTACTGGTGGCCTAACATGAAAGCAGAAATTGCTACCTTCGTAAGTAAATGTCTTACTTACGCTAAGGTTAAGGTCGAGTATCAGAAACCTTTAGGATTACTACAACAACCGGAGATACCGGAATGGATTACTATGGATTTCATAACCAAGTTGCCCAAGACAACGGGTGGACTTGATACCATATGGGTCATCATCGACAGATTGACCAAATCCGCGCATTTTCTACCAATCAAGGAGACTGCAAAAATGGAAAGGCTTACAAGAACTAACATAAGGGAAATAGTGCGACTGGATGGTGTTCCGATGTCCATTATCTCCGATAGAGATACTAGATTCACATCAAGGTTCTGGCAGTCACTACAAAGTTCCCTGGGGACTAGACTAGACATGAGTACAGCCTACCATCCACAAAAACACGGGCAAAGTGAGAGAACGATACAAACTTTGGAAGATATGCTGAGAGCCTGTGTGATTGACTTTGGAAATGCATGGGATATCCATTTACCCCTTGTCGAATTTTCATACAACAATAGTTATCATATGAGCATAAAGGCTGCTCCATTTGAAACCCTCTATGGTCGTAAGTGCAGGTCCCCTCTGTGCTGGACTGAAGTTGGAGACACATAGTTAGCTAAAGGACGAGATACTAAAAAGACTCTCACCGGTCCGGAAATCATACGAGAAACGACAAAGAAGATCGTTCAGATTCGTGAACGGTTGAAAGCATCTAGAGACCGATAGAAAAGCTACGCTGACCAACGGAGGAAACCTTTAGAATTCCAAGTAGGAGACCGCATTCTATTGAAAGTCTCCCCGTGGAAAGGCTTAATACGCTTTGGAAAGCATGGAAAGCTAAATCCAAGATGCATAGGGCTTTTTGAGATTCTCGCCAGAATCGGCCCTGTAGCTTACAAAACTTAATCTACCACGTGAACTTAGTAACATAGATCCAACCTTCCGTGTATCGAACTTGAAAAAGTGTCTGTCTGATGAGACTCTTGTTATCCCACTCGACGAGAGCGAGATCAACGAGAGCCTCAACTTCGTGGAAGAACCAGTAGAAATCATGGACTGAGAGGTCAAACAAACGAAACAAAGTTGCATACGCTTTGTGAAAGTTCACTGGAACGCCAAGCGAGGACCTGAATTCACATGGGAACACAAAGATCAGATGAAACAAAAGTACCCACAAGTTTTTCTCTGATTCACAAGTATCTTTATTACTTTAAATTTCGGGACGAAATTCCCTCTAACAGATGGATGATGTGACAACGCGATATTTCAACTCTATGTAACGACCTAAAAAGTCAAGTATTGTAACCACGTTTGATATAATGAAATTAACTTTGAAAATAAAATGTCCAAAAATCACTAATTAAATTACCTATTATGTTAGATGTCATTAAACCGTGATCGTACGTAAAAAGAACGCCTAAATCTGACTCCGTATAAGGAAGTTATGAATTTTCCAAGTTCGGCTTAGCAACGGACAGCTAAAAACTCGAAACGGAGATCAAGCGACTTTTGACCGGAATAACCTAAATAAGAATCGAAGGTCTCGACAATGGTTTTTCAACGGTAAAAAGTGTGGCAAAAACAGACGTCAGATAATGAAGTTATGAATTTCTAACGAAATTTTCTTACCGCAACATTTTAAAAATAAATAATAAAAATAATTTCAAAATTTGTCGACGGAATCTAAATGAAAGTTTTAGAGTATAGTCTCACCTACGCGTGGATATAAAGAACATCGAAAACGGAGTTCGTATGAAGAAGATATGAATTTTTGAATTTTATTAAATATTAAAAATATAATTTTTATATTTCAGTATTATCCAAAAGGTGAGTCACGGGCCGATCCGACTTACGCCCAGCGTACACTCGTACACCCAGCATACTCGAGGCCAAGGCCTCGGATCGTCCACGTGGCCCTATGCGAGGTTATGCCCCGTCCCATCCGATGTCCGAGGCAGTCGAAGATCCAGTCACGCATGACGCACGAGTACGCCCAGCCTACCGAGGCGGTATAAAAGGGATGCGAGGGTTCCGAAGAAAAGGGCCAATTCTTCTCATCTTTCTTGCGTTTTTGCCTCGTTTTCCGTGTATGTGCTATCCCAAAGACCCGGTTTCCTTGCTCAAGTCCCGAAGGTTGTTTGTGCTCCCAAGATTCCCGAGAATCCCGAGAAAATCCGCTTTCTCGAGTCGAAATTCTGCTCGGTTTTCATCTCGCCTTCTTCGATCTTTCAAGTGAGTTCATATCCCTATAATCCACACTTTTAAATGTTTTATAAATACTTTTATATGCTTTTAAGGGGGGGTGGGAATACAAGTAAAACACTCGACTATTATCGTGTGTATATAGAGTTTCATTATACGCTTTTTATCAATGGAATCATATGTGATTTATAACTATTATAGGGAAACTTTCGTATGCAAAATATACCACGATAACATCTTATCTTTTGAAATAATAAATGATTTATGTATTTATGTAAATCATATACTCTGCTTATACTGTATGTAAATGTGTTCGTTTTGGCACTACAAAAATTATACTTTTCATAACAAGTGAGCATTTCACTATGGATTATTATACAAACGAAACACACGTTTAGAAAACTATAATAGGTATAGTTTTACGAGAACACTACGAACTTTTACATACTGGAAATACTATTTCAAGAAGTTACTTTCGTATACAAGAACAAACGAACATTTTCACACGTAAATCTGTTTTATACTAAGTTTTGTGAGACATTAAACTTCACGTACGCTCGAGTACACATTTCAAGTCCTGTATTATATACCAGAATCCCTTGGAGGGGGAGCATGGTGTTTGTGTATAGATATATACGGGATTGACAACCCCGCGCCATGACTGTTAGCTACAGTACACCATTTGGGGTGACAAACGTCAGAACATTCCAACGCCTGAAGAACGTTGTGTATAGGCATTTCTAGTCAACCGCATGGTTATAAAACTCACATAGAGTATTAAAAACACATTGATTTACGGGGTTTTTCAGACGTATTGGAGATTTTATACGTACATAAATTAACTATTTTAGGTATGAAAAACCTAATAGTGATACAATTTTGGAACTTCTAAACCTCTACTCACATACAGGAAAACATAAATTTTCTAGAAACAAACATTGGTCTTGATTTAAGGCTACATTTATACCAGTAGAAAATATGGGATTTTCTAGGAACCAACGAACAAAAACAAACCATTTCAATTTAGTTCATGCAACATTTTCATTTAATACTTATGAACTCACCAGCTTAAATGCTGATCTACTCTTTCAAAACTACTTGTATGTCCCAGGGACTCAGTAATTACAGGTACCAAACAGCTTTTTGAAGAAGGAACGCTGCGGCGCCAGTTTAAATTCAGATTTTTAACATCATATTGTAATTGGTTTTGAACATGTACTCTTTTAACAATGTAAACTTTCAATTATATATATGATGGCTATATTGCTTTCTTTACTATGTATGCATTTGTTACGTTACCACATGAAGTCATCCGCCACCGAACGTTTCCACCGTTCTGGTTTGGGGGTGTGACAAGATTGATCTTGTATTCATCAGTAGACGACTGGTATTTATCACGGAGGTCTTCCTCAAGCTTCTTCTTTAACTCAAAATAGCTTGAAGTCAAGAGATTGAAGTGATCTTGGAGATCGGAAATCTGTTTTGACTTTAGATCTTTGTCTTTAGCAAGATCAGCAACTTGCATACCAAGCTTTGAATTATCAGACTGAAGCTCTGACACTTGAACACTAAGCTATGAATTTTCAGCTTGAAGTTCTGACACTTGAATGTCAAGCTCAATGTTTTTCTGACTCAGTTTTATTTTCAAAAAAAGATCCTTAAACTTTGTGCTGTGACGGATTCAAGGATTTATCTGCAGGAGAAGTAGAAATGTTAGTACTTTTAACATTAATAAATCCTCCCGAAACAAAACCAGATGGCTTGCCATAAACCATGAATGATTCATTGGCAATCTCTTCTTTAGATAGGGGCTTATGCTGTTATGAATGATTGAAGGGAGGAGGCACTTGATTATAACCTAGACCCCTTGATTGATTTTTCTTAAATTGCATGCAGTGGTCTATTATATTTGCAACTACCTCACTCGAGACATCAAATTTCCTAATGTCAAAGTCAGCGGTTTCAAATTTTCCCTTTAAAGATTCAATTTCAGCCACTAGTTCAGCGTTCTGTTTCACTACATAATCATAATTTTCGCATTTATTATTGTAGTCTTCCTGAAGTCTCCTAAAGTCCTTTAGTTTTTTATTCCAATTGGGCTTTAAGTGGGTTTTTACCTTTTCTAAGTTGGTAACCTTCATAGCTAAGGTCTTCTACTTCCCTTTTTAATGAGTCATTAAGTTCGCGAAGAATCTTAAGGCTTTTTACCTCAGTATCTAATGTCTCAATTTTCTCATGCAGAATTTTAACATAATCAATACAAGCTTGAGAACATGATGGTAGGCTTACCTCAGTTTTATTAGGTTCATGAGAAGAAGATACCATCAATGCAAATTGCAGCTCCATCATCTTATCTTCAGTTGCCACAATCTCTGCCGGAGCATCATCACAAACTTGTGTCAGGTGGGCATTTTTAGGTCCAGACAAGTTCAGCGCCTGCATCTGATCCTCCCAGTCAAATGACTGAGTGACCATAGCCTTCTCGTTGTTTATTTGAGCACCACTTCGATTGTTTGCGACTGCAACTATTATCCTATCATTATTTAATCTTATGTCTGGATGTGGACAATCATGAGCAAAATGACCTGGCTCATGGCAGTTAAAACATCGAAGCTTTCCCTTGTTGAACCCAACTTTCTTATCAGCACCCATTCCCTAGTTGTTCTTTCCAGTCTTTTTGGCAAACTGTTTTGCCATAAATACTACCATGGCAATTTGCCATGTAATATCCATATCCTCAACATCTTCAGGGTGAATATGATCAAGATCGGAAAATGATAGTTGAGGTGGAAGATCTCCGGCTACAAGTGCATTGTAGCAATTGACAAGCCCTAAAGCAAGTGCAAGATTTTCATCACTCTCCTTTCCCTAAGAAACCCCAGTTGAGGATGAAAGAGCATTGTTAGAAAATGATTGACCTACATAAGGAAGAGAAAATGAGAAGGATGAAAGAGCATTGTTAGAAGAGATGCCAAGGTTCGCAGTTGAATAAGTGTTCACATGGTTGATTTCCCGCTGCTCGTCATCAATATCACACGCCTTGATGACTGCCATTACTTCAGTGAGAGAAAGACGACTGAGATCCTAAGTCTTCTTAATGACAGCTACATTCATGTCCCAAGATTTTGGGAGAGAATTCAGTAGCTTCTTGTTTATTTCTGACTTTGTATAGAAAATCCCAGCCACAGTTATTTCAGTATTGAGAGATGTGAACCGCTGCAGCTGTGCTTCAAGAGTCTCTCCAGGAACATAATTGAACATATTGAATCGTTGTTGCAGCATGTCTTGGCGACTCTCTCGCATGTCTTTGTTCCCTTCATAAACCTCAATTAGAGCTTCCCACAAAGCCTTAGCAGACGTGTACTCTCTGAAACCTTGAGCAATATATGGTGACAGAGCCATGGTCAAGATAGCCAACACTTTCTCCTGTTCTTCCACACTATCAAAGTCTTCAATAATGTAATTCTCTATCTTTTTGTCAACCACTTGCCCAACAACTGTAGTGGTTATTCTGACTGGATCCTTGATAATGCATTTCTAGATCTTGAAGTCTTTCATTTTTATGTATTTCTCTATTCTGTACTTCCACTCGGGAAAGCCATCAATAGACATTAACCTTGGAATTCGTGTAGTGGTGCCCATGACAGCATCAAGTTCTTGAAAATGAGTTTGACTTTGAGATTCCATTTTATTGTTTAATAAATGTGAAATAAAACAAATTAATTTAAATTTAAATTGAGTTCTTTGTCACAGTTAAAATCCGATTTACTGTCAAAATGAGTTTACTGCCCAAAATTGGTTTGCGGCCGTAAACTCGAAGTTTGCGGTCGAAAAGGGAATACGGTCCAAGCTTCACAACTTCAAGAATACGGTCCAAGGTTTACGGTCCAAAGTTCACGGTGCCAGAGTACGGTTGAAGATTCACGGTGCAAGAATACGGTCGAAGAACTTTGATGAGATTGCGGCCGTAAACAGAAATTACGGCCGTAAGCTCGATCCATAATCAATAAAATTTTTAGTTTTTCGATGACACTAAAAACCCTCTTGCAGAAAAACACGAACATAATCTTTAACCAACAAAAACTCGCTTAAAAAACGATTGTAGAATGCCTTTGACGTTGGTTTTGCTCTGATACCAATTGTAAGGTCCTGAGAACTGATCTTACCAGAGATCAATAGCAAACACAATCACACAAAACAAGAATAAAAGCGAGAAAAGAAGAAACCAAGCTTGCACACGTTTTATAGCTATAAACGTCTGGTACAACTCGATAGGAAGCCGTGAACAATAAGGCATCAACAACCAAAATAGACTGACAAACCCTCTATTTATAGGGACCACGACCGAGAAGAGTTTACGGCCGGAAGGTGTTTACGGCCGTAAACTCATTACAATCGTAAACCATCAAACACACACACTAACACACTCCATCTATACCAAACTACTATTACATTGTAAAGCCTAGAAGAAACCACTAATTTGGGCCCTTCAGTATATATATATATATATATATATATATATATATATATATATATATATATATATATATATATATATATATATATATATATATGAGAGAGAGAGAGAGAGAGAGAAAACAAAAAAGTGAATATGTGGTTGTTATGTACCTAAGCCTAGTTATATAACCTTTTAAACAACCTAGATTTTAACAAAACAAATTCAATTGAAATTTATCTTAGTTTTGTTTTAGCAGAATACCATTGAATTAAGTTCAATTATGGAATGAAAAATATCAATTATATTTTTTTATTGCAAATAATTATTGAAGTTTATAAGGAAAATGAAAACCCAATATTTGTTTAAAAATATAACTCAAGCATTTTGTCTTTCATTTGAAAAACTATATCCAATGATTTTCTAAAAAGCTTAATTGAATTATTACATGCTCTTCTTTTATCTTTTATTCTATTATTTTTATTTAGAATTTAGTAGAGTTGATTAAATGGTCACGACTTTTAATGCTTTAAGTTCTTAGACAAAATGAAGAAAAAGGACATAAATTTGATCGATTTAGTAAGTCACATGATTAATGAAGAATAGTAAAAGAGATATCATGATTAATTTGGATATAAATGGATCAAAACTACATTGTTTGGAGGGTTCTATTTATAAGTTTAGGTATATGACACCCACATATTCCCTGAGCATATGTGTGTGTATTTGTATATATATATATATATATATATATATATATATATATATATATATATATATATATATATATATATATATATATATCTTAATTACCTTATAAAGCATTTTTGGTCAAATGCTGAATTTTAAGTCGTACAAACATACAATGCATTTGTACAATCAATTTATGCATTACAAAAATAGTAGAGTACATATGGTCAACAGTTGAAAATGTCAAATCTCTTATCCCCTATTCTTAGGTTATTTTGACCCGGTTCATTCCTTATCTCCGTATTTCCCCAAATCTCGTAATTTATGTTCACAAATCTTGGATATATATCGCTGACGTTTCCATTTTTAGGGTTTAATTCATCTTTCAGCATTCAACCACCATTATCACAACCGTCATTTGGCGCGGGTAAACGGCTAGTGTGTGTGTGTGTCTATATATATATATATATATATATATATATATATATATATATATATATAATATATATATATATATATATATATATATATATATATATATATATATATATATATATGATTTTTACTCCTCTACTTTGTATAATACATTTTTCACCCTTCTAAAAAATATTATTACCGGTATGTCAATGCGTAAAGTGCAACTTTAATCTCTTAACTTTATATAATCCGTCACTTGCAACTTCTTTATTTTTTTAAATTAATTTTTAATCCCTTCACTTTTAAAATATCATTTTCACCCCTTGCACCTTAAACTTTGTAAAATATCTCTTTTATCCTTTCGTTTTCTAGACTTTTACTTTTATCCTCCATCCTCATTATGTATGTGTGTGTTTGTGTCTATATATATATATATATATATATATATATATATATATATATATATATATATATATATATATATATATATATATATATATATATATATATATATATATATATATATATAATAATTACTTCTCTACTTTGTAAAGTGCATTTCCACCCCTCTATTTTTAAATGTTACTTTGACCCCCTCGACTTTGAACTTTATAAAATATCACTACTTTAATCAATTCTCACTCCTAATATGCAACAAAAACTTATAGTAAAGCACATGCTCAATTACTAGTTAAACAACAATAAATAAATAAAAAAGAATAAAAGAAAAATATATGGTTATTTGGAGCCACCATTAAGAGAGTTTTCTCTAGCTTCAAAGAATGGAAGATGACCCAAATGAAAGTTTTCAACTTTAAATGTCATGAGCTAATAGACAGACTCTGAAACAATATACCTATGCTGTGACATCCCCTAATTTCTCAGCCAGAAAAGACCGATTTAATTTATGCCTTTTAAAATAAAATCAGAGAAATCTTTTTAAAAGATGTTGTGGAATTGGTCCCCAAACAAAATATGATAAAAGTTTATCAATTTTATTTTATCACACAACACTATCTACCCATCAATTTTATTTTATCACACAACACTATCTACCCATGTTCTACCCAACATATTTGTAGATAAAAATACTTATACAGTTTAAAACTTGTATAAAACATCAACTCAATAGTTACCTCAAATAAACAATTAATATATCTACACATAGCACGTATTATAAGGTAAATACTTCATATCTATGTGTAAAATGAAAGTGAGTATACACTAACATGGTTTGATGATAATCAGGTAGCAATTCGTTTCCTAAAATGATCGTTTCTAATAAAACCAGGAGTTTTATATAGAAACCAGGCTTTGCAAAAGTCGGGCTTCGAAACTGAAAAGATAAATTTTTCGGGCTTCTCGGGCACTTCGTGGAGTATTCCGGGCTTTACAATCGATACCGGGGCTTTGGGGGATTCTAAGATGAAGAAAATATGAAGAGAGGGGCTAAATATGACAAAACTCCAAAAGTAACCGAGAGGCTTCGCAGGTACCCTTCTATTTATAGGGTCCGAAGTCCTGATCCAACTGCTGAGAAGTTTCTGATCCGACGGCTGAGAGGCTTCGCAGTGGGTGGCTCGCACGAGGGTAGCATGTGCGAAGGGCTGTTGGATTCTTGTGATTGGTCTGGAGCATGTGTCCGATGCGCAGGTGGTCAGTTCGTGCGAGGGCCTTGGTGGCACTTGCTGATTGGACCGCGAAGTCACAACCCATGTGCGAGGTCCGGTCCGTATGCGAGCCTCGAATTGGACCTTCCTTCGGTCAAATCAGAATCCGACACGTGGCATCGCATGACTCATCAGCTTCGGTGACTCAGCAGTACACGTGTCACATTCTAAGCGAGGGTGACATGGCAAAGTGTAACTATGCGAATTTTCTCGATTTTCGCACCAAAACTTCCAAAGTCCATAACTTTCGCATACGAGCTCCGTTTTTGACGTTCTTTATATGCACGTGTAGCTAAAATTACACTCTACAACTTCCGTTTGGACTTTGTCGGCTAATTTTGAATTTAAATTTTATATTATTATTTTTAACAGACCGGGAGACGAAATCCGTTAAAAATTCATAACTTCTTTATCCGACGTCCGTTTTCGTCAGACTTTTTACCGTTGTGCTCCTAACGGCAAGACATTCAATTCTCATTTAGGTTATGTCGGCTAAAAATCGCTCGATCTAAAATTCGAGTTTTTAGCTGTCTACTACTAAGCTAAAACTTCGAGAAATCATAACGTCCTCATACGAAATCAGATTTGGGCGTTCTTTTTATCGAACTTCTCGGTTTGACGAATACTAAGAATTTACTTTAGATTACTAAAGCTAAAAAGTAGTTTATCAAAAACTCACTTTTTACGACATTCAGCACCGTGCCGGTTTTGTCGTGAAACTTCGACAGGTCATAACTTCTTCGTTATAACTCGGATTTTGGTATTCTTTATATCCCCAAAATTGTTGTTTCGACCACTACAACTTTATGTAAAGATATCGGGCTTATCTCAAACTTTAATTTTGACGCTTATTTTTATTCTTTATTAAATAAACCCTAATAATTAAGCATAAAACACATAATTCACATAATATTCACATAATTCCTTTTCATTTCTTGAAAATGAGTTACAAAGGTTAACCTAGACTATCACCTCAATATAAATGCCTAGGCAAGAAACACGAGTGTTACAATTCTCTCCCTCTTAGGTTGATTCCGTCCTCAGAATCACATATCACCAAACAACTTAGGGTAGCGACTCATCATGTCACTCTCCGTTTCCCAAGTGAGATTTGGTCCATTCGTATGTTTCCAACGCACAAGCACTAAATCTACCATCTTGCGTCGCAACTTCATAGTCTTACGGTCAACGATTGCCTCAGGTTCTTCGATCAACATCTTGTTTTCATCCAACGTTAACTCAGAAATCGGAATTATGTCGGGCACATCTCCCTTGAACTTTCTCAAGTAACACACATGAAAGGTGTTATGAATACCCTCCAGTTCTTCCGGTAACTCTAGCTTGTAAGCTTGATTCCCGATCTTCTGAAGAACTTTGAACGGTCCAATAAACCTTGGACTCAACTTCCCTCGTTTCCCAAATCTTATAAGTCCCTTCCACGGCGAGACTTTAAGTAAAACCGAATCTCCAACTTCAAAGGTTATTGGTCTTCTTTTCTTATCAGCATAACTCTTTTGTCGATCTTGAGCAGCTAACATCCTTTCTCTTATCACTTTCAACTTTTCGACAGTCTGATGGACTATTTCAGGTCCCATAAACTGCTTTTCCCCAGCTTCCAGCCAACATGATGGCGTTCGACACTTTTCCCCATACAAAGCGTGATAACGTGCCATCTTAATGCTTGAGTGGAAACTATTATTATACGAGAATTCTACTAGAGGTAAGTGTTCATCCTAGTTACCTTGGAATTCTAGGGTACATACTCTCAGCATATCCTCCAATCTTTGAATCGTTCGTTCGCTCTGATCATCGGTTTGCGGATGATAAGCTATACTTAAACACAACTTGGTACACAATTCCTCTTGTAGACTCCTCCAAAACCTTCAGGTAAAACGGCTGTCACGATCGGACACAATTGTTAGCGGAACACCGTGAAGCCTCACAATTTCCTTCACGTAAGAATTCGCAAGTTTATCCATAGGCCATTTCTCTTTGGCTGCTATGAAATACACACTCTTAGAGAAACGATCAACGACCACCCAAATCATATCGTGACCGTTCCTTGTTCTGGGTAGTTTAGTCACAAAATCCATGGTGATGTCTTCCCATTTACCCATGGGTACGGGTAAAGGTTCTAAACTCCCATACGGTTTTGATGGGTTTTAGTCATAAGAACATCCTATGTGCTCATACAAACCCTAATGCTCGGATCTAGGTTTCTCTATTGTACATGAAATTTATCCAAGACTATAAACCCTAGATCTAGCATATGATAATCAATATAATATATAATTATGGTTTAGATCATACCTTGATTGTTATGTAGCAATAGCAATCTCAAATCCTCCTTGTAATGTATTTAGAAAACTTAGAGTCACAAATGTCACTCCTCTAATGGTTCACAAACACCAAGAGCAAGAGGATGAAGAGGAGAAGAGAAGGAGGCTGCCCAAAATCGTCCAAAACCCTAGAGAATCAGTTCCTCACGTTTTTGTGGCTTAAGGGTGCTCTTTACACATGCAGGCTATTAGGGATTTAAACTAGGAAAACCTAATCTGATTGCTTAAGCCCTAAGAAGCCCATGGATTCCTTTCTTAAAGGCCTTGGACGAGTTCTAATGGGTTTCCCCCATAGAATTCGTCCAACCTTATATAATAAGGTAATCCATAGCCCAATTGCAATTATCTTATAACTACAATTTCAGTCCCTTAAGTTCAGTTAATCTCTTTTAGACACAAACTTAATTCTTATTAATTCTTGACTAATATTAATTAAACAATATGATTTCTCCTTTAATATATTATTCTCATAATATATTAATAAATCATAATTAATCCTTTCTCTCCATAATTCATCCTATCAAGTGGCTTTGGTGAAGGCAACCCAAAAGGACCATGCACCATCGGGTCAAGTACACACCAAAATAGTTATGGACTTAGACACTAATCCAACAGTCTGCCACTTGGATAAGTCTAATAACTATACTGTGTATGACTTCAGATCCTGATCTGCAATCGTAGCTTTCCAAAGCCGCTGTCAACTCTGATCCTATCAGATACGCGTGTCCTTCAGATAAGGGATCGTAAATTCCTCCATTTTATATATCGTATAAGACATGATTTCAAATCATTCTTTCTGTACTATTTCTCGACTTCCAATTTATGATGACTGACTAATTGAATAAATCAAATTAGCCCTAGCCCGGCCGAGCATTTACGTTTGTCATCACTAAATCATCGAGGGGCCCAAAGATATCACTTTTATCCTACTTTGGATAAAAGGAACGGATAAACTTTGACTCAATGTTCTCTTGCACTTACTCACTAAATCACACACAACAATATGTTTTATAACACTGAGTTACTGGTGCGTTTATATATTATCAATGTGCAACCGATTTGCAAGATACAACTTACACATCTCTGTTTCAAGAATATAAGATATTATCGTCTCACCAGTCACTTGTGAGACAATTCATGGAGTGATCCAAGTGAGCGTGGGTTTAATCCAATGCTCAAATCATATTCATAAGCACTCATGAACGTTGCAGCAAACATTTGCTTATGTCTAATGCTCTTTAGACAATCAACACACCGTTTCACGACAGTCTTTATTCATACCTACTTCCAACATATGAACGACAGTGGCCCGTTCGAATAATTTGACTGTTCTTAACCAATTAAATTATTCAGGAAGTCAAAACATGCAAAGTGAAATACAAGAATAATACTAATCCCATATGGCCTCAAACCTTTGAGTATAAATAAAACACCTTTTATTTATCACCATATCGATTACTTATTATTTGTTGTTTCGGGTAATCAACTTATTACTTGAATTATTACACTTGTCCCATGCTCTTATCATGCACACAATGTTTACCTATGGTTCTTACTTTGTGAAATAGATCAAATGAACACATTTCCAATCATACTCATTTCACAACACCTAATCCTTTCCACAAGTAATAGAATATCAAATTCTTGCCACTTATAGAATATGCTAGATTCTAACATTTTATGCAATGATCCTTTCGTAATGTCATATCACAAAAGTCACAAAGACTATTGCCAACGATATTACAAAGTCCTCTGTTGGAGATCGTGACAAGACAATTCCATAGATGTGATGTCTCACACTCAAAGTACATTTCTTTGAACATCCTTTTGCATAAAGTTTGTAATCTAGACATAGATTCTCAATATCTAACTTCCAATATGGAAACATTTCCATACTTACCATATGACAACATATTGATAATAGAATCTTATCTATTCATAATAATGTCGATAGGGTCCATCCAATACTACACTTCCAACTACTCACAAGCAACCAATCCTAGGCGAAATTTAGATTGTCCTTTGATAGTTGTTTAATTATCTTAGTCAAAACTGATTCTTGTCCTTTTTCCTTCTAAATGTGCTAGACATTTGGAAAATTTTAGAATAGTCAACTATTATAGCATTTGCAATCGATCCTATACCTTAAGCATATGGGACACGATTCATAATGTCTTACATAAAGATTTGATACTTTATCAATCTTCTGCCATAATATTTTATGTGCTACGTTCTCAAAATTTGAACTATGAAGAGGAATGTCGTAATCATAATCGAAATTTGTGAGCACACTATGTTTCGTTGACTAAATTATTAACATTCCACAACCTAAGCCTTTAGATTTGAAATGAAGCATAATATTCTCTCCCTTAATTTTAGCAAAACACCTATTCAACCCTTACAACTTTGCAAAGTATGACTCTTGTTTTCTATAATTAATATTGCTAACTTGCAATACTTGCCTTAATAATCATACAATCATAACATTTATGCTCCCACTATCATGATGATTATTATAAACATAACACTTATGCTCCCACTAGCTTTGACATGTATTCAGAAAACAGCTTAACTTCCAGAAAAACAATACTTATTGAATTTCTTAAGTTCATGTTTCTAATACCCTATGCTATGATAATCCTTTATCAGGGCTTCTCAAACTTATACACCTTTGCTTTAGATAATTCATATGTGTGTCTATAGACTAATTGCCAAATCCCACAATTCGAATCATGGAAAGGGATACCATAACCATAATCAAATTCGAGAATACAATTTTGCAATTGCTATCTTCTTAAAAATCTCTCTTAGTGAAAGCATTTCCTCACAGTCATTTTCATGAAGGAGGAAATCTTATGACACTCATATTTAATGGTGTATTTGTGTGTTCCTATCCATGTGAATTTTTCAAAACCAAATGGACCGAACATTCTCAATCTTGATTTCTTGCCTTATGGTAGCACAGCTGCCCACCATGTCTTCCAAGTAGTTAAGCAGCTCACCCTTTCATGTCAATGTACTTTTCATTGATTAGGTCCTTGCCTTTTATGCATTCAAATGAGAACTCATAGAACTCACATGCATAATTAACTCAGTTGGAATGGCGCATAAACAAAATAACGTCAACACGATAGGTTATAAACCTCAAGTCGTGTGCTAGTGATGATCAATAAGGTCTATTTTTGATTTGTTCTTGAAACCTTTCAAGACCATTAAGACTCCCACCGACTCTTTGACATATAAGATTCTCTTTTCAATAAACATTTCTTGACAAATATTCAAGAGTTAGTATAGTTTTTATCAAAACACTTCATAAATAGGTCATAGTTGGTCTTTGTCTTATCCAAGACATCACAACATTCCTCATTTGATGAATGTTATAAACCTTCTTATTACTCAATGTTACAATCTTAACTCTAAGACTTGTTTTGGAATGAAGTATGATTGACTTCTTGATTTAACCATTTCTTCAATTCTTGATTCCTCTACTTAGACATACAGTTGTACTAAGACTCACTTAGAGGATCAATTGAGATATGGTTCTTAATTATTAAGACTTATCATAAAAAGTAAAAGGTACTCTCCCTTCTTCTTAGAATGGAGAAACTTTTATCTTTCTGCCTACTTGATTCTTCTTATTCGTTCTGCTTATTGATTTAAACTTTTATAATCAATTCAGAATTACACTTAATCTTATAAGTGTAATCATATTTGCTAAAGTTTTAGTAAATCATGACGAATATCTTTGTTACTCTTGTGGTGGACTTGATCAACACATAACCTTGTGTACTCGATCTCCTAGTCCTTGACTTGACACTTTGTCAACGAATTATTCTAATTTTCAAATGTGAAAGTTTATTCATTCATCATACAATTCTTGTTGTACGATTCAATATCTCTATCCAATAGAAACTTGGGCGATGAGAAACTTTCCTTATTTGGTAAATTCTTGACATTTCCACAAACAACATAATTAAGAATCACATCCATTTGTTGTAAATATACGAACATCAATTTTTCATAACGATTTCACTGCAAGGAAATAAATAAATAAACACGTCAAACAAAATTCACTTTATTTATAAAAGCATCGGCAAAAATTTGTCCTTACAATGCAAAATCAACTGAAAAACTATGTAATAAATATTCCTAACAACGCTATCTAAGCTCAAAATCTAATCTTCGAATCCATGTCTTCGTGATTAGATTCATCTTGCTATTTCATCAAGCTTCCTCTCTTTTCATCGATCATGCAAAACATTCAAATGCAATCTTAACACATTATGTGTTAAGAATCAACGAATGGGAACTTAATCGAGTTAGATAGTGGATTGTACCTGAAGTATAACCATACTCTTTTACTCTCCCATCTTCTAGATTCTTCAGGCTCTTAGGGCAGACTTGTATCCAACGCCCTTTCTCTTGGTAGCAAACGCAGGTCGGTTCTCCTAGAACGTCCTTGGAAGCATGGTTGGTTGACTTTCCCAACAAATACGCTCCATTGCTTTGCCAAATCATTTCTGATTCAGCCGCAATGAGCATGTAAGTTAGGTCAATGAGGCTTTCGTCATGATCCATCATATAATACTTTCTTTTGAACTCATTATATGATTCGGGAAGTGACTGCAGAACCCAGTTCACAGCCAACTTATCCGGGAATGATACACCCAACATTCTCAACCTATCAATGTGTGATTTCATTCCTAGAACGTCGGCACACACGGATTTACCATCTTCATGTTTCATTTCCAATAGGACTTTAGTGAAATTGAACCTTTCAATTCTTCGATCTTGTGGGTTAGGGAGAACAACGGGAGGAGGAGGAGGAAGTGAATCATGATTTCTTGTTCCTCGATCGAATTGTGGAATGTCATCTTCATGTGGAATGCTTGTTCCATGGAATTTGGGAAGACCATAGTTGTCGAACTTTGACATCTACAAAACGGGAAAAAACAAATTCAATTTAGTTGATTGATTGAGTCCTTAGTAAATCACCCAAATGAGATACTAAGGCTAGAACCCAACACAATACGCTGCAACCTAGAAAAGGGATGCCATAATCTAGTTGCGGAATATTTGAAGGTAAGTGAATGACGATTCACTGATTTCCACCATGAAAAACGAAAAAGAAATTTAAGTTTTAAATCTATGAAAACTCATAGATCCTTTGAGATTCATTGAACTTTTCAATGGCATGTTTAAATCTCGATATGCCCCTCTTGTTTATGACTGGGATGCTGAGGATCACCAAGCGGGTGTGAATAACCATGCAAACTTACATGGTGCCCCCACATGTTACAATCACCTATTCGATGTGCCGGTAAACCACACACGCTCCACCGAACTATGACAAACATTGAGTCACCCTTTGCTACCTTTGCTTAGAACCATTTAGTGTGCCGGTAAACCACACACGCTCCACTAACGTCTTCGCAAGGGCACAAAGCGTAATTTCATGGAATTGCATCAACTCACTTTTGCCTAAGTAACTAAGATTGGGAATTCGTAAAACATTTAGTTACCTTTGTACTTCATTTTACTTATAAGGGAAGGTTTTGTCCTATCCTACCCGTTCGGCTAACGACCCTCCACTAGTCAAGAGTGCAGTAGGTAAGAGTGGATACCCATTCAATCGCCATTTTATAGGCAATTTCCTTAAACACCCCTTATAGACCAGCTTCGTGAATGAGGCCTACTAACGGTAAGACTGACTTTTACTCATACATATATATAATGTTAGACTTTTAATGTTATATATAGTATATGGTGTATTTTACACTTTTAAAATACTAGGTGGTCAAATTTAACGATTATACTTTTAATTCAATTAAATGTAAACCAAAACTTTTATGGATTTATTAAACCTCTTTTAATTATACACCTTAATTAATTAATAAAACCATAAGGGTGTGATTTGAACTTTTCAAAACAATACTAGGGTTTTAGAATTTAACATTTCTAAATTAACTTTTAATCAACATTTAAATTCAAAAACTTGAGGACAAGTTTTGAAACATTATAAAAACTTAGGGTTTAGAATTTAAGTATACATCCAAATTAAACTTTTAATCAAAATTTAAATTCCAAAACTTGAGGGTAAGTTTTGAAACCTTTTCAAAACATTAGGGTTTCAACTATTTAAATTTCAAAACTAAACCTTTGAGTTCAAATTTAAACTATAAAACCTAAAGGGGAAAATTGAAACTTTTCATAACACAAGGATCATATAACAAATAATATAAATTAAACAATTAATTTTATCATTATCTATATTTGACCTAATTTCAATTACTTGCAAAATAAGTTACCCAATTAATAAAAATAATTCAATCTTTATCATATAAGAAAGTTATTATCCAATCAATTGGTAATTATCTTGTGTTTTGGCAAGGATATCCTTTAAGAAACAATAAAATTTGTATTTTATAAGTTTAAAACAAATATGGTAATTATCCTTAAGTAAAACAGTAACAAAATCCGAAAATCCCCCTATCTGACGCTCCGACTCGCCGAGTCACACTCTGGAACTCGCCGAGTCCAGGTAGTGACTCGCCGAGTCAGGTCGAACAGAAGGTCGGAAAACGATTTTCAGCTACATAATACATCAATACAATAGAAACCAATATAGGCTCTGATACCACTGATGGGTTTTAGTCATAAGAACATCCTATGTGCTCATACAAACCCTAATGCTCGGATCTAGGTTTCTCTATTGTACATGCAATTTATCCAAGACTATAAACCCAAGATCTAGCATATGATAATCAATATAATATATAATTATGGTTTAGATCATACCTTGATTGTTATATAGCAATAACAATCTCAAATCCTCCTTGTAATGACTTTAAAAAACTTAGAGTCACAAATGTCACTCCTCTAATGGTTCACAAACACCAAGAGCAAGAGGATGAAGAGGAGAAGAGAAGGAGGCTGCCCAAAATCGTCCAAAACCCTAGAGAACCAGTTCCTTACGTTTTTGGGGCTTAAGGGTGCTCTTTATACATGTAGGCTATTAGGGATTTAAACTAGGAAACGCTAATCTGACTGCTTAAGCCCTAAGCAGCCCATGGATTCCTTTCTTAAAGGCCTTGGACGATTTCTAATGGGTTTCCCCCATAGAATTTGTCCAACCTTATATAATAAGGTAATCCATAGCCCAATTGCAATTATCTTATAACTACAATTTCAATCCCTTAAGTTCAATTAATCTCTTTTAGTCACAAACTTAATTCTTATTAATTCTTGACTAATATTAATTAAACAATATGATTTCTCCTTTAATATATTACTCTCATAATATATTAATAAATCATAATTAATCCTTTCTCTCCATAATTCATCCTATCAAGTTGCTTTGGTGAAGGCAACCTAAATGGACCATGCACCATCGGGTCAAGTAGACACCAAAATAGTTATGGACTTAGACACTAATCCAACAGGTTTCTAATGTTGTGCTTTAACCCTAGCACAAGTTACACACTCAGCCACATACTTAGCAACATCGAGCTTCATCGTCGGCCACCAATAATAAGGTTTTAGATCCCTATACATTTTTGTACTGCCGGGATGAATCGAGTACATGGTCTTGTGAGCTTCTTCCGTCAGAAGATCTCTTACTCCGCCCATCTTAGGTACCCAAATCCTATCTTGGAATACCCTCAACCCTTGGTTGTTTGTACCGAAAACTAACGTTTTGCCCAAACGTTCTTCCTTTCGGTCACTTTTCTCTAAAGCTTCGTTTTGAGCTTTCTTTATACTTTCCATAATTGTCGAGACAACTTCAATTCTCAACACTCTTGGCCTTTTCTTTTCAAGGTTTACCTTCCGACTGAGAGCATCAGCAACAACATTTGCTTTACCAGGGTGGTAAAGTGTCACACCCCGAAAACCGAAGGCGGAAACGTTCTCGGGGTTGACTCCACGTTAAGTATCAAATCCAATGCACATAGTTAGTAAAGTAAAACAACCATTACATTACATAAGAAAGTTTTACAGTTGTTTCAAAAGTAAAGTTTGTACAGTTGTAATACATAATATATATCGACAAAATGAACGGGTCTTCATGTACTCCATCTTCTGATCAAACGAAATCTTCGGGTACCTATTCTAACGCTGACCTGAGAACACAAGCGATTTGAAAATCAGCATAAAGCTGGTGAGTTCATAAGCGGTTTTTATTTGTGAAAATGTTTCGAGTTTCCTTTCTGTTTCTGAAATGTTATGAACACCAAGAAAATCCCGTATTTTCTTAAAAGTTGGTTATTGTTTCACAAATGTAAAGTATAGTAAGTTTGTACACTGAAAACATGTCTACTCATGTGAAAATGTATAGATGGTTATCTGACTTTGTAAACTGTTCTGTTTACTTATCATGTGTTACCAGGAAAGTCCCATACTTTCCTTATTGTATGTTACAAATTGTAAAAGATGTAATGTTATCCAGTTTGTTACTCTTTCTGGTTATGTAAGTGTTACCCAGGAAAGCCCCATGCTTTCCTGCATGTTGGTTTCAAATGTAAACGATGTTAAAGATGCAAAAGATGTAATCGTAATTGGTATCCATGTTTTTCCCCAGAAAAGTCCCGTACTTTCCTGAATGTTAGTTGCAGTATGTGAAAGATGTGAAAGATGTAAAAGATGTATAAAGTAGTTCACTATTATTATGAGTAAATCTCTGTTATCCTAATTGCGAGTTCCATAACCATACAATAGACTAAAACCTGTGGCAATAAGTAGTCCACAGGTGGCAATAAGTCGTCCACGTACTTATGACTTTCGTCACCGTTGAACCATTTCGGTTCGGCTGTAGCTAGCAGCCAGGTGTGGGGTAGTCAGCCCCATATAGATCTATACACTCAAGTCACGCTCTCTAAATACCAGAGATTCCGGTTATGGGTGTAGTCCTCCACTCGCGTATCCCAGTGGAATGTTCTCCGAGGACGTGTCTCCAATCAAACAGGATTAACAAATTTACTAGTAATAATATGATAGTCCTCCACTCGTGTATGTGTGTGGAGTGTTGCCGAGGACAAAACAGTGTACAGGTATTATGTTCAAATGTTTTAATGTCATGCTTTTAACTGATAAAATGTGGAAAGCCATTTGTGAAATATATGTAAAACATACTAGTTTAAAGACCTATTTCACAAATATATGTTACGTGATCTGTATGTTCAATCTGTTATCAGTTCTAGTAATTAGTTATAAAAGCATATGAAATATGAATCACACATTTGAAAACATGTTTTGAGTACAAGAATTTCCTTGTACTTTGCTTGTGTTCCCCCCTGAAAACAGTGAAAACAGTGAAAAAGGGTAGGGGTATGAACTCACCGGACTCGGAAACGTGTCGGTTTTGAATGCTAGACGTTGGTTCGAGGTTTGACTACTCGCGATGTCCCTATGTAAAATGAAATAATGTCCATATATATACAATTAGGGATATATTCACTAATCATACGGAACATTACACTCCAATGAGGTTAAACACCTCAAAACGAGCGTTTGGAGTGACCCGGGTGACATCTTCGGACGTGTAATGGCACTAGGGACTTGGGACTTGAGTTTACTCCCCAAGAGTAAACATTCTAAGGAGTTTACAACTATTGAACATACACATACATGAGTTTACGGCCGTAAACTCATGTGGGTGTGGTTTTGATGGTTTTAGGGCTCAAATGGACATGGGGATTGCTAGAATGGATTATCTAAAATGCCTTGGAACACTTGGAATAAATTTACATCATTTAAAACATGAGTTTACGGCCACACTCATAGAGTTTACGGCCGTAAACTCACCCTTGGCTAAGAATGGTAATTTGAACTATATAGGACAATCACATGTGATTCTAACTAATTTTCTAAGCATTGTTATGAATTTAGGTTACCATTAGCCACACTTATAGGAGTTTAAGGCCTAGGAGGAGTTCTTTGGCTGTAAACTCACTTATGTAGGGTATATGTTGTGTTTAAGGTCTCCAAATCATTTTTAGATGAATCTAGGATTTACCACAAGGCCATTGGTTGAGTTTGAAAGCATTTTGACATGTTTTAAGGCACTAAATCACCCTTTTAGAGGAGTTTACGGCCCAAGAGTATGTCTTGGCCATAAACTCACTTTTATTACCCAAAAATCATGTTTAAAGTGTTCCAAGTCTAGATTAGCAAGCCCAAAGGTCATATCTAAGTCCCAACTATGATTTGGAAGGGTTAATTGGCTCAAAAACCCTTTGAATATGAGTTTACGGCCCAAGAATGTGTCTTGGCTGTAAACTCACATTTGTCCCCTAAAATGAATGTTTTAATTGTTGTAAGTCTCTTCCATTAAGTCATTAAGCCATTACTAATGTCTAACATTGCTTAGGAGGGTTTTAGGGCTTAAAAACCCTTGATATATGAGTTTACGGCCCATGAAGGTTCCTAGGCCGTAAACTCATGAATGTAGTCCTAAATCATGCTTTGAACTCGAATTTGAAGGCTAAGAAGGTTACAATACAAGCTAGGGGAAGTACCTTAGAGATTTGAAGCCTTAAATTTGAGTTTTGATCCCTTAAACTTGGATGAGGAGATAGGTTGGTAGTGTTTAATGGTAAATTGACCAAAGGCTTTAAATGGAGTCTTAAACACGTTTATATAGTGTTTAAGTTTTGGACACGGTGGAATTTTACCCGATACCGACGTTGGACGAGGCTTTTGGTCGTACCCGATTGAGTTACCGTAACCCGATACGGTAATTTCTAGAAATATTCCGATCACTAAAGTTGGGTGTTAAAATGATTTCTAAATGTATTAAGACACCCATTAAGTCATTTTAAATGTGTACCAGATAATGACTTAATTAAACGGAAGATCGGAAATCGAAATTGGAAACGACGATTGGTTGCGCGAATTGTACTACGAAAGAGTTACAATAAATGATATGAAAATTTCGGGTTGTTACATTATCCCCCCGTTAAAGGGAATTTTGTCCCGAAATTCAAAGTTTAAAAACACAAGACAAGATACAAATCATGGATCAGAAAAGAGTTGTGGATATTTCTGTTTCATTGAATCTTCCCGTTCCCAAGTGAATTCCGGTCCCCGCTTGGCATTCCAGCGAACCTTCACTAACAGGATGCGACTTTGCTTTGTACGTTTGACTTCTCGATCCATGATTTCGATCGGTTCCTCCACAAAGTTAAGGTTTTCATTGATCTCGATCTCGTCTAAGGGAATTGTTAGGGTTTCATCGGATAGGCACTTTTTGAGATTTGAAACATGGAAGACAGGATGAATGTTACTGAGTTCGTGAGGTAAATGAAGTTTATAGGCAACTGGACCGATCCTGGAGAGGATCTCAAAGGGTCCTGTTGGGCTGAAGATTATTTTGAAGATTGCGTCTTTTGGGCTCGATAGTATAAGTTACTTTGCATTCCGGTTTGGGCCTGTCCAACCGAGAACCTTTTATGTTTTGTATATAAGTTTACGCTTGCATGCTTATTAGGTTAACGATTTTAGAGATTAACGACATAGCGTTTCATCTAGAGTATAACAGGTTTCTTTAATCGTTCTTGTAACCTACCAATCCTCTACAGTTGATGTTCTTAATCGAGCCCTTCTGAGGATTTTGTTTAATCATGCGACACGTTTGATTCCATCTTGACTTGTTCTTATTATTGCGTTCATACAGTTTTATATTTACATACTTGTTCAATATCTAATCGATCTTTGTAGATTAAAGGTTGGTTTAATCGCATCAGTTGGTATCAGAGCAGGAGGCTGTGTAATTGATACACATCTTTTCTGTGAAAAAGATTTCCATTAGGGTTTTTCCGCAATTATCAATATTTATTGAGTCGTCATCTCTTTATTGACGTATCTTGATATTTATTGTTTTGCCCTAATCTGCTTTATTACAAGTCTGATCTTTGAACAGGTTTTTATGATCATAATGGACGCGACGCAATCAAACCCTATTAATATTTCCAACAGCATCGGTTCGACGACAAAGATTCCAATCATATACACCCATGACTATGAAGTATGGGCGCATCACTTTGAAGACTACGTGATTGGATCGGAGGATAATGGGTACCTCATATGGGAAGCCATCATCAATGGATCGTTTTCTCATTCTGCAACGTCCAGAATTATTAAGACTCAAAAGGAGTACAATGATCTGCTAAAGGACGTGAAGGATATTGCACAAGATGAAAAGGACAAATTCCAGTGCAATATTAAGGCGTTAAGGTTGATCAGATTCGCCCTTCAGTCCGACACATTCAGGTTGGTCAACTCATGCACGACGGCAAAGGAAGTTTGGGATAGACTTCGTGAACTGTATTCTACAGACGAGGATCTTGAACATTCTATTCAAACTTTGCTTTTATCTGAGTTTGGAGAATTCAGGCAAGGGGCCGAAGAAACGGTGACCCAGACGTTTGATCGCTTCAATCATCTTCTCAGCAAGATGATCGAACATGATATTGAAAGGAAGCTTATCGAACAGAAGGTTACTTTCTTGAATGGACTGAGGTCTGAATGGAGAGCAGTGGTTTCCACAGTTAAAGCCCATGAGCAGTTTAAATCATACTCTTTGGCAAAACTGGTGGGTATTCTCAAGTCCCAAGAGAAGATTGTGTTGCAAGAAAAGAACATCGTTTCTAGTCTTGGTTCGTTGGCCCTCTTATCTAAAAGTAAAGCTGTGATGGAGGATGAAGACCTCAACTTGGAGGAATATGACCTCACGTCTGAGGATTATGCCATGATGGTGTCCAATCCCAAGAGGTTCATAAAGAAGAGATTCCCCAGCAACAAAAACCGAAACTGGCAGGGGAGTTACAGCTCTGAAAAAGTGAACAATGAACCGAAGGCTGAGGAGCCCAAGAAGGAACCGAAGGTGGATGGCGATTCCGGAGTAAGCTGCTTCTACTGTGGTGGGAAAAACCACTATGCTAAGGACTGTGTCCTTAAGAAGATGGCTGAAAAGGATGATGGAAATGATGAGGAAGCCGTGTTACAGAAAAGATTGGACAAGTTGAGAAAGAAGAAGTCTACTGCTAACCCTTCTATTAATGCTCTCATTGTGCAGGGTTCGGTTAATGATGACGAGTTCGGTAGCACGGAAGTTTGGTCTACCGACTCAGAAGACGATGAAGTGAGGAAGCCTACCCATGGAAAGGCTTATGTGGCTAAGGAGGAAAGCAGTGGAGGAAGATGCTTCATGGTGACTAACATATCCCAAATGAGGGGATACAACACCGATGGAGGAAGCGATGGACCGAAGGTACAGGAGGACATGTGCTTTACGGCCAAACCACTCAGCCAACAGTTCAATGAGCTCGATGAACTGATATAGAAGGTACAATCTGTTTTTATTTCATCCAAAGTACCACCATCCTCATATGAGAAAGAACTAAAAAATGTTAATACAAGAATTTCTCATCTAGATAGTAGCTTAACTCAAACTCGAGTCACCAATTCTAACCTAACTGATCAATTAAGCAGGGTGGCGTCGAAGAGTGAGGAGCGGAGAATGTGGATCGAGTTAAAGGAGTCGGAATTAGTTAGAGTTAAAGATGAAAACATTTATTTGCAAAGAGACAATTTAAAATTGTTAAAACAGCGGAATGTTTTTTGTTTAATTGCTAAACGTTTGTATTCTAATATTACTCAGCTTCACTTGGATTGTGAAATAGGCCATAAGATCCATCGCATGATTTTGCCCTTCCTAGAGTTTAAGGAGGATGAAATCGATGCCGAAGCCTACAATTGTGAGAGTGTGATATCGTCTGATGATGTCAATCCGACCTACATGTATGGACTGGACAAAATTGAGTCCTTCATGAAATCCAAGGACCACAAGGACATGCTTAAAAACCTTTTGGATGAAAATGACAGACTTAAACTGAGAACCGAAACCATGCAAAAATTTGACTCTTTAAACGCCAACGTAAGCTCAGAAAACAAAATTGATGTTGAAAATGCATCTGAGCTTAACGAGGACGAAAACATGAGTGAAATTTCTGTAGAGGACACGGTTGACTGCTCAGAATTTGTTAAAAACGAACCTGAAAACCACAAGAATCTTATTTCTGAAAATTCAGTGGAGTTCGCTCGATTGTCCCATCAAAAGTCCCCAATATTAGTTGAGAAAGCAGTTGTGTATCAAAAGGTTAGGACCACTCTGAATCAAGTATACAAGGTGACAGGAGTAACCGAACATCAAACAGCTGAACTCACAGCTATTGTAAACGAAGACAATGCTGATGGCTGCGATGAGTACTTCTGGGAAGCTCCAATAGATAATGCAAACGAAACCGTTGGCTTATCTGAAAGAACCTCCTGGATGAGTAAAGGAAGATACATACCTGAACCCTTGAATAAGCCGGACAATTTCGATGAGCCAAGCACCAGTGGTACGAAAGATATTCCTCAGGAGGATGATCGTTCGGCAAAAGAAGATACTCCCTCTGCTCCTTCGGCTCAAAGTAAAACTCCTGCAGTTCAAAAGGAACCAACCAAGGAGACACCGAAAACGAAAGCGAATGTTCATCATCAACCTAAACAGATGAGGAATAGGAAGAGAGAAAGGAACCATAGATACAGGAAGAACCTTTCTGAAAGGAAACAATTCTGGCATTCCCAGAATGCATACTTCTCACACCAAGACAAGAATCTAAAGTATGAAAACAATCCTGTAGGAAAGCCTGAAAGTCACAACAACCGAAAGCCAAGGTTCGGTTCACAAGAAAATATCAACCGAAGGCAAAGGTTCGGTTCTGAAAAAGACTCCAACCGAAACCAAAGGTTCGGTTCCAAGGACAGCTCAAACCGAACGCAAAGGTTTGGTTCTGAAGTCAAAAGAAAACAAGACTCTAAGATCGGTCCCCCCAACGATCAAAAGCAAAAGGGTCATCTAGAGTCTCCAGCCAGGAATTCCTCTCAATACAAACCCTCTCATTCTAATTCTTCTCGTTCTTCTAACTCTTCTACTTCCACCGATTCATCTCCATCTTGCTCTAAAGCCAATTCCCCTTTTTCTCAAAAACCTCATTCGTCAGCTGAACAAAAGGGAAAGCAGAAGGTCAATGAATCCAAACCAGAGTCCAAACCGAGCACACCCAATCCTAACAAAATAAAAGTTTTTACCATTAAAAGGAAAGATGAAACAACTCTTATAAAACGAACATATCTAGTTGACATCTCTCTTACTGTTCCCGTTCCCATGAAAAGCTCACGTGGACCCAAGAAACTTTGGGTTCCTAAATCTGCCTAATTTTTGCAGGTTATAAGTGACGAGCAGTTCGACGAAGAATGGTACATCGATAGTGGCTGCTCACGTCACATGACAGGGAGGAAAGAGGAGCTTAGGGAATACAGATCTCTTGCAAATGGTGGCAACGTCAAGTTTGGAAATAATTCTTTCGGCACCATAAAGGGATACGGGATGATAACAAATGGGGACTTTACTATAAGGAAGGTGGCTTATGTGGAAGGACTCCAACACAACCTCATTAGTGTATCTCAGCTTGTTGGAGGTATAGGTCTCAAAGTCTCATTCGATGATGAAGGTTCTGAAATCATAGAGAAAAGGACAAAGAAAGTGATTCTCAAGTCAGAGCGAAAGGGTGAAATGTTTCCCTTAAACCTTAAACCCATCAAAGGAAACCCAGCTATATGCTTGTTATCAAAAGCTCAATCCGACTAAAGCTGGTTGTGGCACCGAAGGCTCTCTCATCTCAATTTTAAAGATATCAACCGACTTGTCACTGGAGGTCATGTTAGGGGTCTTCCATTACTCAAGTTCGACAGAGATCATTTGTGTGCTGCATGCGAAATGGGGAAGCAGAGTCGTCAAAGTCACCCATCTATAATCAACACAAAAGTTATTGAACCACTCGAATTACTTCATATCGATTTGTGTGGTCCTTCATCTATCGAAAGCATCGGTGGTAGCAAGTATATTCTTGTTATTATTGATGACTTTTCACGATTTACATGGATATTCTTTCTAAAGCTTAAATCTGAAGCGACTCGAAAGCTGAAAGTGTTTATCAAGCAAATTGAAGTACAACTCAAGAAGGTTGTTCGCAACATCAAGAGCGACAATGGTCTTGAATTCAAGAACAGGGAGTTTGAAGAGTTTCTTGCAGAAAAGGGAATTAGTCACAATTTCTCAGCTCCCTATACACCACAACAGAACGGAATAGTCGAAAGACGAAACCGATCTTTGTGTGAAGCTGCCCGAACTATGCTAAGTTTCGCTTCCTTACCTCTTTATTTTTGGGCTGATGCTATTTCGGCTGCTTGTTTTACACAGAACAGGTCCTATCTCAACAAGCGATTCACGCTCACACCATATGAGATACTAAACAACAGAAAGCCCAATGTGAAATTTTTCCATGTGTTTGGCTCAAGGTGTTTCATCTTTAACTCTAAAGAACACCGCAACAAGTTTGATGTCAAAGCCGAGGAGGGAATTTTTCTGGGTTATTCGCTCACATCCAAGGCATACAGGGTCTTAAACAAGCGTTCGAGAAGGATTGAAGAGACATACTATGTGACCTTTGACAATAGCTATGTCAAGAAGCTACAGGCCAAAGAAGACACCGCTGGGGAAATCTTTCCTCTAACTGGCCAGGTCACAGTCTCGGTCGCCAATTTATACGACAAATTTCTAGAGCTCTTTGACGAACCGGAGAAAGCTTCACTCTCCGAAGCAGGTGCAGCAGACAACAAAGTTGATAATATGAAGCAGATTGTCGAAGATGCTGCAAGAAAAATGCAGGAAGGAGAATCGACCACTAATGACTCTCCATCCAACAACGCTTCAGTCGAGGGGGAGCCAAGCTCTCATGTCGAGGGGGAGCCAAATTCTCATGTCGAGGGGGAGCCAAGCTCACAAGTCCAGGGGGAGCCAAATTCTACAACATCAACCAAAGGTCCTTCATCAACCGAAGGTGCTTCTCCAACCGAAGATACCTCTCCAACCGAAGGTGCTTCAACGCCTGGAAGCTCAGCACCACAAGAAACACCTGAACCTCATGTTTCTCAAAGCTCATCAATTGAGGGGGAACATAATGATATGACGCTCGATTAAGACAGCCAATCTGAGCCAGAAGAAATGATTAATGCTGAACTAGACCCAACCTTTGATCCGAATTACCCTCCTCTTGTCAAATGGACCAGTGATCATCCTATCTCTCAAGTAGTTGGTGATGTATCTGAAAAGGTTCTGACCCGATCACAACTGAAGGCAAAACAGACATCCTTATTTTCAAAGGTTGAGTTTTGTATGTTTAACTCAGTCGTATCAAAAGTTGAACCGAAGACATTTAACACTGCCCTAGATCACTCTGATTGGGTTCAAGCAATGCAAGACGAGCTGAACGAATTTGAAAGGAAAAAAGTCTGGCGCCTCATTCCAACTCCTCCAGATGCTTCGGTTGTTGGTCTCAAATGGGTTTTTAGGAACAAAATGGACAAGGAAGGTAATGTTATCAGGAACAAGGCTCGTCTGGTGGTAAAGGGATACTGTCAGGAGGAAGGGATAGACTATGAAGAGACTTTCGCTCCAGTAGCTAGGCTAGAATCTGTTAGAATATTTCTGGCTTATGCTGCTCACAAAAACTTTGAGGTTTTCCAAATGGACGTCAAGTGTGCATTTCTCAATGGAGAACTCGAAGAAACTGTGTATGTGGAGCAACCTCCTGGGTTCGTGAACGAAAAGCATCCAAATCATTGCTATATTCTGGATAAAGCTGTGTACGGCCTCAAACAAGCTCCGAGAGCCTGGTATGAAACGCTTATAAAATTTTTAAAGATGTCTAAATTTAAACAAGGTTCGGTTGACCCAACCTTCTTTCGCAAAAAGGAAGGTAACCACCTTATGATAGTTCAAATTTATGTCGATGACATCATCTTTGGCTCCATGAATCCCAGCTTAACAGCTGAATTCAAAAAGCTGATGGAGACTAAATTTGAAATGAGCTCAATGGGTCCTATTAACTTTTTCCTTGGTTTAAACATAAGATAGGGACTCGAAGGCATCTTTATTAATCAGGAAGCTTACACGAAGACTCTCCTAGAAAAGTTTGGCATGATGGGAGACTCAAAAGTCAAAGTCCCAATGGCATTCGGCACCAAACTTACCCCATCTCTAGATAAACCGGTTGTCGATATCCCGCTCTATCGTCAAATGATAGGCTCACTGATGTATCTAACTGCTAGCAAACCTGATATCATGTTTTCTGTGTGTTATTGCGCTCGATTTCAGGCAAACCCACGCGAACCTCACATGCTTGTAGTGAAGAACATCTTACGCTATCTCAAACGAACCACCTCCTTAGGTCTATGGTATCCATCCAACTCAGGCTTCTTCGTTCAAGCCTATTCTGATGCTGACCTTGGAGGATGTGGACTCGACCGTAAAAGCACAACTGGTGGCTGTCAATTCCTTGACGGGAAGTTGGTCAGCTGGCAATCCAAGAAACAAACGTGTGTGTCATTGTCTACTGCCGAAGCGGAATACATTGCCGCTGCATCCTGCACATCACAAGTGATTTGGATCCAGAGTCAACTTCGAGACTATGGACTCAATATGAAGAAGATCCCACTATATTGTGACTCTGAAAGTGCAATTAGGATCTGTCATAACCCAGTGCAACACTTTAAAACCAAACACATAGCACTGAGGTATCACTTCATCAAAGATCACGTGGAAGATGGAAACGTCGAAGTTCACTTCGTAAGAACCACTGATCAACTGGCTGACGTCTTTACCAAAGCTCTTCCTGAAGCATCATTCAATAAAATATTGCAAGGGCTAGGTATGATGGAATCAGAGTCCGTACCTCACACTACCTCTCAACCTCAAACGTAAGAAGCAAAACCAACCGAACGTTCGGGTTCGGTTCAACTATCTGACTCGCTCATTACTTCAAAGGTAGTCTTTCTCTGTTGTATATTTCTTGTACAATTTTGTTTTTCCTTGTGTTAAAAATATTTTTCCTTGTATGTCTAAATTCCTTGGTTTCTCAAAATTTCTTCAAAACTGAAACCTACCGAAGGTTCGGGTTAGGTTTTTCAAAATTTTGTTGAACCGAAACCAACCGAAGGTTCGGGTTCGGTTTTTCAAACTTTTCCTAAACCGAAACCAACCGAAGGTTCGGGTTCGGTTTTTCAAAATTTTCTTGAACCGAAACCAACCGAACGTTCGGGTTCAGTTTTTCATATTCTTTCCAAAGTTTTTTTTAAGTTTTATTCTTTTTCTTTTCTTTTTACTTATTTTTTTTTAATCTCAAAAACTCCAAAAATATTTTTTTTAATTTCTTGTGTGTTCGTGTTCGTTTATGGTGATAAATTTGATGAATTACCTAAGTGTCCCTAGAAGCATGCTGCTATATGTGTCTCAAGCCTCATAAGATTTTGAATAATGGCCCTCATGACCTGGTATACACAAACCTTGTCTTCCCAATAAGGCTAACTCATTTATTCTAATCGTGAGCTACCTCACTCTTTTCTCACATGAGTTAAGAGTTTCCTGCTTGGTCCTTATTTTCGCAGCAGAGGTACTACGTTCTCTTACACCATCTCCATTTTACTTCTCCACTACACTCGTTCCATCATAGTAACCCTTGAGACTCTCAGAAATTACCGCTGAGGTTTATGGTTACACAACATCTATGTTTATGATCTTAGTCTCGTGTCACTACAAGCTGCGTGAAACCCAAAATTCAACACCTAATGAATTGACGGTGAACAATTAAGTTGCTCAAGTTTTCACTAAAGGATTGACGAATGTACCCTACTAAAATCTCAAATTCTATTTTGTGTGATTCCTATGAAATTGTTAACCACCATAACATTTCTTCCCTTGGGATCCAGTTTTTAATTTTCTTCTGAGATTTTATATTTTTCCAAGCCACCCTTATTTAGTCTAATTAAAAGAAGCCTTTCAACATTTCTTAATAAATGTTTGATCGTAATTTAACGGGAATCCACACTTAAACCTTAAGGTCTCTCTTGTCCTGTGGCATTAAATGCGCGTGTGGAAATGGTAACGGCTTTTCTCTCTGAAACGGCGCTAGTTGGGCGGCGTGATCCTAGGAACCTGACACTCTCTCTCCTACGTGATCATCGCACGCCTCAACTGTCATCCAACTGTCAGAGCCGGTGCACTCAAGAACCCGATTCATATTTCCATACGAGATTTGAAACGATTTTTCTCTCTCCTCTCACCCACTATAAAAAGCCCTCTACACCACCTTTTACCTCTTTACTGCCTCCAAAATTTCCAAAGAGCAAATACTCTCAAACAGTTTCTTGTTCATCCTCTTCTTCATACCTGCATAAATGGCTGACTCATCTTCCGTTCATGCTACCTCACAGTTCCTTCACCTCCACCAATCTTTACCACTGCAACCGAAACACCACCAGTAACCGACCTACCTCCCGTAACCGAACCACCACAAACCGAAACCCATACAACCGAAACTACCCATACTCAACCACCAACCAAAATTATACCAACACCCACTCAACCTAATCCTACCAAACCCACAACACCCCCAACTTCACCACCCCCTTCATCTCCTGAAAATGCCTCTGATGGCGAAAACCCTTACCTTGGTGGTAAACACATGATCTTTGATTCGGTCTACTATAGTCCATTTCAAGTTCAAAGTGACGAGGAGGATGATGCTCCAGTGACAAAGAAGCATCTCAAAGAGCTTAACGAGAAGGTTGACCTACTTCTCGCCTCCTCTTCCAACCAGCAGTCCTCTCTTTCTGAAGCTGCCCTTCAGAAAATTGTTGATGTCTTTTCCAGGGCTCAACATGATTCGGTGGCCTCAGCAACTGTTGCGATTGATGCCTCCACCAGAGCCTGTGAGGCTGCGACCGAAAAAGTCGATAAACTATTCTCTGATGCTTCTGTTCTGCTGAAGTCCTTGCAGGAAAGCGCCCATGCCACCAAGACATCTTTGGAACCAATTGTTCAGCAATTGGCCAACTTTGTCTCAACGGAGTTGACTTCGTTCGCTACTCTTCGCCAAAACCTAAGCGACGACAACTCGACACTCCGTGCCTCCATCGATGCTCGCCTCGCTAAGCTACAAGAGGATCTTGCAGCTGAGCATTCTTTGATGGACGTTCTGGCGGGCAAATTAACCGCCCTCGAAGTCAAGAGCACACAACTCTCCAACTCCCAACAACAACTGGACGATCTTCGATCCGAAAGGGAGGTGATCAAAACGTGTGTTTCGGATGTCCACGCCGCATTATCCAACATCCTGGAAGCACACGATCCCATTCTAAACTTTTCGGTGAGGCGTACCCTCGCTGAAAAACTCTCTCCGGCCATCGATCTTCTCAACAAAATCGAAGGACTACCGAGTTTTGTGTCCATTCCGAAACAAGGGGGAGATGAGAAGACTGGATCGAAACCACCTCCTTCCTCTAAAGCTACTCACACGACCGAATCTCCTCCGGCTGGTCAAGCTTTGGGTTCGGGTGTGAAGAACAAAGGCAAAAACTTAGCTGAGGAAGAAGATGAAGAAGGAGACAAGGAGACCATTGCTGGCATATTAAAAAGAAAGAACAGTCGCAAGGTTGATGATGATGCCAGTCGTGTGGCGCGAGAGGCTGAAGAAGCCGAACGCAAACAAAAGGAAGCCCATGATCTCCTTGAAAGCCGGAAGACTCTCTTCCCTGCCTGGACTAGGGAGCGTTTGATTAAAGAGGCCATAGAAACTCCTAGCATTTTATGGCTCGAGCCGGTTATCTCGTTCGACTGCAACAATACTGTCGATTCGCAGTTCGACATGCCGCTGACTTGAAAGGCGTTCATCTTCCACGTCTTCTCAAACAATTTTGAAGTCCCTCACCCGAATGCTGAGCTTGACAGGGAGCTCATTGACTTTTATCTGGCGGCTGCTCGTCCTCAATTCCTCACTTGGAGCGCCCAGAAGATTGTAAACGTTCGGGTGCCGAAACCTTATACCGAAGGTCGTTTTATAAACGTTCGGTTCAAGTTGATTCGGGGATCTACAAGAACTGCTCATATTATCTCCCTGGCAGATCTACCGAATCTAAATCCTCATGATTGGATTGCCCTGTATAATATCCTTTTGACTAATGAAGCTGAATATGGTCCCATTCTAGACCATGTCAAAAGGATGTTAGCCTGCTACATCATGGAGGTTGCCCTAATGGATCAGGAGGTCGCCACAGTCTTCAAGAAGAAACCAAAGATTGCTCCTGTGGGATCGGCCAGTGATCTCAACCAAATGCAATTGGGCAGGATCGACCCGAGACGCAACTCGGTTATGTTCACTAGAGCGGAAGGACAGAAATGTCTCTTCGCTTTAGCTGACAAGCACCTTTACACCACAACTTGTTTGGAGCATGTGTTATTCATTATCAAACGGTGTAAAGAGAACACGGCTGATGACATCAAGTACTTCAATGATATGATCAATTGGTACATCCGGTTTAGACAGACCATTCTCTCCATCACCAAATGTCTGTTTAGCACCGTGAAGAAGAAGGTACCTGCTTCAGCTGCTGGCCCAAGTAACTAGTGAAGATCTCGCTCCAAATTGACGCAAAGGGGGAGATTGTTGGGCTGAAGATTATTTTGAAGATTGCGTCTTTTGGGCTCGATAGTATAAGTTACTTTGCATTCCGGTTTGGGCCTGTCCAGCCGAGAACCTTTTATGTTTTGTATATAAGTTTACGCTTGCATGCTTATTAGGTTAACGATTTTAGAGATTAACGACATAGCGTTTCATCTAGAGTATAACAGGTTTCTTTAATCGTTCTTGTAACCTACCAATCCTCTACAGTTGATGTTCTTAATCGAGCTCTTCTGAGGATTTTGTTTAATCATTCGACACGTTTGATTCCATCTTGACTTGTTCTTATTATTGCGTTCATACAGTTTTATATTTACATACTTGTTCAAGATCTAATTGATCTTTGTAGATTAAAGGTTGGTTTAATCGCATCAGGTCCAATGTACCTTGGATTAAGTTTCCCACGCTTACCAAAACGTGCAGTGCCTTTCCAGGGCGAGACTTTTAACAGGACACGGTCTCCAACCTAGAATTCTAGTGGTTTCCGACGGTTGTCAGCGTAACTCTTTTGACGATCACGTGAAGCTTTCAATCGGTTATGGATCTGAATGATCTTTTCAGTGGTTTCGCGGATGATTTCAGGACCAGTGAGAGCACTGTCGGGGACTCGACTCCTGGCTAACTGTGTATCCCCCACCTCGGCCCAGCGTAGAGGGGATCTACACTTACGACCGTATAGGGATTCGAATGGAGCAGTCCTAATGCTGGTGTGGTAACTGTTGTTGTACGAGAATTCGATCAAGGATAGATGTGTGTCCCACGACTTTCCAAAGTCAATGACACACGCCCTAAGCATGTCCTCCAGGGTTTGGATTGTTCTCTCACTCTGTCCATCGGTCTGAGGATGATATGTCGTGCTCATATCTAGTTTGGTTCCAAGGGCTTTCTGAAGGGATTGCCAGAATCTGGAGGTAAACCTACTATCTCAATCAGAGATAATGGATACAGGTACACCGTGTAGACGTACTACCTCCTGGATGTAGATTCGTGCGAGTCTTTCCATCTTGTATGATTCTTTAATTGGAATAAAGTGAGCGGATTTTGTCAAACGATCGACAATTACCCAAATGGTATCGTACCCATTAGAACACTTGGGTAGTTTGGTGATGAAGTCCATGGTAATCATCTCCCATTTCCACTCGGGAATCTCGCGTTGTTGGAGCAGACCTGAAGGCTTCTGATGTTCGACTTTGACTTTGGCGTAAGTCAGACACTTGCCCACAAATGTAGCTATCTCAGTTTTCATGTTTGGCCACCAGTATCGTTTCTTGAGATCCAGGTACATCTTGTCCGAACCCGGGTGAACAGAGTATTTAGTTCTGTGTGCTTTCTCCATGACTATTTCCCTGAATCCACCGGATTTGGGAATCCAGATTTGATTCATAAAACAATGAACTCCGTCACCTCTGATCTCAAGTTTCTTTTCCATTCCTCTCAAGACTTCATTCGACATGTTCTCGGGTTTGAGGGCTGTTGACTGAACTTCTCGGATTTGCACGGGTAAGTTGGAATGGATGGTCATCGTCTGGTTCTTCACTTTGTGGTCTGCACTATCCTTTCGGCTAAGGGCATCTGCTACCACATTGGCTTTGTCGAGGTGGTAACGGATCTCACACTCATAATCACTGAGTAATTCTACCCATCGTCGTTGCCTCATGTTTAAGTCTTTCTGATTAAAGATGTGTTGCAGGCTCTTGTGATCAGTGAAGATTGTGCACTTGGTTCCGTAGAGATAATGTCTCCAAATCTTCAATGCGAAGACTACTGCTCCTAGTTCCAAGTCATGTGTGGTATAGTTGACCTCGTGTGCTTTCAACTGTCTTGAGGCATAGGCAATCACCTTTCCTCTTTGCATAAGCACACAGCCTAAACCTTGATTAGACGCATCGCAGTAGACAACGAAATCCTCAGTCCCTTCAGGCAGAGACAAAATAGGCGCGCTGCATAAGGCTCTCTTTAATGTTTGGAATGCAGTTTCTTGTTTATCACTCCAACAAAAGGGTACACCTTTCTGTGTTAGAGTGGTTAAAGGTTTGGCGATTTTGGAAAAGTTCTGAATGAATCGTCGATAGTAGCCGGCGAGACCCAAGAATTGACGAATTTCTGTGGGTGTTTTCGGTGCCAACCAATTCTCTATCGCTTTAATCTTGGAAGGATCTACATGAATACCCTCCTCGCTTACTACGTGACCGAGGAAAGTTACCTTCCGTATCCAGAATTCACATTTGGAAAATTTCGCGTATAGCTTTTCGGATCTAAGGGTTTCCAACACTAGCCTCAAGTGTTGCTTGTGGTCTTCTTCGCTTCGGGAGTATACGAGGATGTCGTCAATGAACACGATGACGAATTTGTCTAAAAAGCGACGGCACACCCGGTTCATCAGGTCCATGAACACAGCCGGTGCATTGGTTAGACCGAAGGGCATCACTACGAATTCATAGTGTCCATATCGAGTCCTAAAAGCTGTCTTGGAAACATCATTCTCCTAGACTCGTAACTGATGGTACCCTGACCGAAGATCTATCTTAGAAAAGTAACTGGCTCCTTGGAGTTGATCGAAGAGGTCGTTATTCTTGGAAGAGGATATCGGTTCTTAACGGTTAACTTGTTCAGTTCACGATAATTGATACACATCCGAAAGGATCCATCTTTCTTCTTGACAAACAGAACCGGAGCTCCCCAGGGTGAGGAACTCGGTCTAATGAATCCTTTACTGAGCAACTCATTGAGTTGACTGGATAAATCCTGCATTTCTGCCGGAGCTAAGCGATACGGAGATTTTGCTACGGGAGTAGCTCCAGGAATTAGGTCAATACGGAACTCGACCTGACGTTCGGGAGGAATTCCTGGAAGTTCTTCGGTAAACACATCGAGAAAGTTACAGACTTCGGGGATGCTCGCGAGGTCTCTAACTTCTTGTTTCCCGTTGATCACATGAGCTAAAAATGCAACGCACTCCTTTCGAAGGAGCTTTCGAGCTTTGATGCAAGAAGTGATATGAAGATTGGAACTGGGTTTATCGCCATAGATTACAAGAGTTTGATCCGAAGGAAGATTGAGACGGATAGCTTTTTCGTAACAAAGAATGTCAGCATGATTGGGACTCAACCAATCCATGCCAATGATAACATCAAAGCTCTTAATGGAAACAGTCATGAGATCTATAGGAAATGAGTGATCGTTTAAGGTAAGCGTACAACCTATGAATACATCGTTAGCGCTTTCTTTCTCACCGTTAGCCATCTCGATGGTAAACGTTTCGGTTAGGGGTTGAGGATTAGGTTTTAAATTGTGTTTAAATTCATGACTAACAAAACTCCTTTCAGCACCCGAATCAAAAAGAATACTAGCATATGAGTTGTCGAGAAGGAACATACCCGAAACAACAGTGGGATCAGCAACTGCTTCCTCCCGTCCCATGGTTAGAACCCTTCCAGTGTTATCAGCAGTTGACTTCTTGGGACAGTTCCTTTTAAAGTGCTCAACTTCACCACAGTTGTAGCAGGCTTGACTAACACCTGCTCCCGATGATTGGTTGGCTGATTGGGTGGGAGTTCTGCAGAATCAAACTATGTGCCCTTTCCTACCACAGTTGGTGCAAGACAATTCTCGACAGGGACCAAGATGATGATGGTATTTACACTTGTCACACAGAGGGAGGTTACCAGCATATTTACTGGTAGGAGTTGAGGCTGTGGATCCCATGACAGAAACAGCAGCAACAAGGGTAGTAGTAGCAGCATGGACTGCTACCGTCTGTTGTTTCTTGGAAGATCCTTGAGAAGATTGACCCTTCTTCTTCTTCCAGAATTTTCTCTTTTCGCCACTCCTCT
This sequence comes from Lactuca saligna, assembly GCF_052625555.1. Taxonomy (NCBI): domain Eukaryota; kingdom Viridiplantae; phylum Streptophyta; class Magnoliopsida; order Asterales; family Asteraceae; genus Lactuca; species Lactuca saligna. The sequence goes on from NC_136424.1 coordinate 8,302,383, forward strand.
GAGTCTGCTCAGAAGTGGTAGTGATTTCCTTAACATCGTCGCTGTGATCAATCAGAATTTGAGCTAAAGTCTTGGCACTATCATAGATATCTGGATGAGCATCCAAAACATGACTCTTTGTTGGTTGAGATAACCCCCAAACGAACCTTTCGATCTTTTTGTTTTCAGGAGTGACTAGTCCCGGGCAAAGAATTGCGAGATCATCAAATCGGGAAGTATATGCAGCAATGTCGGAACCTTTCATCTTCAGGTTCCAGAGCTCGTGCTCTAATTTCTGCATTTCACCACGGGGGCAGTACTCGGCAATGAGAAGTTCTTTCATGGCCTCCCAGCCCATGGCATTGGCTACGGGTAAGGTTAGAGATTTGACTCAGCCATTCCACCAAGTCAAGGTTTTACCAACGAAGGTACAGGCTACGAACTTGACTTTATCGGACTCCGCACAAGCACAGATTTCAAAGATGGACTCGATTTTCTCGAACCATCGAGATAAGGAAATGACACCTCCAGCGCCATTAAAGGATGTTGGTTTTGCGTTCATGAAATCCTTGTAGGAACTCCCTCTCTGGTGTCCCTGGTTAACCTCGGGGTTTTGAGATTGAGTACCACCACCTGAACCACTAGGGTTCATTTGTGACATAGCTGCTACCATTGCAGCTGTCATCATTGTCTGGAGCGATGCTAGGTCAAACTGGGGAGGGGGTGGCGACGACGAAGGATTGTTGTCGTTCTTTGAGCTAGGTATCTTTCGTGGAGGCATCTTGATCTAATAAGATCAAGAAAAAGAGGATGGTGAGTCCTCTATATTGAATCGATAGATATGACAGTTATATGATTCGAGTAAGCGATAAAGCAGGAAAAGTTATCGAACAGATAATTTATCGCTAAAAGTAATCACAGAAAACCACTCGAATGAGGATTACTACAGAGGATCGGGATCGAGAAATACTCCCATAGTATTTCATGAATTGTTTACGACAATGATTCGATGTTTGGGATAATAGGGTAAGTTTTAGGCATGCCACATACCACAGTCACTCCCAAGCACATGTTGGCCGTGTCTCGAATGAATATAGTTGGCCAGGCCATATTGACCCTAGACACGACTACATAACTGCTCAGGTTTAACCATAGTACACAACACCCAATTACTTATGTTCGGTTCTACTTGTGGTTACGGATGACGACGGTTCGGTATACTTGTATACTTTTGAAAATACTTGTAGTTTGAAAATACTTTTAATTCAGAGCACTTAGGCCCTTTAGTGTTTATAGTTTTATACCATGTAAGGTTTGGTATACTTCATTCACTATAAACAAGGGCTCTGATACCAATCTGTCACACCCCGAAAACCGAAGGCGGAAACGTTCCCGGGGTTGACTCCACGTTAAGTATCAAATCCAATGCACATAGTAAGTAAAGTAAAACAACCATTACATTACATAAGAAAGTTTTACAGTTGTTTCAAAAGTAAAGTTTGTACAGTTGTGATACATAATATATATAGACAAAATGAACGGGTCTTCATGTACTCCATCTTCTGATCAAAAGAAATCTTTGGGTACCTGTTCAAACGCTGACCTGAGAACACAAGCGATTTGAAAATCAGCATAAAGCTGGTGAGTTCATAAGCGGTTTTTATTTGTGAAAATGTTTCGAGTTTCCTTTCTGTTTCTGAAATGTTATGAACACCAAGAAAATCCCGTATTTTCTTAAAAGTTGGTTATTGTTTCACAAATGTAAAGTATAGTAAGTTTGTACACTGAAAACATGTCTACTCATGTGAAAATGTATAGTTGGTTATCTGACTTGTTAAACTGTTCTGTTTACTTATCATGTGTTACCAGGAAATTCCCATACTTTCCTTATTGTATGTTACAAATTGTAAAAGATGTAATGTTATCCAGTTTGTTACTCTTTCTGGTTGTGTAAGTGTTACCCAGGAAAGCCCCATGCTTTCCTGCATGTTGGTTTCAAATATAAACGATGTTAAAGATGCAAAAGATGTAATCATAATTGGTATCCATGTTTTTCCCCAGAAAAGTCCCGTACTTTCCTGAATGTTAGTTGCAGTATGTGAAAGATGTGAAAGATGTAAAAGATGTATAAAGTAGTTCACTATTATTATAAGTAAATCTCTGTTATCCTAATTGCGAGTTCCATAACCATATAATAGACTAAAACCTGTGGCAATAAGTAGTCCACATGTGGCAATAAGTCGTCCACGTACTTATGACTTTCGTCACCCTTGAACCATTTCGGTTCGGCTGTAGCTAGCAGCCAGGTGTGGGGTAGTCAGCCCCGTATAGATCTATACACTCAAGTCACGCTCTCTAAATACCAGAGATTCTGGTTGTGGGTGTAGTCCTCCACTCGCGTATCCCAGTGGAGTGTTCTCCGAGGACGTGTCTCCAATCAAACAGGATTAACAAATTTACTAGTAATAATATGATAGTCCTCCACTCGTGTATGTGTGTGGAGTGTTGTCGAGGACAAAACAGTGTACAGGTATTATGTTCAAATGTTTTAATGTCATGCTTTTAACTGATAAAATGTGGAAAGCCATTTGTGAAATATATGTAAAACATACTAGTTTAAAGACCTATTTCACAAATATATGTTACGTGATCTGTATGTTCAATCTGTTATCAGTTGTAGTAATCAGTTATAAAAGCATATGAAATATGAATCACACATTTGAAAACATGTTTTGAGTACAAGAATTTCCTTGTACTTTGCTTGTGTTCCCCCCCTGAAAACAGTGAAAACAGTGAAAAAGGGTAGGGGTATGAACTCACCGGACTCGGAAACGTGTCGGTTTTGAATGTTAGACGTTGGTTTGAGGTTTGACTACTCGCGATGTACCTATGTAAAATGAAATAATGTCCATATATATACAATTAGGGATATATTCACTAATCATACGGAACATTACACTCCAATGAGGTTAAACACCTCAAAACGAGCGTTTGGAGTGACCCGGGTGACATCTTCGGACGTGTAATGGCACTAGGGACTTGGGACTTGAATTTACTCCCCAAAAGTAAACATTTTAAGGAGTTTACAACTATTGAACATACACATACATGAGTTTACGGCCGTAAACTCATGTGGGTGTGGTTTTGATGGTTTTAGGGCTCAAATGGACATGGGGATTACTAGAATGGATTATCTAAAATGCCTTGGAACACTTGGAATAAATTTACATCATTTAAAACATGAGTTTACGGCCACACTCATAGAGTTTACGGCCGTAAACTCACCCTTGGCTAAGAATGGTAATTTGAACTATATAGGACAATCACATGTGATTCTAACTAATTTTCTAAGCATTGTTATGAATTTAGGTTACCATTAGCCACACTTATAGGAGTTTACGGCCTAGGAGGAGTTCTTTGGCTGTAAACTCACTTATGTAGGGTATATGTTGTGTTTAAGGTCTCCAAATCATTTTTAGATGAATCTAGGATTTACCACAAGGCCATTGGTTGAGTTTGAAAGCATTTTGACATGTTTTAAGGCACTAAATCACCCTTTTAGAGGAGTTTACGGCCCAAGAGTATGTCTTGGCTGTAAACTCACTTTTATTACCCAAAAATCATGTTTAAAGTGTTCCAAGTCTAGATTAGCAAGTCCAAAGGTCATATCTAAGTCCCAACTATGATTTGGAAGGGTTAATTGGCTTAAAAACCCTTTGAATATGAGTTTACGGCCCAAGAATGTGTCTTGGCCATAAACTCACATTTTTCCCCTAAAATGAATGTTTTAATTGTTGTAAGTCTCTTCCATTAAGTCATTAAGCCATTACTAATGTCTAACATTGCTTAGGAGGGGTTTTAGGGCTTAAAAACCCTTGATATATGAGTTTACGGCCCATGAAGGTTCCATGGCCGTAAACTCATGAATGTAGTCCTAAATCATGCTTTGAACTCGAATTTGAAGGCTAAGAAGGTTACAATACAAGCTAGGGGAAGTACCTTAGAGATTTGAAGCCTTAAATTTGAGTTTTGATCCCTTAAACTTGGATGAGGAGAGAGGTTGGTAGTGTTTAATGGTAAATTGACCAAAGGCTTCAAATGGAGTCTTAAACACGTTTATATAGTGTTTAAGTTTTGGACACGGTGGAATTTTACCCGATACCGACGTTAGACGAGGCTTTTGGTCGTACCCGATTGAGTTACCGTAACCCGATACGGTAATTTCTAGAAATATTCCGATCACTAAAGTTGGGTGTTAAAATGATTTCTAAATGTATTAAGACACCCATTAAGTCATTTTAAATGTGTACCAGATAATGACTTAATTAAACGGAAGATCGAAAATCGAAATTGGAAACGACGATTGGTTGCGCGAATTGTACTACGAAAGAGTTACAATAAATGATATGAAAATTTCGGGTTGTTACATAAAGTATCTCACAGTCGTAGTCCTTGAGTAACTCTAGCCAGCGTCGTCGCCTCATGTTCAATTCCTTATGATTAAAGAGATATTGAAGACTCTTATGATCAGTGAAAAGTTCGCACTTTGTGCCATAAAGATAATGCCTCCATATCTTTAAAGCAAATACTACCGCTGCCAACTCTAGATCATGAGTGGGGTAGTTCTTTTCATGTTCCTTCAATTGCCTTGATGCATACGCTATCACTTTAACCCTTTGGGTCAGAACACAACCTAACCCAACTCTAGATGCATCGCTATAAACTGTGAAGTCATCAACTCCTTCAGGCAACGAAAGAACTGGTGCTTCACACAATCTCTTCTTCAACTTCTCAAAGGCTTCCTTATGCTTCTCATTCCAAGCATAAGTAGCTCCATTGTGGGTCAAAGATGTTAATGGAGTAGCAATCGAAGAAAAGCCTTGGATAAACCTTCGGTAATATCCAGCTAATCCTAAAAAGCTTCAAATCTCTGTAGGACTTTTTCGTTGTTCCCACTTCATTAAAGCTCCAATCTTTGCTGGGTCAACCATTATTCCTTCTTGGTTAACCACATGCCCTAAAAATTGGACTTCTTGAATCCAAAATTCACATTTGGAGAACTTTGCATACAACTTCTCCTTTTTCAGGACTTCTAGCACTTCACGCAGATGCTTTTCATGCTCCTGCTTGCTCTTCGAATAAATCAAGATGTCGTCTATGAATACTATCATGGATTTATCTAGGAATGGTTTACAAACCCTATTCATCAAATCTATGAAAGCTGTTGGGGCATTGGTTAGTCCGAACGACATAACCAAAAATTCATAGTGTCCATATCTTGTTCTAAACGCAGTCTTTTCGATATCCTGCTCTCTCACCTTTAGTTGATGGTATCCCGACCTAAGATCGATCTTCGAGAAATAGTTCGAAACCTGTAACTGGTTGAACAAGTCATCGATCCTTGGCAACGGGTATTTGTTCTTTATCGTCACTTTGTTCAGCTCTCTGTAATCGATGCATATTCTCATGCTCCAGTCTTTCTTCTTTACAAATAACACGGGGGCTCCCCAGGGCTATGAACTAGGTCGAATGAAACCTTTGTCCAATAATTCCTAAAGTTGTGTCATAAGTTCTTTAATCTCTGTTGGTGCTAATCGATAGGGTGCTTTTGCTATCGTCGTCGTTCCTGGTAACAAGTCGATACGAAATTCTACTTGTCGATCAGGGGGCAATCTGGGAAGATCTTCAGGAAAGACTTCCGAATAATCACACACCATCGGAATATTATGCACCTCCCTCTTTTCCATCTTAGCATCGATCACGAACGCTAGATATGATGTACATCCCTTGGCCAAACACTTTCTAGCTTTCATTAGGGAAATGATTCCAGAATTTACTCTGCGTTTGTCTCCATACACCATAAACGACTCTTTCCCTGGCGGGTTTACTTTTACTATCTTCTTTCTACATAATATTTCTGCATCGTTGGTGCTAAGCCAATCCATTCCTAAAACTATGTCGAATCCATTTAACTCGATAGGCAATAATTCCTCGTGGAACTTATTCCCATCCAAGTCAATGAAGAGGTTTTTCATACAATGGCTAACAGGTACAAACTTGCCACAAGCAATCTCGACTAATAAGGCATTAACTAGCCTATCTACAGGAAAAGCTAGCTTTCTACCAAATTCATGCAATATAAAGGAGTAATTGGATCCAGAATCAAACAAAATTTGGGCAGGCAATTCGTTTACGAGAAAGGTACCTGAAGCAACATCGACTTCTTCTTTTGCAGCTTCAAGTGTCATTTGAAAGGCTCTCACCTTCCGCTTTGGTGGTAGATTGCGCTTTGCGGCATCCTTCCTCTTTGGATAGTCTTTAAGAACATGCCCTACTTCATGGCACTCAAAACATACCCTCTTGTCGGACGGACACACGTTGGCATAATGCCCAGTCTTTCCACATTTGAAGCAAGTCACCTCCTCACTACATCTCCCAGAGTGCTTTTTCTTGCACTTCTCACACCATTTCACTTCACCTCCTCCTCCTCCAAACTTCTTGGACTTAGAAAATTTGCTTTTATTGTTGGAACCTGATGTTCCTTCAAATTTTCTCTTTTCACCAACTTCTGCCCTCTCCAGACCCTTCTCTCTGATCTGAACCTCAATATTCTTAGCAGCCCAGATGGCAACTTTCAAAGTGGTTGCTTGCTTAACCATCGGACCAAAGTCCGCTGGTAATCCGAGGGCAAACTTGTTGACCTTAGAGAGTTCAGTTGGAACTAGATGAGGAACAAACTTCATCTTTTCCATAAAACTAGCAGCGTATTCAGTAACGCTCATATTTCCTTTCTTTAAATTCTGGAACTCATTGTTGATTTCCAGAAGATCCTGCTCAGAGCAGTACTGCAATTTCAGTTGTACCACAAAATCTTCCCAAGACATCTTACTAGCCTCACCTATGGGCATCGAATCAACTAGTAACTTCCACCAGCTCAACACACCAGACTTTACCAGAGGGATTGAAAGTGTGGTATTTTGTTTGTTGCTGCACTCGCAACTTTCAAACATCGTCTCCATTTCGGAGATCCAATTTATGACTTCCATTGGTGTCGGACTCCCAGATAGACACGGAGGTTTAGATGCCATGAAATCTTTGTATTTGCATCCGCGTCCATCAACTCCTCCATCCTAGTTGTTTTGTCTAACTATCGGTGGGTTGGCTTGACCAAGAGTCCCAATGTAGTTCCCTCCTACTGATTGCCCTTCATTCAATATGGGCTGTTCAACAGGCATCGTGGTCTCTTCCCTATGTTGTTGTAGTAATCGCCTTGTCTCCTCCATTTGGTGATCCAACATCATTTGTATCATTGCTTGTACCCCAACCATCATCATTGGCTCAGGTACAAACTTGCTCAACTACTTGAGGTTGAGGCTGTTAATCCCTGTTTTCATTTGCATTTGAAGCTCCGCTACGAGTTCTGGCCATTACAATCTATATAATGAATAAGGCGAATTTAGGTCTTTATCCTTGTTAGACATGTCAATTCCCTTATCACTCCGAAACGTTTACATGTTAGTTCTAATCTCGTAATCATACGCTTAGAATCCTACACACATAAGGTTTCCAGATCCGGTCGGCAACAGACCATAGATCCGAACAAATAATGGCACACTTGGCAAACACATAGCATTTAGCACATAAGGGCATTTTAGGCATCTTCCCTAAAATAAACTAGTGCTCATGTCTAAAATATGGTAGACACTCATCGCACAATCATCACTTAGCATTCTAAGTTCAAGTCTAGAAATTCTACAATTTCTTAGTTCGCTTAAACTATTGCTCTGATACCAACTGTGACATCCCCTAATTTCTCGGACAGAAAAGACCGATTTAATTTATGCCTTTTAAAATAAAATCAAAGAAATCTTTTTAAAAGATGTTGCGTAATTGGTCCCCAAACAAAATATGATAAAAGTTTATCAAAACCCTTCATTAAGAAGGTATATGTTTTCCATATATATATCAAAACCTCGGGATGTCATGTTCCGATACAGATCAAAAGCATAAACAAGACACTATAAGCCTTTCAATAGTTATTTACAACTACTGGCCTATAATCCAAAAATCTCTCGTCGTCCTCCGACTATGCTCGGGGTCCACTACCTGTAACATCAAAAGCTGAGTGGGTCAGACTTAGGAGCCTGGTGAGCATATAGGGTTTTCAACCCACAATAATAATAAACTTACTAATTTCATCAATCAACAATAACCTTGATTACCCGTTCCCGTTATCCTCACTTTACGTCCCTAAACAGTTATCACAAAGGACCTAGCTTAAAGAATATCATCGGGATGGACACTACTGCTAAGGGGATTCCTCAGCCATACATGTCCTAAAGGCAACCATGAGGGGGATGGAGTATAACAAATGAACACTCTCAGTTCATTAACACCTACAGGTTGCAGACCTGCTAATGTTTCCCACTGGACTGTCTAGAAAGTCTGTGGTCATCATCCAAACTCCGCTAGATGACTAGATCTCAAAACACATCGAGACCTCTCATCAATTTTATTTTATCACACAACACTATCTACCCATGTTCTACCCAACATATTTGAAGATAAAAATACTGATACAGTTTAAAACTTGTATAAAACATCAACTCAACAGTTACCTCAAATAAACAATTAATATATCTACACATAGCACGTATTATAAGGTAAATACTTCATATCTATGTGTAAAATGAAAGTGACTATATACTCACATGGTTTGATGATAATCGGGCAGCAATTCGTTTCCTAAAACGATCGTTTCTAATAAAACCAGGAGTTTTATTGAGAAATCGGGCTTTGCAAAAGTCGGGCTTTGAAACCGAAAAGATAAATTTTCCGGGATTCTCGGGCACTTCGTGGAGTATTCCGAGCTTTGCAATCGATACCGGGGCTTTGGGGGATTCTAAGATGAAGAAAATATAAAGAGAGGGGATAAATATGACAAAACTCCAAAAGTAACCGAGAGGCTTTGCAGGTACCCTTCTATTTATAGGGTCCGAAGTCCTGATCCAACGACTGAGAAGTTTCTGATCCGACGGCTGAGAGGCTTCGCAGTGGGTGGCTCGCACGAGGGTAGCATGTGCGAAGGGTTGCTGGCTTCTTGGGATTGGTCTGGAGCGTGTGTCCGATGCGCAGGTGGTCAGCTCGTGCGAGGGCCTCGGTAGCACTTGCTAACTGGACCGCGAAGTCACAACCCATGTGCGAGGTTCGGTTCGTATGTGAGCCTCGGATTGGACCTCCCTTCGGTCAAATCAGAATCCGACACGTGGCATCGCATGACTCAGCAACTTCGGTGACTCAGCAGGACACGTGTCACATTCTAAGCAAGGGTGACGTGGCAAAGTGTGACTATGCGAATTTTCTCGATTTTCGCGCCAAAACTTCTAAAATCCATAACTTTCGCATACGAGCTCCGTTTTGGACGTTCTTTGTATGCACGCATAGCTAAAATTACGCTCTACAACTTCCGTTTAGACTTCGTCGGCTAATTTTGACTTTAAATTTTATATTATTATTTTTAACAGACCGGGACAGGAAATTCGTTAAAAATTCATAACTTCTTCATCCGACGTCCGTTTTCATCAGACTTTTTACCGTTGTGCTCCTAATGACGAGACCTTCAATTCTCGTTTAGGTTGTGTCGGCTAAAAATTACTCGATCTAAAATTCGAGTTTTTAGTTGTCTACTGCTAAGCTGAAACTTCGACAACTCATAACTTCCTCATACGAAGTCAGATTTGGGCGTTATTTTTATCGAACTTCTCGGTTTGACGAATACTACGACTTTCGTTTAGATTACTAAGGCTAAAAAGTAGTTTATCAAAAACTCACTTTTACGACATTCAGCACCGTATCAGCTTTGTCGCGAAACTTCGACAGGTCATAACTTCTTCGTTATAACTCGAATTTTGTTATTCTTTATATCCCCGAAATCCTTGTTTCGACCACTACAACTTTATGTAAAGATATCGGGCTTATATCAAACTTTAATTTTGACGCTTATTTTTATTCTTAATTAAATAAACCCTAATAATTAAGCATAAAACACATCATTCACATAATATTCACATAATTCATTTTCATTTCTTCAAAATGAGGTACAAAGGTTAACCTAGACTATCAACTCAATATAAATGCCTAGGCTAGAAACACGAGTGTTACATATGCCCCCAAATTGTAGTTCATTTAGCCTATTTATGAACAAACTATAGGTTTTTTGATGAAATTTTTGTTTTACTTAATTATATATTATTTCATTGGTTATTTTTGACTAAATGCTAATTTTTGGCTATTTAATCAAAACTGATTAGGAAATCTCTTTCTCTCTCTCTCTTTCTCTCTCTCTCTCTCTCTCTCTCTCTATATATATATATATATATATATATATATATATATATATATATATATATATATATATATATATATATATATATATATATATATATATATATGGGAAAAGTGAATATACCCTTAAGGGTATATAAGCTTAGGTACCCAAATGCACCATCGTTTTGTTTTATATATTAATTATACTGTTTTTAAATTTAATCCCTAACTTGATTTACTTTCAAGATTTTTGAAATTTTACTATTACCTTCCTCATACATCACATCATTTTGTCGAACACTTGTTACGCTGTATATGTTATAGTTGAATATGTGAGAAGAAGATAAATATGAAATTTATAAAAATTTAGGAAATAAATTATGTTAGAAGTTGAATTATAAGAACACTGGATAATTACAATGAATATATATAATACAAAACAACGTGGTATAACGTGTTTGGGTACCTAAGCTTATATACCCTTAAGAGTATATTCACTTTTCCATATATATATATAATTTAAAGAAGAGAGAAGCAAGGATTAGGGTCAAATAGAAATGCCAATTAGTTTAAGGATAGAAAGATTTTAGGGCATCTTTAGGTTCACGGGTTGGAAAGTAATTTAGAAAAAATGAAATGTGAATTCCAATAATAAAAAATTACGTTTCGTTGAAAAATAAAAAAGTGGAATTTTATGAATTTCGTGATCGAATGAATTAACATTTTTACTTAGAGTAAAAATTTTAGATTTTATTCTTATTGTTTTATTAGAAATATAAAAACTCACATTTTTCTATTTTAGCCATAATTCATCCAATAAAAAACATATTATCATCATCTTTCATACACATATACCCACCTCGCGCTCAAATCTACACACAGACAACCACATATACCCACATCCACACCCAACCATACCCCCACCTAAACAACACCTACACCCACTATGTATGTTTGTATATATAAATTCAAGAAAAAAGTAGAATAATAGTCCATGTTGTTTTTCCAGATCTAAAGTTTAGTACCTAGAGATCAAAAATTTCACAGATGGTCCCTGCGTTTTCAAACTTTTGATGGTTGGTACTTATTGCTCACTCAATTAAGTTTGTCTGTTAATTGAAGGTCATTTTTGTCATTTCACTACCACATGAACTATTTATGATGTTTTTTATTATTTAGAAAAAAGAAAAAATTAAATATAATTATTTAATATCTAAATGGTCTCACCCCCCCCCCCCCCCTCTCTCTCTCTCTCTCTCTCTCTCTCTTCAAGGGCATAAAAAAACCCAGCAACCTAAATCATCTTCTTCTTCAAAATCGTGTATAATTCTCACATCAACATCTTCCTCAGTCTAGCCCTACGTGTCGACCTATCTAACCCTTCAAACGGTCCATATCCACCTTCTTTAATCCCTGTTTCGATTTTATGGAGCGATAAGTATTGTCGGTTTTGTGAAGATGTTTCATGAGTATTAACGGTCCAACATCAACTAACACACCTCCAAATTCATATTTCTAAAAGTCTACAAGTTTCTTCACCAAATTGAAGGAATTCATCATGTTAATTTAGATTGATCGAGTAGATGATAATGAAATTGAAGGAATAGTGGAAATCAAGAAGATGATAACTACCATCGGCCAACACCTCCAGCATTGTTGCGTCATATTTTTATGGTTTATGTTGGGCTTATATTGTTTTTTGTTCTTGGGCTTAGAATAGTTTTTTATTAATGGGCCTATTATGTTTTTGGTTGTAAGGACCAAAATCACTATGGTGATTTCGGTCATGATGGGCTTGGGCCTTTTATGGCGTTGTATTTGGCATGTATATATTGTTGGATAAGGTGTCTAAGTCCATAACTTATTTGGTACATACTTGACCCGACCCAGCATGGTCCATTTGGGTTGCACTTCACCCAAATGATTTATGGATCATTTGATGAGAATCGTATACTTACGATTTATTAATATATTATAAGTTATAATATATTAATATTAAGTCATGTTATTTAATTAGTTTTAGTCTTAAATTAATTATGAATTGATTTAGAGATTAAAAAGAAGACTGATTAAAATTATGGGCTATTATATTTTATATAGTGTGGGCTAATACTCATTTGTTAATGGGCTAAGCTAATATGGAAGTCCATGGATGCTCCATGGATCTTTTTGTTGGGTTTTAGCCATAAGAACTTTCCTATGTGCGCATGCAAAACCCTAATGCTTGGATCTAGGCTTTCTAATAAACATGCTTTTGAATCCAAGACTTCTAATGACTAATTAGGTTAAACAACAACATTAATACAGATCTAGAATCATACCTTTGAGTTCCTTGTTGATCTTCTTGTCTTGGAGCTTCTAGAGTCACAATTGTCACTCCTCTAATGGCTTACAAACACCAATAGCAAGCAAGATGATTTAGGAGAGAGGAGAGGGGATGGAATTCGACCAGAGGTTCCTTTCTTTAGGTTATGAAAGATTGTACACGAATTCCACATCCCAAGGGCCTATTTATACTTGTAGACTCCTTAAGGGTTTCACCCTAAACCCTAATTGGATAATCTTCTCTTAAGGCTATCCAAATCCATTCCTTAGATAACCTTATGGACGATTTTGAGCTATCCTAAAGCTCCTAGAATCCGTCCAAGGTCAACCCTAACGAATTTACAGTCTAAAGCTTAACTATCAAATAATTGACAGTTTAAACCCTCTTATTTAATTAATCTCTTTAAGTCACCAAATTAATACCAATTAATTTATGACTTATATTAATCAAATAGCTAAATATTATTTCTTATAATATTTACTCTCTCTTAACAAATCATCCTTCAAGTTGCTATGGTGAAGGCAACCCAAAAGGACCATGCACAACCGAATATAGTTACAGCCTTAGACACTATTCCAACAGTCTCCCACTTGGATAAGTCTAGTAACTATACAAGTATAATACGGTTTGCAATCGTAGCTCTCAAAGATGCTGTCAACTCTGATCTAATCAATCTTGTCCTTTAGATAAGGGATCGTACAGTCCTCTGTTAGATATCATGCTGACAATCCTATGAAATGGTTAGTCTAGCATTTAGATTTCTCGATCTTCGATTTATTTGACATAGAACTTAATCGAACACATCAATTCAGTTCTGACCGGGCCCGACACATAAGTCAAATCAAATCATCGAGTGGCCAAGATATCTCTTCTACCCTCTTAGGATAAAATTTACAGATAAACTTCAACTTATATGCATTTACTTATTTATTAACCAACTATACACAACAATGCGTTTTATAACATCAAGTTACTGATGCGTTTTCGCATTATCAATGCACAATCAATTAACAAATAATAAACCATATATCTAGGTTTTAAGACCATATGATATTATCGTCTCGCGATCACCTTTTATATCGTATTCCATAAGGTGATTCCAGCAAGCGCGGGTTTATTCCAATGCTCAAAACCAGTTCGTAAGCACTCATGAACGTTGCAGCAACTCTTGCTATGTCTAACACCATTTAGACACTCTACACACCAATTCACGACAATCTTCATTCATATCTACTCCCAACATATGAACGATTGTGGACCATTTGAATAATTCGATTATTCCTAATAAAATCAATTATTCTGGAAGTCAAAACATGCAAGGTGAAACAATAGTTAAACAACTAACATGTGATAGTAACTTTACTCATAAATAAAACTTCTTTATTTATTCATCAAATGTCAATTACATTTATCTATTATACGTTTCTAATACTATCTAATCTATGCTAATATCATCCTTCAGCCCAATACTCTTAGCATGCTGTAAGTGCTTAACCCTACTCAATCCCTTCGTAAGCGGATCTGCTGGGTTATCTTCTGATGATATCCTCTTCACTACGAGTTGTCCTTCTTCTACACGATGTCTAATGAAGTGATATTTTCTGTCGATATGTCGAGATCTACCATGATCCCTCGGTTCCTTGGTCAAGGCAACCGCACCTTCGTTATCACAGAAAATCTCCATGGGCTCCTTTATGGCCGGTACAACTCCAAGATCACCGATGAAGTTTTTCAGCCATATTGCCTCCTTCGACGCTTCGCTCGCTGCGATGTACTCTGATTCGCACGTTGAATCAGCTACGGTTTCTTGCTTGGAACTTTTCAATGTCACTGCTCCTCCATTTAGGGTAAAGACCCAGCCCGACTGCGAACGATAGTTGTCCCTGTCGGTTTGAAAGCTGGCGTCACTATACCCTCGCACCTTCAAGTCATCACTCCCTCCAAGGACTAAGAACCATTCTTTCGTCCTCCGAAGGTACTTAAGGATGTTCTTCACCGCAATCCAATGTGCTTTGCCAGGGTTCCCTTGATATCTGCTAACCATGCTCAAAGCGAAGGCTACATCAGGGCGAGTACAAGTCATAGCGTACATGATTGAGCCAACTGCGGAAGCGTATGGTACTCGGCTCATTTCTGCTATTTCGGCTTCGGTACTCGGACTTTGAGTCTTACTCAACTTGGCATTTCCTTGTATCGGTAGTTCTCCCTTCTTTGAGTTTTCCATACTAAAACGTTTTAGTACCTTCTCCAAGTAAGTATTCTGACTAAGTCCAATTAGTCTCTTACTTCTTTCTCTTACTATCCTTATTCCCAAAATGTAAGAAGCCTCTCCGAGGTCCTTCATAGCGAAGCACTTCCCGAGCCAGGACTTAACCTCCTGTAGAGTCGGGATGTCGTTTCCTATGAGTAATATGTCATCGACATATAGAACGAGGAAGCTTACTATACTCCCACTGGCTTTGACATATACACAAGATTCGTCTTCGCTTCGTACAAATCCAAACTCTTTGACTTTCTCATCGAAGCAAAGATTCCATCTGCGAGACGCTTGCTTGAGTCCATAAATGGACTTCTCAAGCTTACACACTCTATTCGGATGCTTCGGATCCACAAACCCCTCTGGCTGAGCCATGTAAACATCCTCAGCCAACTTTCCGTTAAGGAAAGCGGTCTTGACATCCATTTGCCAAATCTCATAATCATGAAATGCGGCAATCGCTAGCATCACTCTAATAGATTTAATCTTCGCAACTGGTGAGAAGGTCTCATCATAGTCAACTCCGGGAGTTTGAGTAAAGCCCTTCGCAACCAATCGCGCTTTGTATATGTGTACGTTCCCATCCACGTCGGTCTTCTTCTTGAAGATCCACTTGCATCCTACGGTCTTACGTTCGGGCACGTAATCAACCAAATTCCAAACTTGGTTATCGTACATGGATTGGATCTCGCTATCCATTGCCTCTTTCCATTTCGCAGACTCCGGGCCTGCCATGGCTTCCTTATAGCTATTAGGTTCATCAAGATTTACTAGTGTACCATCACTAATATACGTGTCCCCTTCGGTAGTAATATGAAAACCATAAAACTGGGGATGAACTCTAACTCTATCGGAACGTCTAAGAGGTAAGGATTCGTCAATCGGTTCAACCGGAGTTTCCTCCTCGGGTTGAATGCCAGCGGTAGAGGTTCCTTCATCTATCGATTCTTGAATCTCTTCAAGTTCGATTTGCCTCCCACTGTCTCCTTGGCTTATGAGTTCTCGCTCTCGGAAAACTCCTCTCCTCGCAACAAAGATAACATTATCTTTTGGTCTATAGAAGAGATATCCAAAGGAAGTTTGCGGGTAGCCGATGAAAATACATCGCTCACTTCGAGGTTCAAGCTTGTCGTGAGTATCTCGTCTTACGAAAGCCTCGCAACCCCAAACCTTGATATGTGCCAACGAGGGAGCTTTCCCCGTCCACATCTCGTGAGGTGTTTTGGTAACCTTCTTGGTAGGGACTCGGTTAAGGATATGGGCAGCAGTCTCTAAGGCATACCCCCAAAAGAAGATAGGTAGTGAAGCACGACTCATCATAGAGCGAACCATATCCAATAAGGTTCGATTACGCCTTTCTGCCACACCATTCAATTGCGGTGTCCTAGGAGGCGTCAATTGCGAAACTATTCCACACTCCTTGAGATAATCGTGGAATTCAAGACTTAGGTACTCTCCTCCTCGATCGGATCGAAGCATCTTGATTTTCCTGCCCAATTGATTCTCCACTTCATTCTTGAACTCTTTGAACTTTTCAAAGGTTTCTGACTTTTGCTTGATTAAATAGATATACCCATATCTACTATAATCATCAGTAAAGGTCACATAGAAGCGGTTCCCATCCTTCGTGGTTGATCTAAAAGGTCCACATACATCGGTATGTATTAGGTCTAATAGTCCCTCATCCCTTTCACAAGTACTCGCGAAGGGTGATTTAGTCATCTTTCCAAGTAAACAAGATTCGCATGTGTCATCTTCCCTAAGGTCGAATGACTCCAACACTCCATCCTTTTGGAGTTGGGCTATGCGTTTCTTGTTGACATGTCCAAGACGACAATGCCACAAGGATGCTTTATCCACACTAGTGGAAGAATCAATATTCAAAACATCATTTCCTAAGTTATCAACAATCATAACAGTTTCATATATTCCATTACATGGTATAGCTTCAAAATAAAAGACACCATTTAGATAAGCCAAAATAGAACCATTCTCATTATTAAAAGAAAATCTAAAACCTTGTCTATATAAACCATGAAATGAAATGATGTTTCTAGCCATTTCTGGCGAATAGCAACAATTGTTCAAATCTAAAACTAAACTATTCTTAAGCACTAAAGAATACACTCCAATCTTGGTCACAGGCGACGATCTTCTGTTCCCCATGATTAGATTGATCCTTCCTTGCTCCACATCCCTACTTCTTCTTAGTCCCTGCACATTAGAACAAATGTGATAACCACAACCGGTGTCAAGAACCCAAGAAATAGCATGATTAGAATTGTTATATTTGATTGCATATATACCTGCGAAAGATGGCTTGATCTTTCCTTCCTTGATGGCTTGCAGGTAATCCGGGCAGCTTCTCTTCCAATGTCCTATCTTGTGGCAGTGGTGGAACTCTGCCTCCTTCGGGTTAGAGCAAGGCTTAGAGGGATCAACTTTTGTCCCACTAGAAGAGGAACCATCTCGGGCTTTCACCTTTCGATAGTTATTTGAAGAAGCTTTCCTCTTCTTTCCCTTCCCTTGACCAATAGCCAAGACAGGAGCAGCAGACGGATTGGGAGTTGGTGCAACAGACTTGTCCTTGAAATTGCTCTCAGCAACCCTCAAGAGACCTTGGAGCTTACTTAGAGTGACCTCTTCTTTGTTCATGTGGTAGGTCATCCTAAATTGATTATACATCGGAGGCAAAGAGTGAAGCACCATGTCGATCGCCAAGTCTTCGCCGAAGTCAACGTTTAACTTGCGAAGGCGGTCGACATACCTTTGCATCTTTTGCAAGTGCACGGTAAGAGATTCTCCATGACCCATCTTGGCGGAAATCATGTTAGTGAAGATCTCGTAACGCTCTTGTCTCGCGTTTTGGTGGTACCTCTCCAACAAGTATTGATGCATCTCGTATGGATACATGTCCTCGTAGGACTTTTGGAATTCGGAGTTCATGGTGGCGATCATGATGCAATGTACTTTCGTCGCATCTCGCTCATGAGTTTCAAAGGCGGTGATTTCGGCGGGAGTAGCAATTTCGGGGTTGATTTTCTAGAGCTTCTCATCGAGGACATACTCTTTATCCTCATAGCGAGCAATGGTGCGAATGTATCTTATCCATTCGCCAAAGTTCGTTCCATCGAAGGTGACCTTTTGGCAAAGGCTCATCAACGTGAAAGAACTAGCAGCAGTGTTGTTTGCGTTTGACATCTATAGAAAGGACAAAGATAGATTAGAACAAGAATCCCTAATTATCACCCAATAAGAAAATTAGGGCTAGGATCCAACAATAACATTTACATACTAGAAAAGGGATGCCGTAATCTATCATGCAAATAAATCGAAGGTAAGTGAATGACGATTCACTAATTCTCCATCAAAACTTAAACTTTTAGTCCTAAGTGTTTTTGAGAATTCCTAGGTTCGGATGAGATTCATTGAACTATTCAATGGCATGTTTAAATCTCGATATGCCCCTCTTGTTTGTGACTGGGATGCCGAGGATCACAAAGCGGGTGTGAATTACCATGCAAATTTACATGGTGCCTTCATTGTTACGATCACCTATTCGATGTGCCGGTAAACCACACACGCTCCATCGAACTATGATAAACAATGAATCACCCTTTTCCACCTTCGCTTAGAACCAATTAGTGTGCCGGTAAACCACACACGCTCCACTAACATCTTAGCAAGGTGCAAAGTGTAATTTCATGGGATTGCATCAATTCACTTTTCCTAAAGTAACTAAGATTGGGAAATTTGAAAAAGATTTAGTTACTTCGTATTTCTTATTATACTTTTAATGAGAGGATGAGGTTGCCCTATCCTACCCGTTCGGCTAACGACCCTCCACCAATCAAGCAAGCGGTGGGTGTGAGTGTACACCCATTAAGCGCCATTTTATAGGCCGCAACCTTATACCCACCTTATAGATCGGCTTCGTGAATGAGGCCTACTAGCGGTAAGACTAGCATTTAGTTATACATATATATATTATTCTAATAACATCATATAAGTATAGGGTTGTATTTTAAACTTTTCAAAATCTAGGGTTTGAAATTTAAGTTGTCTAAATTAGAACTTTTAATCACAAATATAAATTTCAAAACTGTAGGGTAGGTTTTAAACATTTAAAACATGGAGGATCAAATAACAAATAATTTCAATTAACAATTAATATCTTAATTATCTTTATTTGATTTATCTTTGATTTCTTTGAAGATAATTACCAAAAAATAATCAAAATAATTAATTAATTATCATATAAGGAAACTAAATATTTAATTAGTTGATAATTACCTTTAACTAGATCAAGATAACACTTATATTTATCAAGAAAACGGATTCACATTGATCTAATTAGTTTATGGAAAGTTTGGATAAGATAAACACAAAGAAATCCCGAATTTGGCCTTTCCTGACGCTTGGACTCGCCGAGTGCACAAGGGGACTCGCCGAGTCAGGCCTACTCGCCGAGTCCACCATGGAACTCGACGAGTCAGTGACTCAAAACCCAAAAAAATCGAATTTTGCAGGTTTGTTTCAGTTATTCAAGCAACAATTTGTAGAAAACCAATCTAGGCTCTGATACCACTGTTGGGTTTTAGCCATAAGAACTTTCCTATGTGCGCATGCAAAACCCTAATGCTTGGATCTAGGCTTTCTAATAAACATGCTTTTGAATCCAAGACTTCTAATGACTAATTAGGTTAAACAACAACATTAATACAGATCTAGAATCATACCTTTGAGTTCCTTGTTGATCTTCTTGTCTTGGAGCTTCTAGAGTCACAATTGTCACTCCTCTAATGGCTTACAAACACCAATAGCAAGCAAGATGATTTAGGAGAGAGGAGAGGGGATGGAATTCGACCAGAGGTTCCTTTCTTTAGGTTCTGAAAGATTGTACACGAATTCCACATCCCAAGGGCCTATTTATACTTGTAGACTCCTTAAGGGTTTCACCCTAAACCTTAATTGGATAATCTTCTCTTAAGGCTATCCAAATCCATTCCTTAGATAACCTTATGGACGATTTTGAGCTATCCTAAAGCTCCTAGAATCCGTCCAAGGTCAACCCTAATGGATTTACAGTCTAAAGCTTAACTATCAAACAATTGACAGTTTAAACCCTCTTATTTAATTAATCTCTTTAAGTCACCAAATTAATACCAATTAATTTATGACTTATATTAATCAAATAGCTAAATATTATTTCTTATAATATTTACTCTCTCTTAACAAATCATCCTTCAAGTTGCTATGGTGAAGGCAACCCAAAAGGACCATGCACAACCGAATATAGTTACAGCCTTAGACACTATTCCAACACTTTTAACCCATGGATCCTTGGAAAGGAAAAGACATGGGTTATTTGGGTTTCACCCTAACCATGCACACTATATAAAGAAGCATATGATGCAAGAAATGCGACACTAGTTGTGTGAGACTTAGTGGTGGCCGATTTCACAAGAAAGTATACTACTCTCTCAAAGTTTTCCAAGTCTTTGTGGTGATTTGTGATTCCATTTGAGGCATTCACATTATTGGTGCAAGGCTCTCAAACTCCAAGCAATCAACCACTATCAAAAGGTATATACTTCTACTAGCAATTTTATGATTCATAATTCTTATGGTATGCTAGTTAGGAAGAAATCTTGGAAATTATTATTTGCATGTATTTTAGAAGAAAACATAGATCCAATGTTTATTAGGGTTGCATGCACACTTAGGAAGTGTTAGATTGCTCAAAACCCAACAGTGGTATCAAAGCCTAGGCTTGTTTTCTTGAATACTTTATGCAAATTGCTGAAAAATGTCGAAAAATTGCATCCTGCACAGCAGACTCGCCGAGTCCATTCATGGTACTCGCCGAGTCCATGTGTATATTCAACCAACTCGCCGATTTAGTTCATGCACTCGACGAGTTGGCAGGCCTGAGTGCAGATTTTCGAGTTTTGGTGTTGGAATTGGTCTAGAATCATTACTTTAAACTGTTTTGATCTTACAAAATCTGTTTTTGATGTGGTAATGATGATGGTGGACTAATTTCAAAGTTATAATCAAAATTTCAAGTTTATATGTGTTCATATGATTCTTGAAATTGTTGATGTGGATGTTCATGTTCATATGAGTTTTGTTAGATCATAGGAATTATTTGCAAATTGTTTGTTAGTTAATTCTTGATCTTAATGTGTTTTAATGGAATTCATAATTTGTCCTCAAGTTATGGAATTCCAAAAGTTTTTTCTTTTAAATGTTTTTTTTAAGAAGTCATAAGTTACACTTTAGAAGAGTTTTTCTAATAAATGCTTTTATGGACTTCATAACTTGTCCTCAAGTTATGGATTTCCAAGAGACTCTTCATTAAAAGTATTAAACACTTAAGTAAAACTCATAAGTTATGAATATCCAAAAGTTTATGAATTGTTCAAAACTTTCCCTCGAGTTTTGGAATTTGTAAAGTCTCACACAAACTTTAATTCCATACCCTAGAAGTTTTAAAAGTTCAAATTCTACCCTTATACTATTATAAGATTAATGGTTAATTATTATATATATGTATAAGAACAAGTCGTTTTACCGTTAGTAGGTCTCATTCACGAAGCCGGTCTATAAGGTGGGAATAAGGTTGTTTCCTATAAAATGGCAACTTAATGGGTGTCCACTCTCACCCACCGCTCGCTTGATCGGTGGACGGTCGTTAGCCGAACGGGTAGGACAATGACTTTAAATTCTCATTAAAAGTATAATGATTATTATAAAGTAACTAAATGTTTTATTTAATTCCCAATCTTAGTTACTTTAGGAAAAATGTGAATTTGGTGCTAGCCCATGGAATTCACACTTTGTACCTTACCAAGTCGTTGGTGGAGCGTGCGTGGTTAACTGGCACACTAACTTGGACTAGTAAGGATCACCAAGGGTGACTTAATGTTTGTCATAAATCAATGGAGCGTGTGTGGTTAACCGGCACATTGATTAGGTGATAATATTAAGGGTACGAAGTGAATTGGTATGGTTATTCGCACCTTGTTTTGTGATCCTCGGCATCCCAATCACAAAATTTGAGAGGGCACACTCGAGATTGAAACATGCCATTGAAAAGTTCAATGAATCTCAAAAGATCTAGGAATTTCAAATCCAATTAAAACCTAATAAATTATTTCGTTTTTCATGGTGGAAATTGGCGAATCGTCATTCGCCTACCTTCAAATATTTTATGGCTTGGATTACGGCATCCCTCTTCCAAATTATAAAATATTGTGTTGGGTCCTAGCCTTAATATTTCATATTGGGTGTTATATTAAGGATTTTGAATCAACTAACTTGATTTTCTCCCATTATAGATGTCTGGTTTAAACAACTATGATCTTCCGAAATCTCTTGAAGATGGTGTCCCTCAACATCATGCTTCACTTCCTCCACCTCCTCCAATTATTCTCCCTCACCTACAAGTTCTTGAAAAGTTTAAAGTCACTCAATCCCTATTGGCAAGCATAGTCTATGTGTGCTCACATCTTGGAGATAAAGTCACATATTGACAAGCCGGGAGAGTTGGGTGTCAAAGTCTCGTGAAAGTTGGATGTTCAATCACTTTCTTAGTAACATAGTGAGTCTCTTTGGGACTACTATGAGACAGACTATGACACGAGCCTTAATGATGTTATCTATTTGCTTGGTGTTGTGGAATCAGCAATGATTTGGAACACCAGTAAAGCAAATTTGATTAAAAGAACAACTTCCCAAGTCTTAAATGGACATTGACAATGGTAGCATTGGATATCTAAAAAAGCATTTCTCTTCCCAATGGAAAGGGATCGGCCATAGTCAACTCGGTTGACCAAATGGTAAAGAGAAAGGCTAAGTCTGAGATAGTCTTATGTGCCATTACCAAAGGGTCTATATGTTTTTTTGCCAAAGGAAGGGGCATTGGTTGCGAAGCTGCCCTATTCACCTGAAAGGTCATAAGGTTGATCAAGTCAAGAGGTTTGACTCTACTTCGGGTAAAGTCCACTGTCTAACTCTATTAAGTTCCTATTTGGAGATTCTTATTACATAATGTGAATGGGTCACATGCTGATGTTTTAAGAATCAAAGAAAGGGATAATGACTTAGGAGGGTAATAAGGTTTTCAGTTTGTCCGTATTAGGTCACTAAGGTTTTTTTTTGTGCGTATTAGACCAATATGGTTGTTATTACCGTTTAGAAATAGTCCTTTTACCGGTTTTAACGGTTAAAAAGGACTATTTCTAAACGGTAATAACAACCATATTGGTCTAATACGCACAAAAAATACCTTAGTGACCTAATACGGACAAACTGGAAACCTTATTACCCTCCTAAGTCATTAACCCTAATTTTAAAGACATTGAGAATATATGACCATCAATAGTAAACTACATCATTTAGAACTCGCGTCGTCCCATTTAATTTGCTACTCCTCTATATGGCGAAGCTCTTCATCTATAGTCGTCCCTTTGGGGACATCCGATAAAATTGGAACGATACAGAGAAGATTAGCATGGCCCCTGTGCAAGGATGACACACACAAATCGAGAAATGGTCCAAAATATTTTTTAACCCTTCGTCGTCTTCTCTCGAACCCTAATTCCCTTTTCAAATACTAATAGAGTTCAATTGCAATTCTTACATTTCAGTAGTTCATCTACTGAAGTCATGATCAGACAACATGTGGATTCTATGGTCAGATTGATCTTATTGTTGATGTCTTCAACCATTTGTGGCAAGTAAGGGTGATCTTTCTTTCTATAAAGTCTCTTTTAAGTTTTTTACTTTTCCTGTCATTAAGTTTCATGCTTTATAAACTTCCGTTTATGTGTTGTATATAGTATGCATGTATTTGTTTATGTGCTGATTTTTTTATTCATTTTGCAACTTCAGTTTCTTAGTTCATGTTGTGGTTTTGATTTTTAAAAAATAATTGATAATAGACATCCTATACAAGTCCCCGTTGGTTTTACATTTCCATTAATTATCAAATGTAGACATTGATGGGAGGTATCAAAGTGAGATTTTTTTTTTGTACATATGGATGTGTTCATGTAAACATTTAAATGACAAAAAAGAAGTTATTGATAAAATGTTGCATATTTATGTAATGAAGATCATCAATCATATGAGTTTCTAGACTTAGAAGTTCTGGAAGGGTTGTGATATAAGTTTAAATGAAAGCAAATATTTTCAGTCAAACAAATCATTCACATTGATTAGTAAGCATGTTTTCTAAATAATTAGGGTTAATGACTTAGGAGGGTAATAAGGTTTCCAGTTTGTCCGTATTAGGTCACTAAAGTTTTTTTGTGCGTATTAGACCAATATGGTTCTTATTACCATTTAGAAATAGTCCTTTTTACCCGTTAAAACCGGTAAAAGGACTATTTCTAAATGGTAATAACAACCATATTGGTCTAATACGCACAAAAAAAACCTTAGTGACCTAATACGGACAAGCTGAAAACCTTATTACCCTCCTAAGTCATTATCCCTCAAAGAAAAGATAGGAAGCTTAAAGTAAGAATATGTTGATTCTGATTGCGAAGGTGGGTTTCGATCACATGGTTCGGTGATCAGAATTTTGAGTTGTTGCTTGAGAGTTATGATATATTACTTAGGAATAGATAACAACAAGGTTTTCATGTGGATTGTAAGGATAAGTTTTTCCGTAAAGTTTTAAAATAAAAGAAAAAAAAGGTTTTAATTTTATTTATTTTAAAAATATCCTTACAATGGCATTTGTGGAAAATTGTTGTTTATATGTTTCCAGTAATAGCAATATTGGAAAGTGGATTTGATTCTTTCATTTGTGGTAGTGTCTGAATTTACCAAATGAAGAAAGTTTTTCATCACCCAAGTTTCAATTGGACAAAAACTTGGAATCATACAAGTTGTATTGTATGATGAATGAGAATTTTCATCTTTGAAAATCAAGGTCCACCACAAAAGATTGATTTGTCATTATTTACTAAAGATTAGTAAATATGATTATACTTATAAGGTTAAGTATAATTCTGTAACATTGGAAAGGTTACAATGTATGACAAAACAAATGAGAAGAATCAAATTAGGCAGAAAGATAAAAGTTTCTCAAATCTAAAAGGATGGGAGAGTACTTTAGTATCGTATTTCATGATCATCTTAATGATTATGAAACCATATCATAAATTCATACTCTAAGGATGTCTTAGTGCATTGTTATGGCTAAGAAGAGAGGTCATGAATTGTTGGATTGGTTAAGATCAAGAAGATGAGTCATACTTTGTTCCAAAACAATTCTTAGAGTCATACTCCAAGATTGTAACCTTGAGTGACATAAAGGAAGATTTATTAACACTAGTCAAATGTAAGAGTAAAATGTTTTCTACTCTTGTACATTTGAGATTGGTAAGTTGTGATGTCTTGGATGAGACAAAGACCAACTAAGACCAATTGTGTGAAATGTTAGTCTTGATAAGAATCTGCACTATCCCTTGAATATTTGTTTTGTCAAGGAATGGTTCTTGACTGGGAAACTTATATGTCAAGGGGACAGTGGGAGCCTTAAAGATCCCGAAAGAGTTTCAAGATTTAATCAAGAGTAAAACCTGTAATTTATCACTAGCACACGACTTAAGGTTTGCAACCTATCGTGTTGACATAATTCTTATTTCTGTACCTACTTCAAATAAGTTGAATTTGCATGTGTGTTATCAGAGTTCAACTTGGAAGCATTGGTGGTCCTTGTGCTACCAAGGTGACAAGAAACTAAGATTGAACAAGTTTAATCCATGTAAGGCTGAATTTGTCACTAACCTTATCTTGTGATTATGGTTTTGACAAATTCACATGGATAGAAACTCATACACTATAAAATATAAGTTTCATAAGGTTTCTCTCCGATTCATGAAAATGATGGTGAGGAAATGATTTCACTAAGTAGATTTTACGTAGATATCAATTGTGTTATTTGCATTTTCAAAAGTCGTTTGTGGAGCGTGTGTGGTTCACCGGCACACTAACATGGACTTGTGAGAAATGGCAACGGTCTAAAAAATTAAGACTATGATTACGGTATCCCTTTTCATAGTTCTGAAAATTGTTTAGACACACATGTGAGCTATCTAAGAAAGGGTGTATGAATCTAAATTTCATAAGTCCAGCAAATTTCTGGAAATATATCAGAGCTAGTGGGAGCATAAGTGTTATCCTGATAATCATCATGTTAGTGGGAGCATGATTATTACGTTTAGTGTTGCAAGTTAGCAATGTTAATTATAGAAAACAAAGTTTCAATTCGTGAAGTTGCAGGGGTTGAAAAGTTGTTTTGCTATAATTAAGGGAGAGGAAATTATACTTCATTTCAATTCTAAAGCTTAGATTGAGATTTTAATCATCTTTAGTCAAGAATATATATATATATATATATATATATATATATATATATATATATGAATTTTATGTTGGAATGGTTCAACTTGAAGAAATTCTATATATATTGCGTTTTCAAAATTCGATTATGATTACGGCATTCCTCTTCATAGTTAAAATTTGAAAACATGGAAAAATAAAAAATATTGTAGCAAAAGACTGGTCTAGCATCATGTCTTTATGTCAAATATCATGAATCGTGTCCCATATGCTTCGGATATATAGGATCGATTGCATGTGCTATAATATTCATCTTTTCTAAATTTTCCAAATGCGTAAGGCATTGAGAAGGGAAAAATCTAGAACTGGATATGACTAAAGTGATTAAGCAATTATCGAGGACAATCTGAGGTTCGCCAAAGATTGGTTGCTCAGGGAAAGTTGGAAGTATGATGTAAGTTGTCGGAAAGGACCGTATTGACATATTCTGAAAAGAAGTAACTCTTGTTCGGAAGTGATAGTCAAAATGGGACTATGGAAATGTCTCCATAGGTGGAAGTTATTCAATCTATGTAAGGTTAGAAAACCTTAATGCAAGAAGGATGTTCAAAGCAATGTACTTTGAATATGAGACTTCCGTTCCATATAAGTTGACCTTCTTTGGAATACTCAGTAATAACTGGTGACAAGGTTTTGGTGACTTTGTGAATAATCATTACAAGAGGAACATTGCATAAAAGTTTAAAATCTAACATATTTTTTGGTAAATGATAGGAATCGGGGATTCTCACATTTACAATAAGGATTTGGGATTGTGAAATGAGTATCATTGGAATCATGTTCAATTGATCTACATCACAATGTAAGGATCATAGACAAACATAGTGTGCATACTTGGAGTATGGCATAACTATTGTTTAGAAAAACAAAGTGTACATGCTAGGAGCATGGGACGACTGTTGTTTTTTATTCAAGTCTTAAGTTGATTGTTTGAAACATTATACAATGAATAATGTGTAATCAATACGGTGATAAATAAAAGGTGGTTCTTTTTATATTCAAAAGGGTTCTGAGACCATATTGGATTCGATTATTATTGTGTTTCACTTTGCATGTTTTGACTTCCAAAATAGCTAGGTTATTCTTTCCGAATGACTAAGTTATTTAAACACTCCACAGTCGTTCATATGTTGGAAGTAGGTATGAATCAAGACTGTCATGAATCGAGTTTGTAGATGGATAAATGGGATTATTCATAACAATGGTTGCTACAACATTCATGAGTGGTCATAAGTTATGAGTATTGGAATAAACCCACGCTCACTTGTATCACTTCATGGAATTTATCTCGAGTGATCGTGAGACAGTAATATCATATAAATCTTCAAACCTAGAGATATGAGTTGTTACCTATGAGTTGGTTGTGCATTGATTGCACGTAAACGCATCAGTAACTTGATGTTATAAAACGTGCCTTTGTGTACAATTCAACAAGTAGTAGAACAAGCATATGAGTCGAAGTTTATCTGTTCCTTCTAGAAATAGAAGTGATATCTGGGCCCCTCGATGATTTTGTTGTGACCTATGTACCGGCCGGTCAGAACTAAATTGATGTGTTCGATTAAGTTCTTTCTCAAACAAATCGAAAATCGGGAAACAAACTGCTGGACAATAAGTACGACATTGTTCCATGTATTTATCCGGCTGATATCATGAGAACAGAGGATTATATGATCACTTATCTAAAATCGCGCTTCATAGTTCAACAGAGTTTTCGAGAGCTACGATTGTTGGTTGGTTCCTGAAGTAACATATGCAAATATAGTTATTAGACTTATCCAAGTGGGAGTATGTTGGATAAGGTGTCTAAGTCCATAACTTATTTAGTACATACTTGACCCGACTTGGCATGGTCCATTTGGGTTGCACTTCACCCAAACGATTTATGGATAATTTGATGAGAATTGTATACTTACGATTTATTAATATATTATAAGTTATAATATATTAATACGAAGTCATGTTATTTAATTAGTTTTAGTCTTAAATTAATTATGAATTAATTTAGAGATTAAAAAGAAGACTGATTAAAATTATATATGGGCTATTATATTTTATATAGCGTGGGCTAATACTCATTTGTTAATGGGCTAAGCTAATATGGAAGTCCATGGATGATCCATGGAACTTTTAACCCATGGATCCTTGGAAAGGAAAAGACATGGGTTATTAGGGTTTCATCATAACCATGCACACTATATAAAGAAGCATATGATGCAAGAAATGTGACACTAGTTGTGTGAGACTTAGTGGTGGCCGATTTCACAAGAAAGTATACTACTCTCTCAAAGTTTTCCAAGTGTTTGTGGTGATTTGTGATTCCATTTGAGGTATTCACATTATTGGTGCTAGGCTCTCAAACTCCAAGCAATCAACCACTATCAAAAGGTATGTACTTCTACTAGCAATTTTATGATTCATAATTCTTATGCTATGCTACTTAGGAAGAAATCTTGGAAATTATTATTTGCATGTATTTTAGAAGGAAACATAGATCCAAGGTTTATTAGGGTTGCATGCACACTTAGGAAGTGTTAGATTGCTCAAAACCCAACATATATATATATATATATATATGTGTGTGTGTGTGTGTGCAGTCGTATAAAAGTTGTTGTTCCATTGTTAGTATTCGGCTGCTTTTGAGGTCGTATGTACCAAACGGCTTATTAATAATAGAATCGTGTGCATTTGAAGTGAATTTGTGTGTTCTTGAATCATTGCTTAATTAAGATTTCGCATTCTTTAAGAAAATAAGATTGATATTACATAAGATCCATAGTTTTGAGACTTACAATTGGTATTAAAGCGAGAAAAAGTGTCAATCATATTCAAGGACTTTGGAATCGTTTTTTGGGTTTTTTTGGGAGTATTGGTTTAATCGAAAAATGTTAAAATTTAGATTTTCATTGATTATTCTTCCTGTGTTCTTCGTGAATTAGTCGTTGATGTTGTTCGTGTTTGTAACACCCCGACTCTCAGGTATAAACTTTTAGTCTTATATTTCCATTTTTTTAAGGCCGACTCGACGAGTTGGATGCCCTGACTCGTCGAGTAGGAACAGATTTGGCCACGTGTTTTAAGTGACCAAATCGGTGAGTTGAAGGATGTGACTCGACTAGTTGGAGCTGGAGAATGAATCCCTAATTTATGGGGTTTTTGCACCCTATTTCTATCCATATATGTGTCTTTTTAAGCTTGGAAAGTGGATCTTAGTGATAGAGCTTGAAGATCAAGAAGCTTGGAGCAAGGAATAGTTGAAGATCTGAACTCTACTCCATTTTTAGCATCACTTAAAGGTAACAAGTTATTACCTTGAGCTCCTTTCTGGCTAAATCTCATCATGCTTGAGATTAGGGCTATTTTAGCATGATTGGTGTTTCACTTTGGGTATTGAGCATAATCTAAAGTTGCAACTTCAGATCTAGGCTCATCTTGGTCCTTATAATTAGAAAGCTTCAGCCTTTAGCAAGATACTACCTTTTCCCCACCTAGAACTTCTTCTTTAGCTTGATTTTGGCCTTAACACCTTGCATTTATGTAAAGTTTGCAACTTTACATAGGAAGCATGCCTTAGGAGCTTAGATCTGCAATATGGAGCTTTGGGGTGGCTTAAAATCATTTGAATGGAGAAATGACTGAAGGGACTCAACAAGTTGCATGGCCAACTCCGCAAGTCCAATGAAAATTAGTCATTGAAGGCTGTGCATGAACTCGGTGAGTCTGCAAGCAGACTTGACGATTCAGTTAGGGTTTTCTCAATAGGTAAACATGCATGGACTCGACGAGTTGTCTAGAAACTCGAGTAGTCAACTGGGGTTTTTCACGACTTCTCGAGTTCTGGAAGGACTCGACGAATCAGTGAGCTACACTCGATGAGTTGGGTCAACATGGGTTGTTGACCTTAACTTTGACCAAGGATGGACTAGTTTACTTCTGGGGGTATTTTGGTAAATTGGAAATTATGGAATGGTTTAATGGTAAATATAGGTGGTGGAGTTTGTGGCTATGATTCAAGAGTTTGAGCTTATCACTTCAGTTCGACAGTTGTGAGGTGAGTTATCCTCACTATACTAAGGGGTCGAAGGCACCAATGTCGGCCCATTGGATATGATATCCTATTAGTTGGTGTTATGTTGAGTATGAATTAGTTATGCATGCTAGTTGTTATGCGAGTTGGTAGATCTGTAGGACTATCTATGTTACTATCTTATTATCTATATGTGCATTAGTTATGTTATATTTCGACATGTTATGTGGGATGGGCTAAGGTTATACTGCTCCATGCAGTAGCCAACAAACCCTAGAGTATTCCATGTATGAGCCGAGGGTCGGACGATGCATGCCAGACTCATACTGAGGACTCATGAGCATTCCAGATACGAGCTGAGGTTTGAGCAGGTCATGCCAGACTCGTGATGTTGGCTCATGAGCATTCCAGATACAAGCTGAGGGACGGACATGGCATACCAGACTCGTAATATGGGCTCGGTGGCAAGCCAGATGTGAGTTGTGGGCCCGGAAGGCAAGCCATACTCACACCATGGGCCCAAGGGTAATCCAGTCTATAAAGTCGTGGACCTATTACATATTAGTATTTGTATATGTACTATTTTTTGTGTATCGGTATTTTGGGGGAACTCAATAAGCTTTGGGCTTATAGTTTCAGTTTTGTTTTAGGTACATAATATGATCACGAAAAGTCAAAGGCATGATCATACAGCTCCTCATATTTTTATGACCTTGTCTCTGGGATACTCTTACATTATATTATTTTGAAAACAAGTTTTTTAATATTCAATGGTTTTAAGATGTTTTAAAAGGTTTAAATATGGCATGATTTTTATGGATGTTACAATGTTCATCAGGAATTTTGGGCATATCCTTCTGAATTATCGGGATTGGATTTGGATTGTTATCATTAAATCACAAAATTTAAGGGATTATGGTATTCTGTTAAATAATAAATCAATGTTTTCGGTTGCATCATTCTAAAGGGTTTGCAGTTGTTATCTGGTCAAAGCCTGAGTTTTCGGTCAACGCTTAGACTGAACTCTGTTAGAGATATTGAAACTTTTCGGTGTTGAATATTGACCGAAATCATCCGTTTTCGGTCAATAATTCTTCAAATTTTCAATCAACTAATTTGTTAGTTAAACATTGAGTTTCCTTTTTACATTATTGTTTTTTCATTAATTAAAATGGAATACACCAGTTCAATGCATCAAGAGTCAGACTCTATCATGGGGACTACCACTCGTATTCCTCGACTTTTGTTTACTGATGGATTTCCGAAATGGAAATTCAGAATTGAGAAATAAATTAAGCTGAAGGATACCAGAATTCAGAGGAGCATTCTCAGTGGTCGAGTCAGGATCACAACAACGTTGGATGATGAAGCTAAAAATGTTGTTGAAAAGAAAATAGAGAACTACACAGATGAGGATTTTGAAAAGGTTAAGGAACATGACAGAGCTCTTGCCACTCTTACGATGGCCTTATCTCCTGAAATTTCCCAAGGATTTAGGCAATATGATTCTGCAAAGGACTTATGGGAGGCCTTAATTGAGGTTTATGAAGGGAATGAGGACATGAGACAAAGTAGATAGGACCTTCTTCGACAAAGGTTCAACATTTTTAATCATGTTTAAGGGGAGTCTCTTGAAGTTCAGTTGCAAAGATTTGTTACTCTCACTACAGAGATGAGTACGGTTGGGATAGATCTACCATGTACCGAGATCAACAACAAGTTGCTGAATTCTCTTCCACGCAGTTGGGGCATGAATGTGGTGTGATCAAAGGATCTGAGCGAGCTTACCCTTGCTGATGCAACGGCCAAAATCAAGGCGTGTGGCATGGATGATAAGCAACGTGAAATCAATCATGTGACTTCTTACTCTGCTACCAATCTAGGAATCTCATAAAATAATGCATTTTCTGCTCTACAAACATATTATGTTCATCATGTTGTGCCTCATCAACATCCGGTGCCCTCAATTTTTTCTAACTCAAGTTCTAGAACCATAAAAAGAAGCTGAAGAAAACATGTATCTAATGGTTGGGTTTATGAATTGTTATAGCGCACTCCCGGTAGGAGATTTGGCCCCTCCAATCATGGTTGGAGAACTGGATCAGATTCATCGTAAGGACGTGGAAGAGATGGACATCACATGGCAAATTGCTATGGCTGTGTTCAGGGCAAAGAAGTTTACTCAACGCACAGGGAAGAACAATTGGGGAATGAACGTGGAGAAGAAGGAGGGGTTCAAAAAAAAAGCAAGCTTCAGTGCTTTAACTATCACGAGCCAGGTCATTTTTCTCGTGAATGTACCAAGCCGGACACCTAGAACAATTTCGATAGGACGTTGGTGCCTGCAGGGAACAACATAGGAGTTGCAGCCAACAATGAAACAGCTAACCTGGAAATGGAGACACTAAGCATCAACTGGGAGGATCAAATGCAGGTGCTGAATTTGATAGGATATGAGGCAGAAAACTTGGCTCAGATCAGTGAGAATTCAAAGGTGGAAGAAGCTGAAGAAGAAATGATGGAACTGCAATTCGCCTTCATGGTCTCTACTGCACCTACCACAAAAGAGGTTAGTGAAACTTCCTGTTCTCAAGCCTGTAGTGATAAAATTAAACATTATTGTGATCAAAATGAATTATTAATTAGAGAAATTGAGGACCTTAAATATGAGGTTTATACACTCAGAAAGGCCCAAAAACCTTTGAAAGAAAAATAAGAGGCCAAAACCAAGGATCTTAGAAAAATTCAAGAAGAATATAACACTAAATGTGAACACTATGATTATGCTCAAGAAAAGATTGACAGTCTAACTGCCGAGTTTGACACATTGAAAAATAAGTTTGAAAATATAGATTTTAATTTTAAAAAATTTGACGACTCAAGTAAGAAAGTTGAGACAATAATTGAAAAACAACTTAAATGGCAAGGTAAAAACAATGTTGGTATTGGTTATGATAGTGTTCCCCCTCCGTTCAATGATAACTACACTTTTACTCCTCTAACTGAGGAAGAAATAGAAAGAGAACCACACCTACAGTATGGCAAACCTACTATAGTTAAGTCAGTGAATAATGATAGTGTGAACGATATTAACGTTTCTACCTCATATGCATATGAATCCCTAGTGCAAGACAGCAAAGAGGATGGAGAAAGTGTTTTTCTTTTGAAAAATAACACTACTTTTAAAAATAATTCTTTGAAAGTTGATACTTCTAATTTCGTTATTTCGGTTGATTGAACAATGTCGCTTTAAAAATTGATACTTCTTTGGTTCAAAATATTTGTGATGATGCGGTTGTGAATTCTAATACTAATGGACCTGCTGTTAAAAAATATACTCCACAAAAACAAGTCAAAAAAACTGCAAAATGCTCGTGTACTTGTGGACACAATCTGAACATGAAACCAGGGACAAGTAGTAACAGCTTTTACATGAAGAAACATATATGCTTCCACTGTGGAACACCAGGACATATTGCCAGAAACTGCCCAAATCGTGCATGTTCCATATTATGCACAAGGTAGGCAGAACGTATCACAAGGAACACCTTTCAAAAGAAATTCCTCAAGGTCACGTTCCAATGATGGTGATCGGAATGCAAATAAGGACAGAAATCAGATTTCAAAAGAAAATAAAGACAAAAAGATTTTGAAAGTAAATTCAAAGGATAGCTTGGTGAAAGCGAAATTAGCCAAACTAAGATCGGTGTCCCTAAGGTCATCTCGTGGGTCATCATCCAACCAAAGATGGAACCCAAAACGTTAAACACAAAGGACAAGAAGTTTTCAAAATCAAATATCAAGGCCCCTATCTAAATTAGTAAGAAAATTCTTAAACATGATTATAGATGGGTGCCTAAAAGTCTTGCGGCCCAATCACCCCATCATGCTTTAAACACTTCAAGTACATTATTTGATTCAAAGGATATGGTATGGAAAGAAGTTTCGTGTATAAATGAAAATGGTAAACCTAGTGTCACTATGGACTGGGTTCCCAAATCTAACTGGTCTCGCAGATTGTGCAGGAACAGCTATAGAGGAATATCATCAGACCTTAGTATGTTGATAGTGGATGTTCCAGGCACATGACATGAGACATCTCACAACTGCATGACATTTAAAATTTTGATGGGGGCTATGTTTCATTTATGGGAGGAGAAGGAGGAAAATCACTCAAAAAGGTACGGTTACCAATGGAGTTTTAAGTTTTAAAAATGACAATTATTCTCCAGAGTTGAAAAACAGTTTACTGAGTGTCGCTCAGATCGGTGACAAAGTTTTTTCAACTTATTTCACAAACAATGAGTGTTTAATTTTGAAGGTTGGTATCATCATACCAGAGGATTGGATTTTTGTGAGATCTGAGCAAGAAGGGAATGCATACATCATCGAGATGCACCACAATGTTCGTGAGCAAGTAACATGTCTATTTTTAAAAGTCTCAGAACATAATTATATGTTCTAGCATCATCATCATCTCGGTCATACAAGCGCTAAGAACCTAAATCGTATTGCTAAGAATGATATTGTTCGTGGTCTTCCAGTAAAGGATTCCATCACCATTGAGAAATGTGTGGCCTATGCTCAAGGAAAACATCATCACAAGCTACACAAGCCCAAGCTGGTCAACACCATCAACACTACTCCCCAACTGCTTCATATGGATTTTTTGGTCCCATCAACGTTTTGAGCATCAATAGGAACTCTTATTGCTTGGTGATAATCGATGACTACTCACATTTCACATGGGTCTTCTTCTTGTCTAATAAGAGTGAAAGTACTAAACTTATCAAAAGGTTTATTATGCTCATTGAAAATAAAACCAACGAGAAGGTGAAGGGGATTCGAAGTCATAATGGCACAGAATTCAAGAATGCTGCCCTAGATCATTTTGTGCTAAAAAGGGTATATTGCATCAGTACAGTGCTGCTAGGACACCTTAACAAAATGGTGTAGCAAAGAGGCGAAACTGCACTCTGATTGATGCGGCAAGGACCATGCTTTGTGACTCTAAATTAAAACTCTTATTTTGTATTGAAGCCATCAACACGACATGATATGTTAATAACCGTTTTCTGATCAACAAACAACAGATGAAGACCCCATATGAAATTCTATATGCTCACAAGCCAATAGTTGCTCACTTCAAAATCTTTGGATGCCCATGCATTCTACTTCACCTGGAATCAACTCCTAAGTTCAATTCAAAGGCTGATGATTGTTGTTTTGTGAGATATGATGGATGCACTGATTATCGAGTCGACAACAAAATGACTACACAGATTGTGAAGTCATTCGATGTGCGCTGGCTGGAAGAAAACATGACGGACGCTCGAGTTGGACCAAATTGGTTATTTGATTACAACTCTTTGTTTAAATCAGTTAATGTGTTTTCTGATGATATCTTAGGTACATGCTCAGGTTCGAGTGCAGCTGCAGAAGATGATGAGGAAAATGTTGTCATTGGCTCATTCAAACCATCTATGGTGATTTCTGAATCTCCTACGGTGGATTCGAGTGCAGCTACTCCAAATGCACCTTCGTTTTTGCCTATTCAAACGTCTATTTCTGACACCAAAGCCACTCATCCTACTCCTGAAGAAACTAAGGTTTTCTCAAGGGAAAATGTAACTGCCACACAAGCTTTCATGGAATTTCTCTTCCCAGAGCCATTCGTAAATGAATTTGTGGTAAGTACTTCTCCTGATCACACACCGTCTGAAGGAGGTGATTCGGAAGCAGGAAGATTTGACAACATTATGAATCTTCCAGTCATAGTAAATGATATCAGCCATTCTATCCCAACTAGGATCCAACGTGAACATCCTACTCAGAACGTTATTAGTCCACTAAAAAGTGGAGTTCATATCAGAAGTCAAAGAGGAGATGTCAAAAAGTGTCTCTACTCCTACTTTATCACAAATTGAACCAAAAATGTGGACATGGCATTAAATGAACTGAGCTGGGTAGATGCAATGCATGAAGAACTAAATCACTTTGAGAAGCTAAGAGTATGGCAGTTGGTGGAGCTACCAAAGGGGAAGAAGTCTTTGGATACGCATTGGGTTTTTAGAAATAAGCAAGATGATAGTGGGGTAATCATGCACAACAAAGCTCGTTTGGTTGTTCGCGGATTGAGGAAAATAGAGGGTCTTGACTACACCGATGTGTATGCTCCTGCCGCATCTTTGGAAGCCATTCGTATATTCCTAGCATATGCTTCCAACATGAGATTTACAGTTTATCAAATGGATGCCAAGACAACCTTCTTGTATGGCGTCATGAAGGAGGATATTTATGTTGATCAACCACTAGGGTTTGTCAATCCGAAGTTTCCGAATCATGTACATATGTGACAACCTGAAATTTATTCTGTCACTGTAACCCGTTTCTGTTAATAGAACTCGTTTTTATTAAACTTTTCCGTTAACATTTGGGATCAGATAAATTAAATTAGAGCTTTTATTATGACTTCATCAGGCTCAGAATAAATTAGAAACACGTGAAACACCCTCAATATTCCCTTAAAAAGTTTTAGTTACAATCAACTTAAATTAGAACCATTTAATCGGGTACGACCATAAGCTCTGTTTAACGTCGGTATCGGGTAGATTCCCACCTGGCCACAAACTCAAACCATATATAAGGGTTGAGTGGTCACCAATTAAATCTTTATACCACTCTAGTCACACACACACACACACACACACTCTCTCTCTCTCTACTCTCTCTCTCTCTCTCTCTCTCTCTCTCTCTTCGAGGCCCGATTCTTCCAAAAATCCGCAAGTTTTTGCCCCCAAACTGTAAGTTCTCTTACTCTAGAATGTACTAAAGCTCATTTCATGTAAATATAACATTAAAATCGTCCAAGAAGGTCAAGAACAAGGAGTTTACGGCCCGAGAACCCTCTTAGGCCGTAAACCCCTAAAAGGGTGCCAAAATGCCCCCAAATCCCTTCCTTAGGCTTAGAGACTAACTTAGAACTTATCCTTGAAGTGTTTTAGACCATAAACATTAAGTTTGGAGGCTTGAATGATGGTTTACGGCCCAAGAGCATTCTTTGGCCGTAAACTCCCTCAAATGATGCAAATTGAGCCCTAAACCCCCTATTTAGCCTTGGACCTTAACTTAGAAACTTGTAGGAGTGAGCTAGGGACCACAAAAACGAAGGAAAAGGTGTGTCTAAGGGCTTATGGCCGTAAACCATAGTTTTTATGACCATAAACTCCCAAGGAGTGGTCCAATGACCCCAAACTCCAAGGGAGTGCCCCTTTTGAACCCTAATCACCCCTCAAGCCTTGGAATTGATCTTAGAACCCTTCCTAGTGATACAAGAGACCTAAAGGAACACAAATACACTCCTCCCATGAGTTTACGACCGTAAAATCATGGGGGAAGTGGTCCCTCAACCTCAACCTCACCTAAGGTGAGTATTTGAGGAGTAAACTCCATAGTGAGGCCTTACACTCCTTCCTTGCAACCCATTAGCCTCCTAGCTCTTGACCAAAGCGTTTTCTTCGCATTAGGATGTCTATACATGTTTAATTAGTGTTTTAATCACTAATTATATCTAAACATATGTCTTCATATGTTACTAGGGTCATAAAGTGTGTTCAAGTCTTCACTTGACACCAAGCACTCAACCAACACTTCCACCCGATCCACTCGATGCAGGTGAGTTCATACCCCTTAATTAACCTTTCAAATGATTTTAAATGTTTTTATGGGGGAGCGGGGAACACAAGTTGAATACAACAAGGTATAGTATCAATCACGTGTGATTTATAACTTGAAATCAAAAAGGATTTTCTATATTTTAGCTACTTGGCAACAAAACTGTTTTAAATAATTATCAAATGCATTTTCTATGTTAATTTGTTATTAAACTATTTTCAAACTATTTTTAAACTTGTTTTCTTTTAACCTATATCTACACCAATATATTTATATAAGTAAGACTTGAAGGACTTAGGATTGATAGCTCGCCTTACTTCCTGTTCTTGTTTGATTGTGTTCTTAGGGTATATTGTTATCCGTCCGACAGTCGTTCAATTCTTAGTTATATATCATATAGATTTGTGTTAGATATGAAAGTCTTCACCTTATTCAATACCTTTGTAAACCAAAGGCATGGAATCCCACACTCTATTTAACTATAATAGGTATAGTTAAGACTATTGTTCATTACCCCTATCACTATGACGCTCACTATAGTTACTACCATTACGAGTTAATACATGTTAAAGAGAACACTCTATATACTATACTATAAAGTTAATTATACTATAATACAAGTGAATACACTAATCCAGAATGCGACACACTATTCCTCTATACGGCACTTTACTGTGCGAATACCATGTAACCAGAGCTTCCCGAAAGGAAAGCAACACTACATGTATAGATCTATACAAGACGGACATATTACATCCCGAATGTTAACTACAGTCCGCACCGAGTAGGCCCAGCGGTGTCAAAACATCGCTACACTACGTATGATCGGGAAGGTCATCGGACTCTCTATTATCACTCAGTTTGGTTACAAGAGAGATCACATCCATACCCAAATTAACACACTAACAATTAAAGGCTAAGCTAACTTCACGAAGTGAATAAATATATATTACTAATTGAAGTTTGCAATACTACTACAACCAGCCGGCAGTAAAACTGCTGGAATAAGATATTATTTTTCCTCATCTACTTTACATGAACGAAATTTATTACCTTATTTTTATAACTGAAAGTTCCAATTGGGAAAACTTTTACACACTCAAAGGATCAAACTTATAAATGCTCAAACCTGGAAAATATAGGATTTTCTAGGGATTTTTACTACTCTCAAACATTAATCATAGCTTTTATATTACATTATGGTAAACACTTTTATACAAGCAACGACACTAAATTCTTATGAACTCACCAGCTTTATGCGGATACTCGTTTTCAAAATAACTTGTATTTTTAGGTCAAAAACAGATAGGTACTGGTGCAGCTTTTGAGAAGATGGAGCATATACAAGACCCATCTTTCATTTTTGTTTATACTTTTGGTGTCTATCAAACTGTATAGAACACGCTTGTATTTACAATTGCTATATTAATGCAATGGCTTTGTCGCTTGTTTTTACTATTATGCAATTGTTATGATACTGTACACGACGTCCTCCACCCTAGAGCGTATTCCGCCATTATTGGTTTTGGGATGTGACAGATTGGTATCAGAGCATTGTTTATAGTGAATCAAGTATATCAACCCATAAAAGTTATACGAACTATAAACACTTCGGGACTAAAACACTTTGACCAAGAATATGTACTTTTAAATATTAAAATATTTAACTAAGTATATATATATATATATATATATATATATATATATATATATACATCCATAAATACAAAGGGTCAGTATCATACTAGAACAGAACAAAAGTATTAAGATTGTTGAGCAGCACAATTAGGCCTAGAGACATATAGTCACATCTGGATGGATGTAGCCTGGTCAACTACATTTTTCTAGGAGTGACTAGCATGTGCCTAAGAGTGATTGTGGTGTTGCAACAAGTCTAAAAACTTACCAACACTACCACAAGAACGTTAGAACAAGAATACTATAGGAGTATTCTGCATTCTATTAACTACGTATGTGATAACTAAAAGGGTCGTTACTAGTAGGGCAATAGTTGCCAAGTGGATGCACCACGGTTACATGTGACTAAGGCGCTATAGACTTAGAATCTGTTACCTTTGCTTCATTTCCTGTTCTTGTTTGATTGTGGACTTAGAGTTAGGGTCACTTATTCGAAGGTCTATCTTGCTTCGGTTACATGTAATTGGTATGCACTATGCAAGTATTGGGTCGACTAATAATGATCATCTTATAAGTATCCTAGATTAGTATGTCTATTAACCTTTCTTTCCCCATTCTTGCATAGATAGCATGGCTGGCTTCCACCTTCCCGGTGATCCGTACTATCCAAACCAACGCAATGGGGGATGGCTCGATGGCGAGCCAGAAGATGATCACCCGATCCCTTTGGATGATCACCGTGCTGAAGGCTTTTTGGATAGCTCCGACTCCGAACCAGAAGTCAACAACCTGCCCCCAGTAGCTCCAAACCCTAATCCTCGTCCGGCATTTCAAGGTCCCACCCCCATGTGGGAAATAACCTTGAACCGATGGAGCAATGAGCAGGGTCAGCCTTTACCTTTCAACAGAGACCAAAGCTTCTACAACATAAGCGAAGGAGGATCAGCAGACCGAGTCTTGCCCATCATGGTCCATAGGATTTCCAGGAACACCAAAAAAGGTCAAGCAGCCATTGGCAGAGTCATGGAAATTGATGCCAACTCTAGCCTTAACACTGTCTGTATCCGCCAACTGGAAGAAGCCATGAATAAGACTAGGAGGACCAATGAGGCTTTGCAGCAACAGCTAGTTGCATCCCGCGCCAAAGTTAGGGAACTCCAAGCGCGTCAGAGAGTTCAGGAGAGACATCTTCAGGAAGTTATATGCCAACTGGCTGATCTTAGGGTTCGCCCAATGAGTACCCGTTGCCAGTAGAAGATATCTACTTATCTTTCCCTTTTGTTTAAGGAATAGCCTTTCTCTTTCTATGCTCGATAGAGCACTTTTGTGTAAACGTTCCTAACTTTGAAAGTACTCTAATTAGGCCTCTAGGATGCCAACATTTTCCCTTATGGTTTGATGTAAGACCTACTGTTAGGTCGCTTTTCCCGAATTCATTTTACATCATTAATACCAATAATATTGGCAGCTACACACTTTGTGAGAAAGTCTGAAGTTTTGTGTTTTTCTACTCTGTTGCTATGATTCTATCTGATAATTGAACTATGTCAGCTTGGTCTGTGAAACTCTCACAACTTATTTACAAT
Organism: Lactuca saligna; assembly: GCF_052625555.1. Taxonomy (NCBI): domain Eukaryota; kingdom Viridiplantae; phylum Streptophyta; class Magnoliopsida; order Asterales; family Asteraceae; genus Lactuca; species Lactuca saligna. The sequence continues at coordinate 8,343,617 of NC_136424.1, forward strand.
CGATTCTTACTATTATCTTCATCTTTATAAATTTCCAGTAAAAGATGCCTCCCCGCAAGCGTCCGAACAGAGGCAGACCTGCAACCCAAACTCCACCTCCTCCTCCACAGTTCGATCCTGTCATGTTTCAAATAGCTGTAACTGCAGCTGTAACAGCCGCTGTGGCTCAAATGAATTCCGGTGATGCTAGTGGAGCTGGAATGGACATCAACTCCAGACATGGTGAAATTCCCTCACGTACACCGGGGTGTACTTATAAAGATTTCATTAACTGCAAACCGACATTTTTCAATGGGACGGGAGGAATCCTTGCTTTGTCCCAATGGATTGAAAGGATTGAAGTTGTCTTCAAAATGTGCTAATGCCCCAAAGAAAGCAAAATAAAGTTCGTTGCTGCCACTTTCACTGAAAGGGCCTTGACATGGTGGAATGGCTATGGCAAATCACTGTCCTTGGTAACAGCTAACGCTATGGGCTGGAACACACTGAAGGACCTACTGATGAATGAGTACTGCCCTAGGGGCGAAGTTCAGAAACTCGAAGAAGAACGTTGGAACCTCAAGATGAAGGGGACCGACATAATAGCTTATACTGCCAGGTTCTGCGACCTGGTAGCTATGTGTCCTAACATGATCCCTTCTGAAAGCAAGAAGATAGAACGATACATCTGGGGTTTAGTGCCCCCGTACAGAGGGAACATGTTAGCATCACGCCCTACAACCTTTGACAGCGCCAAGGAATTGGCCCAAAGGCTGATTGATCATGAAACTCCCTACACCCCATCAACAACCATGACGATTACCACTGCACCACCCAAATCAACCGACAACAACAGGAAGTGTTGGGACCAAAAGAAGGGAAAGAAAGCTCAATCCTCTTCCAAAAACCAACAAATGGTGGTTGTCCATGCTGCCACCACTCCTGCTACCCCTATACCAACCAAATCCTATGTTGGAAATTTACCCAAGTGCCCCAAGTACTCCTTCCATCACAACGGTCCTGCCGTGAATTGCACTGCACTAACTGCGACCAGAAGGGCCATACCATCCGGTTTTGCAGATCCCAACCCAAACCTATCTCTCAAGTCCCCAACTCGGGAGTGAGCCAAGCCTGCTATGGCTGCGGTAAAGTAGGTCATTTCAAGAAAACTCTTATTGGCCACAATTAAGCAGTAGAGGGCCCTACAGTAGTCACAGATACGTTCCTTCTCGACAACTCTTATGCTTGTGTCTTATTCGATAGTGGAGTGGAAAGAAGCTTCATAAACCAAAACATTAAACACTTACTTAAGCAATCCCCACAACCACTAAAAGAAACATTCATCGTAGAAATGGCTAACGGAAAGACAGAGAGCTCTAACGAAATCTTCATAGGTTGCACCCTCACGCTAGATGATCATTCATTCCCAATCGACCTCATACCAGTATCGATCAAGACTTTCGATGTCATTGTGTGCATGGACTGGTTGGGTCTCCATCGTTCTGATATCATGTGCTTCGACAAAGCAATCCGTCTAAATCTACTGAATAACGAAACCCTGTTAATCTACGGAGACAAACCCAGTACGAGCCTTCGCATCATCTTGAGTATTCAAGCCCAGAAGTCTTTGCGTAAGGAATATCTCACATTCCTTGCACACGCAAGACACGAGCCAGAAAACGAAAGATCTAAAAGACTTCCCCGTCGTATGCGATTTCCCCTACATCTTTCCAGAGGAGCTACCAAGTTTACCTCCCAAACGTCAGGTTGAGTTCAGAATCGACCTAATCCCAGGGGCTACCCCCATTGCTAAATCGCCCTATCATCTAGCGCCTGCTGAAAGGCAAGAACTGTCCGGTCAACTCAATGAGCTGCTAAGCAAGGGCTTTATAAGACCAAGCTTCTCACCCTGGGGAGCACCGGTCTTGTTCGTAAAGAAGAAGGACGGATCATTCTGTATGTGCATCGATTACAGAGAACTCAACAAGCTGACAGTCAAGAATCGCTACCCTCTTCCCCGTATAGATGACCTATTCGACCAAATGCAAGGGCAGAGTTACTTTTCCAAGATTGATCTTAGGTCCGGGTATAACCACTTACGAGTGCTTGAGGAGGATGTTCCGAAAACAACCTTCCGAACTCGTTACGGACACTGGGAGTTCGTAATAATGCCATTCGGACTGACCAACGCGCCCGCAATATTCATGGATTTAATAAATAGGGTGTGTCGTCCTTACTTGGATCAGTTCGTCATCGTCTTCATTTATGACATACTCATCTACTCTCAAAGTAAGGAGGAGCATAGCGATCACCTACGACAAGTCCAAGAAACCCTACGATCAGAGAAGCTATATGCGAAATTCTCAAAGTGCGAATTCTGGATCCGAAGAGTCGAATTCTTAGGACACGTGGTTAGCGAAAAGGGAATCCACGTGGACCCATCCAAAATCAAAGCTATTGAAAATTGTTCAACACCAAACATGCCTACAGAAATTCGTTGGCTACTGCTGCAGATTCATTCTGGATCCGAAGAGTCGAATTCTAGGCCTCGCTGGCTACTGCCGCAGATTCATTCAGAACTTCTCTCGGATTGCGAAACCCCTCACCACATTGACTTAGAAAGGCGTTACATTTGACTGGGGAGAGAAGCAGGAGAAGGAATTCCTAACCCTGAAACGATCCTTATGCACCACACTAACACTATCCCTACCCGAAAGGACAAAAGATTTCGTGGTATACTGCAATGCATCAAATCAGGGGGTTGGTTGTGTTCTGATGCAACGAGGTAAGGTCATCGCCTACGCCTCAAGACAGCTGAAGACACATGAGGTCAACTACACCACACAAGACCTCAAATTAGGAGCGGTTGTGTTCGCCCTAAAGATCTGGAGACATTACCTGTACGGTACGAAGAGCACGATATACACTGACTACAAATGCCTACAACACATATTCAACCAGAAGGAGCTCAATATGAGACAACGACAGTGGGTCGAGCTACTCAATGATTACGAATGTGAAATTCGTTATCATCTGGGTAAACCTAATGTAGTAGCAGACGCCCAAAGCCGGAAAGAACATTTTGGTCGAAGAGTCAAGTCACTAACAATGACCATCCATTCGCATCTCTTCGCACAGATTAAGGAAGCCCATCTCGAAGCGTTAGAGCCTGAAAATGTGGCGGGAGAATCCCTGCGAGGAATGGACAAGAACTTGGAAGTCAAAGGTGACATAGCCTTATATCTCATGGACCGAACTTGGACACCGCGACACGGTGGCTTTAGAGACTTGGTCATGAAGGAAGCCCACAACACTCGATACTCCGTTCATCCAGGATCAGATAAGATGTATCTGGATCTTAAAAAGTCATATTGGTGGCCTAACATGAAAGCAGAGATTGCTACCTTCGTAAGTAGATGCCTTACTTGCACCAAGGTCAAGGTTGAATACCAGAAGCCACCAGGACTTCTACAGCAACCGAAGTTACCAGAGTGGAAGTCGGAGCGGATCACTATGGATTTCATAACTAAGCTACCTAAGACAGTGGGTGGGCTTGATACCATATGGGTCATTGTCGACAGATTGACCCAGTCCGTACACTTCCTGCCCATCAAAGAAACAGACAAGATGGAGAAACTCACAAGGACATACATTAAGTAGATCATACGACTGCATGGTGTCCCTATGTTAATCATCTCCGATAGAGATAGTAGGTTTACTTAGAGATTATGGCAATCACTGCAAAACGCATTAGGGACGAGGCTGGACTTGAGTACAACCTACCATCCGCAGACCGACGGACAAAGTGAAAGGACTATCCAAACCCTGGAATATATGTTGTGAGCCTGTGTGATCGACTTTGGTAAGACATGGGATACTCACTTACCCCTTCTCAAGTTTTCCTACAACAACAGTTATCACACGAGCATCAAGGCAGCTCCATTCGAAGCCTTTAACGGCTGGAAGTGCAGATCCCCTCTATGTTGGGCTGAGGTGGGTGACACTTAGTTAGCTAAAGGACGTGTTCCTAACAGCGCTCTCATGGGTCTAGAGATCATTCGAGAAACAACCGAAAAGATCGTACAGATACGTGAACGGCTAAAAGCCGCTAGAGATCGACAGAAAAGCTACACAGACAAACGAAGAAAACCCTTAGAATTCCAGGTGGGAGACCGATTCCTTTTGAAAGTCTCTCCCTGGAAGGGCGTGATACGCTTTGGAAAGCATGGAAAGCTGAATCCAAGATACATAGGGCCTTTCAAGATTCTCGCTAGAATCGGCCCGGTAGCTTACAAACTTAACCTACCCCACGAACTCAGTAACATACATCCTACCTTCAACGTCTCGAACTTGAAAAAGTGCCTATCCGACGAGACCCTCGTAATCCCACTAGACGAGATCGAGATCAACGAGAGTCTCAACTTCGTGGAAAAACCTGTGGAAATTATGGATCGAGAGGTCAAACAAATGAAACTAAGCCACATTCCAATTGTGAAGGTTCGATGGAACGCCAAACGAAGACTGGAGTTCACTTGGGAGCGCGAGGATCAAATGAAACTTAAATATCCCCATCTTTTTGCTTAGTTATTTTGTAATAACATGAGGACGAAATTCCCTTTAACGGGGGGATGATGTGACAACCTGAAATTTATTCCGTCACTGTAACCCGTTTCCGTTAATAGAACTCTTTTTTATTAAACTTTTCCGTTAACATTTGGGATCAAAAAAATTAAACTAGAGCTTTTATTATGACTTCATAAGGGTCGAAAAAAATTAGAAACACGTGAAACACCCTTAATATTCCCTTAAAATGTTTTAGTTACAATCAAGTCAAATTACGATCACTTAATCGGGTACGACCATAAGCCCCGTTTAACGTCGGTATCGAGTAGATTCCCACCTGACCACAAACTCAAACCCTATATAAGGGTTGAGTGGTCACCAACTTAAGCTTTTTACCACTCTAGTCACTCTCTCTCTCTCTCTCTCTCTCTCTTCGAGGCCCGATTCTTCCAAAAATCCGTAAGTTTTCGCCCCCAAACTGTAAGTTCTGTTACTCTAGATTGTACTAAAGTTCATTTCATATCAATATAGCATTAAAATCATCCAAGAAGGTCAAGAATAAGGAGTTTACCCCCCAGAAACCCTCTTAGGCCGTAAACCCCTAAAAGGGTGCCAAAATGCCCCCAAATCCCTTCCTTAGGCTTAGAGACTAACTTAGAACTTACCCTTGAAGTGTTTTAGACCTTAAACATTAAGTTTGGAGGCTTGAATGAGATTTTACAGCCCATGAGCATTCTTAGGCCGTAAACTCCCTCAAATGATGCAAAATGAGCCCTTGGACCTTAATTTAGAAACTTGTAGGAGTGAGCTAGGGACCTCAAAAACGAAGGAAAAGGTGTGTCTAAGGGTTTACAGCCGTAAACCATAGTGTTTACAGGCGTAAACTCCAAAGGAGTGGTCCAAGGACCGCAAAATCCAAGGGAATTCCCCTTTTGAACCCTAATCACCCCTCAAGCCTTGGAATTGATCTTAGAACCCTTCCTAGTGATACAAGAGACCTTAAGGAACACAATATAATCCTCCCATGAGTTTACGGCCGTAAACTCATGGGGGAAGTGGTCCCTCAACCGCAAACTCACCTAAGGTGAGTATTTGAGGAGTAAACTCCATAGTGAGGCCTTATACTCCTTACTTGAAACCCAATAACCTCCTAGCACTTGACCAAAGCGTTTTCTTCGCATTAGGATGTCTATACGTGTTTAATTAGTTTTTTAATCACTAATTATATGTAAACATATGTCTTCATATGTTACTAGGGTCATAAAGTGTGTTCAAGTCTTCACTTGACACCAAGCACTCAACCAACACTTCCACTCGATCCACTCGTTGCAGGTGAGTTCATACCCCTTAATTAACCTTTCAAATGCTTTTAAATGTTTTTATGTGGGGGGGGGGGGTGGAATACAAGTTGAATACAACAAGTTATAGTATCAGTCATGTGTGATTTATAACTTGAAATTAAAAAGGATTTTCTATATTTTAGCTACTTGGCAACATAAATGTTTTAAATAATTATCAAACGCATTTTCTATGTTAATTTGTTATTAAACTATTTTCAATCTGTTTTTAAACTTCTTTTATTTTAACCTATATCTACACCAATATATTTATATAAGTAAGAGTTGAAGGACTTAGGACTGATAGCTCGCCTTACTTCCTGTTCTTGTTTGCTTGTGGTCTTAGGGTATACTGTTATCCGTCCGACTGTCATTGAATTCTTAGTTATATATCATATATATTTGTGTTAGATATGAAAGTCTTCACCTTATTCAATACCTTTGTAAACCAAAGGCATGCAATCCCACACTCTATTTAACTATAATAGGTATAGTTAAGACTACTGCTCATTACCCTTATCATTATGATGCTCACTATAATTACTATCATTATGAGTTAATACATGTTAAAGAGAACACTCTATATACTATACTATAAAGTTAATTATGCTATAATACAAGTGAATACACTAATCCAGAATGTGACACACTATTCCTTTATACGACACTCTACTGTGCGAATACCATGTAACGAGAGCTTCCTGGAAGGAAAGCAACACTACATGTATGGATCTATACAGGACAGACACTATTACCTCCCGACTGCTAACTACAGTCCGAGCTGACTAGGCCCAGGGGTGTCAAAACATTGCTACACTACGTATGACCGGGAAGGCCATCGGACTCTCTATTATCACTCAGTTTGGTTACATGAGATATCACATCCATACCCAAATTAACACACTAAGAATTAAAGCCTAAGATAACTTCCCAAAGTGAATAAATATATATTACTAATTGAAGTTTGCAATACTACTACAACCAGCCGGCAGTAAAACTGCTGGAATAAGATATTATCTTTCCTCATCTACTTTACATGAACGAAATCTATTACCTTATTTTTATAACTGAAAGTTCCAATTAGGAAAACTCTTACACACTCAAAGGATCAAACATACAAATGCTCAAACCTGGAAAATATAGGATTTTCTAGGGATTTTTACTACTCTCAAACATTAATCACAGCTTTTATATTACATGATTGTAAACACTTTTATACAAACAACGACACTAAATTCTTATGAACTCGCCAGCTTTATGCTGATACTCGTTTTCAAAATAACTTGTATTCTCAGGTCAAAAACAGATAGGTACTAGTGCAGCTTTTGAGAAGATGGAGCATATACAAGACCCATCTTTCATTTTTGTTTATACTTTTGGTGTCTATCAAACTGTACAGAACACGCTTGTATTTACAATTACTATATTAATGTAATAGCTGTGTCGCTTGTATTTACTATTATGCAATTGTTATGATACTGAACATGACGTCCTCCACCCCAGAGCGTATTCTGTTGTTATTGGTTTTGGGGTGTGACAATATAAACTAGATAAGGCTTTATATTGTTTACATCAAGCTTCTAGACCCTGGTATGCTACTCTAACTGAACATCTGCTTGAACACATATACACATGGGGAACGATCGATCAGACAATGTTCATTAAGAAAGTGAATGCAGATTTGATTGTCGTACACATCTACGTAGACGACGTCATTTTTGGGTCAACCAACACAGAGCTATGCAAAGAGTTCAAGGATGTAATAAAGAAAAGATTTGAAATGAGCTCGCTAGGTGAGATGACAACGTTCCTAGGGTTACAGGTTTGACAAGATTCGGCCAAAATTTTATTGCATCAAGTCAAATATCTGGAAGACATGCTAGAAAAGTTTCGGTTTTAAAGATTCAAAAATTGCTTCAACTCCAATGGAAGAAAGATTGCTGTTGACTCCAGATCCAGATAGGGAATCCATAGATCAAACTGAATATTGATCGATGATCATGTTTGATGTCTATTAATGCGCCTGTTATTAGGCTAATTGTAAACTCTCTCATATAATTGTTGTTAATAGAATGTTTAGGTACGTTAAAGGTAGCACTATGTTGGGTCTCTGGTATCCTAAAAATGTCGTTTTTGATTTATATGCTTTTGCTGACAGCAACTATGGAGGGTGTGATCTTGACAGGAAATCTACATCCGGAGTGTGGGTTTAATCTAATACTCGAATCTCATTCTAGGAGCACTCATGAACATTGCAACTATGTCAAGGCCACCTAGACAAACTACACACCCATTCATGACAGCCTTTCCTCAAACCTACTTCCAGAGTATGGATTAACTGTGGAGAGTTTGAATAACCTAGTTATTCGGGAAGTCAAAACATGTAAAGTGAAACACACGAATAATACTAATCCTATATGGCCCTAAGCACCTTTGAGAGTAAATAAAACACCTTTTATTTAAATACCATATTGATTACTCATTATTCGTTGTATAATGTTGCGAATGATCAAGTTTATACTTGAATTAAAACAATAGTCATGTCATGCTCTAAGCATTTACACTATGTTTGTCAAAACAATAGTTATGTCATACTCCAAGTATACACACTATGTTTGTCTATAATACATACTTTGTGAAATCGATCAATTGAACATAATTCCAATGATTCTCATTTCACAATCCCAAATCCTTATCGTAAATGTAAGAATACGAGATTCTTTGCCATTTACCGAAATCTATTAGATTCTAAACTTATATGCATTGATCCTCTTGTAATGACTATGCACAAAGTCACAAAGACTTGCGAACAGACATTACAGAGTACTCTAATGGAGATCAATTCCATGGAAACGAAGTCTTAAATTCAAAGTACATTCTTTTAAAAATCCTTCTTGCATTAAGTTTTTTTAATCTTACACAGATTGCATAACTTCCACTTACGGAGACATTTTCATATTCCCATTTTGACTATCACTTCTGAACAAGAGTTGCCTCTTTTCAGAATATGTCAATATGGTCTTTTCCAAAATTTTACACCATACTTCCAACTGTCCATGAGCAACCAATTTTTGATAAACCTTAGATTGTCCTCGACAATTGCTTATTCATTTTAATCATACCCAATTCTAGTCCTTTCCCCTCTTAATTCCCTAGGCATTTGAAAATTTTAGAAAGGATAAATATTATAGCACATGTGATCGATCCTATACCCAAAGCATATGGGACACGATTCATGATGTCTCACATAAAGACATGATCCTAGACCAATCTTTTTCTACAATATTTTTTATTTGCCATGTTTTCATAATTCGACTATGAAGAGGGATGTCGTAATCATAATCGAATTTGAGAACACAATATATATAGATTTTCCTTATGTTGAACCATTCCAACATAAAATTCATATATATATCATTGACTAAAGATGATTAAAATATCAATCTAAGTTGTTAGAATTGAAATTAAGTATAATTTCCTCTCCCTCAATTATAGCAAAACAAATTTTCCCAATTTAAACTTTTGTTTTCTATAATTTACACTTAACATAATAATCATGCTCACACTCATATGATAATTATTAGCATAACAATTATGCTCCCACTAGCTTTTACATGTATCCATAAATCAGCTGGACTTCTAGAAATCAATACTTTATTGACTTTCTTTCCAAAGTTCAGATTTCAGATACAAGATGCTTTGATAAAACTCTATGAAAATCATACACCTTGCCTTAGATAGCTCACATGTGTGTCTAAACAATTCATAGAACTATGAAAAGGGATTTCGTAATCATAGTCTCAATTGTTTAGACCTTTTTCATTTCTCACAAGTCCATGTTAGTGTGTCGGTTAACCACACATGCTCCACTAACGACTTTGAGAATGAAAATATCATAATTGCTATCTACTTAAAATCTACTTAGTGAAATCATTTCCTCACCATCATTTTCATGAATTGAATAGAAACCTTATGACACTTAGATTTTATGGTGTATGTGTTCCTATCCACGTGAATTTTTCATAACCATAATCACAAGACAATGTTAGTGACAAACCTATACCATATGGACTAAACTTGTTTAATCTTAACTTCTTGCCACCTGACAGCACAAGGGCCTACCATTGCTTCCGAGGAGTTATGCAAACAACTGAGAACTCATAGAACTCACATGCATAGTCAACTTTAACTAGAATGGGCACAAAAATAGGAATATGTCAACACGATAGGTTACAAACCTCAAGTCGTGTGCTAGTGATAGACAACATGTTTTATTCTTTATTAGTTCTTGAAACTTTTTCAAGATCTTTAAGACTCCCACTGACCTCTTGACATATAAGATTCTCTTGTCAAGAACCATTCCTTGACAAATCAAATATTCAAGAGTTTGTGTGGATACTTATCAAGATAAACCCTCCACACAATTGGTCTTAGTTGGTCTTTGTTTTATCCAAAACATCACAACTTACCAATTTCAAATATACAAGAGTAAGAAAACATTTTACTCTACACTTGAAAAGTGTTATAAACCTTCTCAAGATTATGTCACTCAAGTTACTATCTTGGAGTATCACTCTAAGACTTAATTTTGGACCGAAGTATGATTTATCTTTTGATATAACCAATTCAACAATTCACGATTCCTCTTCTTAGTCAAACAAATGCACTAAGATATCCTTAGAGAATGAATTATGATATGGTTTCATAATCATTAAGATGATCAGAAAACATGATAGTAAAGTACTCTCCCATCTTTTTAGATTTGAGAAACTTTTACCTTTCTGCCTAATTCGATTCTTCTCATTTGTCCTGCCAGACATTGAAACTTTTCCAATGTTTCAGAATTACACTTAAACTTGTAAGTGTAGCCATATTTACTAACTTTTAGTAAATCATGACGAATAGCCTTATCGATCTTTATAGTGGACCTGACCAGTGTACAACCAAGTGTACCCAATCTCCTAGTCCTTCACTTGACTCACATATACATGTGAACAAGGAATTAGTCTTAATTTCCCAAAGTTGAAAATTCTCATTCAACATACAATACAAGTTGCATGATTCCAAGTTTCTATCCAACTGAAACTTGGGTGATGAGAAACTTTCCTTATTTGGTAAAACACGACACTACCACAAATGAAAGAACCAAATCCATTTTGCAATATTGCTATCAATGAAATCATATAAACAAAATTTTTTTCATAAAAGCCCTTGTAAGGATACTTAAAACAAATAAAATAAAAACTTTTAAAAAACTTGAGAAAAAACTTATCCTTACAATTCAAATGCATATGAAAACAATGTTGCTATTTATTCATAGGCAATTTATCACAACTCTTAAGCAACAGCTCAAAATTATGATCATCAAACCATGCGATCAAAATCCATCTTTGCGATTAGAATCAACATATTCTTCCTTTAAGCTTCCTCTTTTCTTTGATTCTTAAAACATCAACATGTGACCTAGTCCCATCGTGTAATAAGAATCTCATAATAGGAACTTAATAGAGTTAGATAGCGGACTTTACCCAAAGTAGAGTCAAACTCTTTGACTTTACCAACCTTATGATCCTTCAAGTAAATAGGGTAGTTTCGGAACCAATTCCCCTTCTTTTGGCAATATAAGCATATGGAATCTTTGGGAATGGTACATGAGACTATCTCAGACTTAGCCTTTCTCTTTACCGTTTGGTCAACCGAGTTTACTATGGCTGATCCCTTTCCATTGGGAAGAGAAAGCTTTTCTGGATTTCCAGTGTTACCATTGTCAATATCCATAGAAGTTTGGGAAGTTGATCTTCCAATAAAATTTTCTTTACCAGTGCTCCAAATCATTGCTGATTCAGCAGCACCAAGCAAATAGGTAAGATCAATAAGGGTCATGTCATGGTCTGGCATATAGTAGTCCTAAAGGAACTCACTATGTGACTTAGAAAGTGATTGAAGAACCTAGTAAACAACCAACTTCCTCAATACCTTGACACCCAACTCTCCTAGCTTGTCAATATGTGACTTCATCTCCAAGATGTGAGCGCACATAGACTTGCCAATAGGGCTTGAGTGACCTTGAACTTTTCAAGAACTTGTGGGTTAGGGAGAATAATTGGAGGAGGTGGAGGAAATGAAGTATGGTTTCCATGATCCAATCGTGGGACATCATCTTCATTTGGCAAGCATGTTCCAAGGAATTTGAGAAGATCATAGTTGTCTGAACCAGACATCTACAAAGGGAGATATTCAAGTTAGTTGATTTAAGTCCTTAATATAACACCCAATATGAAATATTAAAGCTAGGACCTAACATAATATTTTATAACTTAGAAGAGGGATGCCGTAATCCAAGCTATAAAATATTTTAAGGTTGGCGAATGACGATTCACTAATTTCCACAATGAAAAACGAAATAGGTATTAGGTTTTAATTGGTTTAAAACTCCTAGATCTTTCGAGATTCATTGAACTATTCAATGGCATGTTTAAATTTTGATTGCGTCCTCTCAAGTTTGTGACTGGGATGCCGAGGATCACAAACAAGGTGTGGATAACCATGCAAATTAACTTGGTACACTTAATATTTATCACCTAATTGATATGCCGGTTACCCATACGCGCTCCATCGATCTATGATAAACATTAAGTCACCCTTTGCCACTCTTACTAGTCCTTGTTAGTGTGTCGGTTACCCACACATGCTCCACCAACGACTTGGTAAGGTACAAAGTGTAATTTCATGGGTTAGCACCAAATTTACATTTTCCTAAGTAACTAAGATTAAGAATTTATAAGTGTTTAGTTACTTAGTATTTATCATTATACTTTTAATGAAGGGAGAATTATAGTCCTATCAAACTTGTTCGGCTAACGACCCTCCCCTAGTCAAGGAAGCGGTGGGTGAGAGTGGATACCCATTGAACTTCCATTTTATAGGAAGTAACCTTCTACCCCCCTTATAGACCGACTTCGTGCATGAGGCCTACTAACGGTAAGACTGACTTTGTTCTTATACATATATATAACTATTAACTTATAATAATATAAGGATTGAATTTTAACTTTTAAAATTCTAAGGGTTTAACTTGGAATTAAAGTATTCATGGGGAAACTTTACAAATTCCAAAACTTGAGGGGAAGTTTTGAACAATTCAAAAACCATTTCAATTCCATAACTTATGAGTTTAAAGTAGTTTTAATGGAAAAAACTCTTCAAGTTCCATAACTTGAGGACAACTTATGGAAGACTTTAAAGCATTTAAAAATGAGACTCTTCATTTTATAACTTATGGAAATCTTATGAGTTTTAAAAATCATAAATGTGACTTTTCATATAACTTGAGGACAAGTTACAAAAACACATTTTATGAACAACTTTTAGATCAATTTGGATTGAAAACACATTATCACATAGTTTTTCTATTAATCTAAACTAACTTATAAGAACAAGATAATTCAAATCAGCAATCTTCAAGAAATTAGCATGAACATGTAAACTAATACAAATCTTGAAATTATGACAATTATCTTTGAAATTGGATTAACATAAACATTACCACATCAAAAACAGGTTTATAAGTTCAAAAACAGCTTAGGGTAATGTTCCTAGTCCAATTCCAGCCAAAAAAAAACTCGAAGATATGCTGTCAAGGGGTCCAACCCATCGGGTGTATGAAAAAACTCGACGATTCAGATGATTTTAGGCATGGACTCGTCGAGTCAGTTGTCCAGACATCATATAAACTTCGATTTTTAACCTATTTCAGCAAGTATAATCAAGTATAACTGAAAACAACCCATGACTCTGATACCACTTATGGGTTTTAGTATACTACAACATCCTATGGTGCAGATACAACCCTAATTACCTTGGATCTATGTTTTCACTAATTATACATACAAATGGTTTCAAATGCATTAAACCTATAACTAGCATGCATTTTTATATACCAAATAAGATACTAGTTAGACTAACATATCTTTTATGTTGTAGCTTGATTCCATGGAGCTTAAGAGCCTAATGCCCCAAGTGTAACACCTCAAATGGTTTACACAACACCACCAACAACTTGGAATAACTTGAGAGAAAAGTTCTTATGCTCAAAATCGGCTAGCCCTCCCATATGAATCCTTAGGGCCGATTTCTTAAGCTATGGGGTCTTTATATATTGTGGTTATTAGGGTTACACCATGTAACTCATGTCTTTCCATATTCTTCATACTCCATGTGTTAAAACCTCCATGGAGTATCCATGAGTTACTCCATGGGTTTAGCCCAACATGAAGAACTATGGATCATAAGCCCACATATATAAGAATGAATGATTTACACAATCAATCTCATATATTTAATTAGTGTCTTTTTTATCACATAATTAATTCCAAATTAATTCTTGATCATTACTAATTAAATAATATTATTTCATATTAATATATTAGAACTTATAATATATTAATAAATCATAAATATCCTTTTCTCACAAAAGTCTATCGAAATCGTTCTGATACCATGCAACCCAAATGGACAATGTCAAGTCGGTTCTAATACATACCATTAATAGTTATGGACTTAGACACTAATCCAACCAGTAAAAGCGAGCATTTGGGTCGAAGTTAATCCGTTCCTTTTACCCCACGTGGATAAAAACGATATCCTTGGGCCCCTCGATGATTTAGTGATGGCATCAGGCCTAGACTGAGTTGATTCGTTCAATCAGTCAGTCATCATAAATCGGAAATCAGGAAACAACAGATGGACAGGGAAAATGATTATAATCCATGTCTCATTCCATTTGATATCTAGAATGGAGGAATATATGATCCATTATCTAATGGACACGTCATTGACTATGTTAGAGTTCGACAGCGACTTTTAAGAGCTACGATTTCTAGTCGGGTTGGAGTCATGCTTGCAATAATAGTTATTAGACTTATCCAAGTGGGAGACTGTTGGATTAGGTGTCTAAGCCCATAACTATTATTAGTATGTACTTGACCCGAGAGTAGCATCGTCCATTTAGGTTTCATGGCATCGGAATAATTTGGATAGACTTTTGTGAGAAGAGGATAATTAAGATTTATTAATATATTATAAGTTATAATATATTATTATGAAATCATATTATTTAATTAGTATTGATCAAGATTTAGTTTGGAATTAATTTTGTGTTCAAAAGAGACTAATTAAATAAATGGGGATTCATTTGGTAAATCATTCATTCTTATATAGTGGGCTTATGATCCATTATTCTTCATATTGGGCTAAACCCATGTGGTGACCCATGGATACTCCATGGAGGTTAAAACCCATGGATCATGAGGAATGTGGAAATTCATGAGTTACATGGTGTAACCCTAATGTGCACACTATATAAGAAGCCTCATAGCTCATGATTTGGCACCTAAGTGATAGGAAAGGAGGGCTAGCTGATTTGAGTGCAAGGATACTTCTCTCAAGTTATTCCAAGTTGTTGGTGGTGTTGTGTGATTCCATTTGAGGTCCAACACTTGGGTCACTAAGTTCTTAAAGGTCCAAGGTTTTCAACTACAAGAAAAGGTATGTTATCTAACTTGTTTTATTACCCTAGTATCAATGTTTGTATGCTAGTTAGTGTAATACCTTGGAAAGTTCAAGTTTGCATGTATAATAGAGAAAACATAGATCCAAGGTATTTAGTGTTGCATGTACACCTTAGGAGTGTTAGAATGCTCAAAACCCAACATAAATATCGTAGGCGCGTTGGTGAGCCCAAACGGGATCACCACGAACTCGTAATGTCCATAACGAGTTCGGAATGCGGTCTTCTCCACGTCCTCCTCCCTAACTCTGACCTGATGGTACCCGAACCTCAACTCTATCATGGAGAACCAAGATGCTCCTTGCAACTGATCAAAGAGATCATCTATCATCGGGAGTGGATAACGGTTCTTCACTGTCAACTTGTTCAACTCCGGGTAATCAATGCACATCCCGTGTGAACCATCCTTCTTCCTAACGAAGAGAATCAGTGATCCCCTTGGAGAACTGCTCGGATGAATGAACTACTTGCCCAACAGTTCCTGCAGCTGTGATGACAGCTCCTACATCTCTGGTGGTGCCAAACGGTATGGTGCCTTGGCGATAGGAGCCACACCTGGCACTAGGTCGATCCTAAACTCGACATGCCTCTCCAGAGGCACTTTGGGTAACTCCTATGGGAATACGTCAGCAAACTCCCTGACCACTGGAACCTCTGATACTGAAACCCGATCTCTAACCCGCGTATCCATCAGATACGCTAGATAACCCACACACCCGAATTCTTGAATCATTGCTTAATTAACATTCCACATTCTTTAAGCAATTAAGATTAATATTGCATAAGATCCATAGTTTTGGGACTTACAATCATCTTAGTAATTCCTGTTTTGTGGTCTTGATTTCCACATCTTCACATAATTCCAAGCTTTTGTATATTTCAATTTCACGATCCATCTCTCAAAGATCATAATATAAAGGTGTGATTGTGTTTGGAGGTCAAAAGCCAAGGGTTAAGTGTTACGATTATGGGAGCCGAGGGTTTGGTGCTTAGAGAAGGATATTGAAATGGCAGGTGAGTGGGATATTAGTGATTATTGTGTGCATCATTGTATGTCTGATGGTGGTTTTGATCCATAGTTCTTCATGTTGGTCACTAGGTAGTAAAATGACAGAAATGTCTTTCACTTAACGTACAAAAGATAACAAATTGAGTAATAAGAACCAAACATCAAAAAATTTGAAAGCATAGAGACCATATGTGAAATTTTTGATCTTTAGGGACTAAACTTCATATCTGAAAAAACCACAGAGACAATTTATTATGTTAAAAAAATAAAAATAAAAAAAAAAACTAGCTTTGAGTTGATAAGAGTTTAATAAACAAATTTTTTTAAGTAAATAAAAGTTTTATCATTTTTATTAAAAATAGTAATATATTACAAGTAAATAAATAAATAAATAAAATTATTTTGGCTGTATTACATAATTTATTTGTTAATTTTTTGATAAAACTAGAAAGTATAAACCAAACACAAAACATATTATATTCTACATGCATCAAATGTAACTGATTTTTATTTCATTTATCATCTTAATGTTTGAGTAACAGAAAAATAAAATAATAATGCCGATATATTTAGAAGCTCCTACGTTTTTAAGACTGCCATTTCTTATTAAAACAGCATACGACGGCTTTCTTTTGTTTTGTTTTTTTTGTTTTGTTTTTTTTTTTTTTGAACGGCTCGACGGCTTTCTATTATTTATTATATACGTATTTGAATATTTGACATGCGTTTGTTTTGGAATTTTATGTGTGTGTCTACCTCGGATGCTACATGATTTCTCGATCATGAAAAATGGCATTGGTCTTATGAAATAAGTTGATAATTAAACCGAGTCAACCCGTAAACAAAAGCCGACATATACATTGACAAAATCTCGTTGTTCATGTATGCTTTATACAAAATATATATATATATATATATATATATATATATATATATATATATATATATATATATATATATATATATATATATATATATATATATATATATATATATATATTATTCACGCTAATTTTATAGGATATCAAGACTAATTCACCGCCTTCAAATGTTATAGAATAACTGAAGATTTTTTATTAAGTGGATGTTTGGATATGGAAAAAAGATGATATTATTTTTTATTGTTTATTCTCACCGTAATAAGCTAATTTTAAGTGTTTTGATAGAAATTCTTAAAAATAAACTTATTGTGATAAGAATAAACTAAATAAGCTGATTATAATAAACATTTCTCTCATTGCTTATTGTTTATTACTTATTTCCACCACAAACGTTTTTGCAAAACTTGTTTATTTTCACCGCAATAAACTAATAAGCTATCGCCTATAAACTAATTTATCCAAACACCCTCTAAGATCTACCTTTTTTATTTTTAATTACAAAATTAAAAGGTGTTAGATATTATTTGTTTTTTCAATAAAAATAAGCGAAATTTAAATGAATACTACGTTCAATTAAATATAAACCACAATTTCATTAAAATCATAAAAGAACCAAATAGAACATTTTAACGTCGTGAAGCGTGGATCGATTTATTGAATTCCCATTTAAAAGTCCTCATACTTTAGAGACTTCCATGCAAATTTTCAAAAGTCGGCTTATATTTTTTCATAGTTAAAAGTCTCAACTCTGAAGTATGTCTGCTTTCTAAAAACAACATTTAATTACATAAAATGACAAAGGAAAATCAAGGTTAGTGCCGACTTGACCTCATAATATCGTGTTCTATTAGACACGGCAACAACTTCATTTTTAATTTTGGTATTATATTTTGTAAAGTATTGGATAATATAAAATAATTGAAAAGAAAGAAAGAAAGGTCAAAGCCATAGCGGTGGTAATCTAAAGAGGGACTTTTACGTATATAAGTTTACAAACATCAAAATCAATACGGTGGATGGAGAGTTTTTTTTTTTATAGACATAGGATTTAGCACAAGTACCTCCAAGCCAGCGGCTCCGCCCTCTTTGAGCGGGTGCAGAGTGATAATGGTGAATGGTTTAACTAATACGTTGAACTCTTTATCTTTCAATCATTGGTTACTTGTATCAAAATAGTTTTGTATGTTTCTGTTTAGTTTGGAAATTAGTTTTGTACAGAATAAGGGTCACGAAAAAAAACATCGCATGATAACGTGTTGTAACACGCATTGTCACGTGTCATGCCTAACAACACCACCATGAAGCATTTGAAACGGTGTAGTCGCACCCCATGTCATTGCATGCCTTATAGAACATTGTATGTACTCCGTCCATCCTTATAGCTTGTTGCAACGTGGTCTTTCGGATACGTGGTAGTCAGTTGTCAACAACCTCTTCTAATGAGCATTCAGGAAGACACGTTGCAAAAGCAAGACAAAAGTTAAGATGGTGTTGCGATATGTACTACGAGCTTAACGCTGTTTGAGATAGCTTCGTTAGGGTTAAGCCTGAGAATCATAGCAAAGAAAGAATCGACGTCAGTCGTAGTCCGGGAGGTGGTTCCGGAACGAAGCTCCGACGGTCTAGTCGGTAATTAGATAAGAGAATTAGGGTTTAGTTTAAGGTAGAGAATGAGGCGATCCCTTCTTCTGGAGAAGAAGGCTTTCTTTTATACATGTTGTCGTGGGAGCATGTCCTGGACAGTACCTTTTGTCTTGTATGGGCCTACAGGACGTGGAGGCATCCTATTCACGAATCGTGCACTACTAGCGGTTATCTACTATTGTGGCAAGATTACCGGAGGGCAGCACTATGAGCACTACATTTATCACTCTGGGAAGCAGTTAGTATTGTTTTGGCTTGCTATAGACTGGAGTTTCTCGTTTCGAGTTGGACCTTTGTGCTAAAGCATCGGGGAATTAGGGTTTAGTTTAAGGTAGAGAATGAGGTGATCCCTTCTTCTAGAGAAGAAGGCTTTCTTTTATACATGTTGTCGTGGGAGCATGTCCCGGACAATACCTTTTGTCTTGTATGGGCCTACAGGACGTGGAGGCATCCTATTCGCGAATCGTGCACCACTAGCGGTTATCTACTATTGTTGCAAGATTACCGGAGGGCAGTGCTCTAAGCACTACACTTGTCACTCTGGGAAGCGGTTAGTAATGTTTTGGCTTGCTATAGGCTGGAGTTTCTCATTTTGATTTGTGTCACACCCCAAAACCGGAATGGCGGAAACGTTCGGGGGCGGAGGACGTCATGTTTAGTATCACAATACATGCATCATAGTAATCGAAGTAATGAACAACCATTTCATTAGAAAGAAAGTGTTTACAAAGTATGTGTTCACAAAACATAGAATACATATGCAAATAATAAAACAAGACTTGAAGCTATTATGCTCCATCTTCTTAAATTCCCAGTGCGCATACATGTCTACTAGTTTCCTGAGAATACAAGTTATTTTCAAAGAGTTGATCAGCATTTAAGCTGGTGAGTTCATAAGATTTTAGTGATGTAAGTAAGTTGTAAGTTATGTTTAGAAAAGTTCGTCTGTTCCTCCAGAAAATCCTATATTTTCGGCTTTGGTGAAAGATAAGTAAAAATGACTCGACAATCCTTTCTATGAGTACTAAGTGGATACGAGCTATATAAAACCCAGAGTAAACAAGCAATCGATTGTGTGTATCTGCCCTAAGCCCACAACCAAACAAGGAACAGGAAATGAGGCGGATGGCACACATCCCATTGGTTGTTAGATCCTTGTTGTATATAACCCTGGCGTATTCACTTGGTACTCACGAAGTTAACTTTAATAGTTCCTTTATATTTGATGAAAATATTCTTTAAGAAAACCCTTATTTCTTATAATAAAAAATTGTAACCACATTGGTTCCTTCTATAATCACTTAGTTTATACTAGCTATATATAATCTAATATCGAACAGAGAGTTAATTGTGTGGATCTACCCTAAGCCCACAACCAAACAAAGAACAGGGAATGAGGCGGAAAGCACACATCCAACTACCTATCGGATATTCATTATATATAACCTTGATGTATAGACTAAGGTATTATAGGATTAACCACCTACGGTCCTTTAAGTTATATTGGTTTAATAAAATGGATTAAACCCTTTACTGGTAAGTTTCTAGTTTTGTATACCAAAAGTTCTGATTTATAAAGTATGTTTTGTACTAGAAAACTCTGCATTGAATCAATGTCCTATGACCTGACCCATACCTAGTACCCCTTATGATGACTTAGTGTATATGGAACATATATATATATATATATATATATATATATATATATATATATATATATATATAGCTAAGATCGGATGGATAATAGGCTGGGTGAATCCGCTTTAAGCCCACAACCAAATAAGGAACAAGAAATGAAGTGTAAAGCACACATCCTACTACGTTTTGGACCCAATTAATATATATCCTTGAATGCATACACTAAGGAATCATAAAGTTAGCAGTATAGGTCGCTTTCTAATTAATGTACTAGACCCAATTGTTCTGTTTGTCGTTTGAAAAGATGTAAGTTTTCCCTAGTTTATAACTATCTTGACTCGAAAATAGTTTGCATTAACTTTCAAGTGGAACTGTCACAAAATGAAAGTAATGGGAAAATATAAGTACCCAGTTGTCTTTTGAATTGAAATCCTGGCGTACTGATTACATTAAAACATGTATGTTTTATTAAGGTCATAATGTGATGAATAGTACCCATACTATACGCTCTCCCAGCAAGAGATTATGGGGACCAAACGTGACTTCAGCAAACCAGTTGTTGAGCCGTGAAGTAGGCTCATATTAAAGTTATTTTATCATGTATACCCAATTTAACTATCACCTTTTGTTTAGAAAAATGAGTTAGTGATTCATTGGTATAATTAGATCCTGTAGTTTAGTATGTTCGTTATGTTATCATGTAGAGTGTATAGTATGTCTCTCTAATGTATTGTATCTACCTCCCTGTTTCTCTTTATAGTATGCTCTAGTATCTAGTATGAACTGAACCCCTAAACTATACCATTATAGTTTACTAGTGTTTTACATGAACTATTATTTGAAAAGACTTATTTTACTACTAAGTTATGCTCGTACTTTAAAATTTGAGTTTTGTTAAATTATAAAGTAACATAACTTTAAAAGAGTTTTTGAAATGTTTTGATTACTTATAAAAACGTGAGTAATCCTTTGAAATATGTTTAACAAACATTTACACAATTATCAAATGTGTTCAACTTGTAACCCCCCCCCCCCCCCTAAAAGCATTTAAAACAGTTTAAAAGATTGATTATAGGGGTATGAACTCACCTTATGTGGGTGATTCAAACGAATATGCGTGTAAGGATGAGAAGTTCCACGAATGAATTCCCGAAACACAAACGAGTCCTAATTGACATATATCACAAGTATTTGCATGAATATAGTGTTTATAAGCAACTAACACGCAAGGAAACACCCTTAGGGACTTGGACTAAGTGTTGGAATCACATGTGATTAATCAAAGGGTTGTTTAAGGCCACCAAATGGTGTTTCGGCCATGGAGTTTACGGTCGTAAACTCATGCTCAAACATGTATAAGAGCGTGTTTGAATGATAGGGAAACTTGAGGGACCATTGCTCTACACTAGGATGAGAAAAACCAACTTAATGGAAGGTGTTGAGATGTCTACGGCCACACCATAAAGTGTATGCCCATAAACTCACTAAATGGTCTTATTTTGGGCCTTAAAGGCAAGGAGTCTCGATGGTTCAAGTGTTCCAAGGGTTAGCAAGGGTCTAGAAGTGTTTAAGTCTCAAAACATTATAAATACAAGGGTTTACGGCCAAGGGAGATACTTCTGGCCGTAAACTCTCTTTGATGGTGAGTTTGAGGATGTTTCATGGCTATCATCTAGTGTTTAACAAGTACTACTAGGTGATAAGATGGAATACCCACACTTTTGAGGGCCTTTAATGAGTTTTTGGCCACCAAGAACAAGTGTGTGTTCTTGGTGAAAGTTAAAGATCTAGCCAAAAGATGTTTTCTGTGGATGAATCACTTACATTTTTGGAGAATATATATGAGGAACTTGATGATACTTGAGAGAGAAGTCAAGTGTTCTTGAGTTGGAAATGTAAGAATGAAAGAAAGTGAAGGAAGTGAGAAATGAGACCATAAGGGGGAGTTTACAGCCAGCCTTGAGTTTACGGCCATAAACTCAAGTTTCTTGGCCGTGAACTCCTTTTTGGTGGTCTTAAGGCTCGTATGTTGCACAATGTCTCTAGCAGCTACTTCCTACCACTCATTCCTTAAGTGTACCAGGCTTAAAACCCAATAAATTGACCCTTAACAAGGCTAGAAGGCAATAAATTTTTGGGTTGTCACATATCCCCCCGTTAGATGGAATTTCGTCCCGAAATTAGCTTTCTTAGCAGTACTACTGGGGTTGCGCTCCTCTGATTGGCAGAATATGCACTCGTAGACCTGGTAACTGTGCCCTAATGTCCATGATAGGATTCATACTTGGTCCATCTATCATTACCTTGTGTATAAAACGCGTGTATAGTTAGGATTAGTAAGACAATCGGATGTGCGACTCTGCCCCAGGTCCACAACCAAACAAGGAGCAGGAGATAGGGCGGAAGCACTCATACTAAATCTGTGTAATCATAATCATATATCACCCTCACGTATACACTGAATAGTAATAAGTGGGTTGTATTCGTCCTTAGCCTCTGTGCTCGAACTTAGTTTGATGGACGATTGGTATTTCTTTACGGTCTGTGGAGCATACGGCGACAAGGCTTCGGAGGACAAAGTACCATTCACATGAGTACTTCGGGGTTTAGAATACGAAAGACAAAACTGAGGTTTAGGTCGGACTATCGGTACGAATGACGAAGGTTTCGCGAACTGACGGTTAAGACGATAGAAACATATGAACATAGTATGGTGAGGACCACGCCAACTCATGACGAACGATAGAAACGAACTATTTACTGAACAAAAGTTTGGCCGATTTGAAAGAAACGTCTGTTATACGATGATGTACTCCTAGTGTGTTCGATAATGTACTCTTTGTAAATGTTCTAGTGCTTTCTGTTTTCCCCTTGATGTTAACACTTCTACGTATCGTACCGTGATGAGCGAGTACATACAATGAAAATGCTTTGATAACTAGTGTCGATACTTTATACTACGATCCTCTTTGGTACCACTATGATCACATGTCATATACAAGTTATGAATAATTAAGATGAATAAGACAGTCGACTGAGTAACTCTGCCTTAAATCCACAACTAAACAAGGAACAGGAATTAACGCGGAATCACCCACTCAAAATCTAGAAAATCTTAGTTGTGCACAACACTAATGTACATACTAAGCCATCATAGCTTCTCTGAACGGATCTTTTGGTTCTCTTGAATACTGTAACTTGTTTTAATAAGTGAGTTATGATAATTACGTTTAAGTGTTTTCCCCAAGTTTTAATCTTATATAAATATAAATTAATATTTAAAGTAATTACTATTTCGAAAACGTACCGCTGCTTGTTGGCGACTCCGGGATTGATTCTCCTGTGGTGATCATCAGAATTCTTCCATCCGCTCTTGAGTTCTTTTTTATCGGGAAATCCCTATGGTAGTGTCGAGTCTCACCACAGCCATAGCAGGCTTGGTTTTCTTCAACTCCAGGGATGGAGATCGGTTGAGTCAGTGCCCCGAAGAAACGAACTGTATGTCCCTTTCTGTGGCAGTTCAGACACTGCATTTCCTGGCATAGTCCGGTGTGGTGATAGTTACACTTTCCACACTTCGGGAGGGTTCCAGCATAGCGATTGGTAGGTGCTGGAGCAGCAAGAATTGTAGCGGCGTACATAGTACTCGTTTGTTGCTCTTGCGGGGGTTCCTGTGTTATTCGCTTCTTCTTCCTCTTGTTCCCTGACTTCCGTTTATAGTCCTCTTCCTTTGATAGCTCAGGAACGAGGACTTTTATGCCATGGTGGACTCTATGGTCAATGAGCCGATGAGCCAGGCGCTTGGCGCTATCGAATGTGGCTAGGTTAGAAGACAGTACATCTCTTTCGATCGGGGCAGTTAGACCCTAGATGTATCTTTCTATCTTCTTGCTCTCTGCGGTAACCATCCCGGGGCATAGTGCTTCCAGATCGCTAAATCTGTCAGTGTAGGCCACTATGTCTGAGCCGACCATCGTGAGCTCCAACAGTTCTTGTTCCAGCTTTTGAATTTCTCCCAACGGGCAATATTCTTCCCGCATTAACACTTTTAGGTTCTCTTAACCTATTGAGTTAGCCACTGATAGGGACTGTGACTTAACATGACTATTCCACCATCTTAGGGCTCTGTCGGAGAAGGTGCAGGCAACAAACTTCACTTTGCTCCCTTCCGGACACGAACAGATTGCGAAGACCGAATCTATTTTCTTGAACCATCGCATCAAAGCAATGACTCCACCAATTCCATTAAAGGAATTGGGTTTGCAATTCATGAAGTCCTTATACGAACACTCCCTTGGGTATCCGTGAGAATATCTGGGGTTTGTTAAGTGGGTACTGCTACCAGATCCGAAGGTACCACTTTCGCCGAAGTGAGCTAGAGCAGTTGCCACTGCGGAGGATATCGCTGCTTGGAGAGTAGCAAGGTCGAATTTTGGCGGAGGAAGTGGCGGTTGAGTTGGAGTTATCGGAGTAGTGCATTTGTTTGATCTGCGAGGAGGCATCTTTGCTAAAAGAACACAAAGATGAGACAGGAATAAGTCTATAGCAGTGGGTAAAAGCTGAAAGTTGAAAGACAAGGTTACCCTAGTTCTAAGTGTATCGGGTCCTGACTTCATAGGGTTCTGGAAACGATTCATAAAAGAGTCTACACCTACTAAACTTTATGAATTAGAAATGGCTATCCTCAAATGAATATTTGTGACCTGAATAACAATTACCAGTTGCATGTAAAGAAAATAATCCTAACACATAGGGTGAGTAGTGTTTCCACTAACTCATTAAGTTAACCAAGATTATTATTTATTAGTGTGACGTATTAAGGCGTTTTGGTTACTTTGGTTGATTCTTCTTTGAAAAATACTCATGAACTTGCCCTCGTTCCTCCTTGACTCCTCTGTTGACTGCTATGAGGAAGTGGTTACATCTATCTGGGTTTTTCGTGCGAGAATGGAAGTATCTAAAGAATCTATGAGATTTAAATGAAACATTTTGGGGTGATCCTTACAGAGTCCTTCTATAACTGCACAATGTATAGAAGTTGTAAATAATTTAAGATTAAATAGACCTTCAAATAAGTGATCCTACTCCAAAACCACAACCAAACAAGGAACAGGTAGTGAAGCGTAGATCAAAAATTATAATTCTATAAAATCTCAATTATAAAAAACCTTGGGAGTATACATTGCAAGATCATAGACCTATCTGTAAGGGTCTTTTAAGTTATCACATAAGTTATTTATATAATGCCTAAAATACTCCTATAGTATTTTAATGTAATGTATTTGGTATGTTTTAAACTTGTTATCGTGTTATAGTAACATAAAATACTATCATAGTATCTTATCCTTATGTTCTGATCTAGAATTTCTTTGAATAGAGTTAGGTAAGTTCTAAGACTGTTTCAACACCCCATCACTCCCAAATACACGTCGGTCACATCTCGAATGAATATAGTTGATCTGGCTATATTTATCCTAGTTGTGATTACATAACTGTCCAGGTTTGACCGCAATGTTCAACCTTTAAATACTTATGTTCTGTTCTTCTTGTGATACTTGTTCTAGTATGTATATGTGTACTAAGCACGTAGGTATTGTTTTAAAAGGTATTGCTATATTCTTAAAATATATTATTATCTAGAGCACTTAATCCCCATTGTATTTATAGTGATATATCTTTTATCGGTTGATATACTTAGTTCACTATAAACAATGCTCTAATACCAATCTGTCACACCCCAAAACCCGAACGGCGGAAACGTTTGGGGGTGAAGGATGTCATGTTTAGTATCACAAGACATGCATCATTGTAATCGAACTAATGAACAACCATTTCATTAGAAAGAAAGTGTTTACAAAGTATGTGTTCACAAAATATAGAATACATATGCAAATAACAAAACAAAACTTGAAGCTATTATGCTCCATCTTCTGAATTCCCAATGCACGTACCTGTCTACTAGTTTCCTGAGAATAGAAGTTATTTTGAAAGAGTTTATCAGCATTTAAGCTGGAGAGTTCATAAGATTTTAGTGATGTAAGTAAATTGTAAGAAAGTTGTAGTAAGTTGTAAGTTATGTTTAGAAAAGTTCGCCTGTTCCTCCAGAAAATCCTATATTTCCTGCTTTGATGAAAGATAAGTAAAAATGACTCTACAACCCTTTCTATGAGTACTAAGTGGATACGAGCTATATAAAACCTAGAGTAAACAAGCAATCAATTGTGTGTATCTGCCCTAAGCCCATAACCAAACAAGGAATAGAAAATGAGGTGGATGGCAGACGTCCCATTCGTTCTTAGATCCTTGTTGTATATAACCCTGGCGTAATCACTTGGTACTCACGAAGTTAACTTTAATAGTTCCTTTATATTTGATGAAAATATTTTTTAAGAAAACCCTTATTTCTTATAATAAAAAATTGTAACCACATTGGTTCCTTCTATAATCACTTAGTTTATACTAGCTATATATAATCTAATATCGAACAGAGATTTAATTGTGTGGATCTACCCTAAGCCCACAACCAAACAAGGAACAGGGAATGAGGCGGAAAGCACACATCCAACTACCTATCATATATTAATTATATATAACCTTGATGTATAGACTAAGGTATTATAGGATTAACCACCTAAGGTCCTTTAAGTTATATCGGTTTAAAAAACGGATTAAACCCTTTACTGGTAAGTTTCTAGTTTTGTATACCAAAAGTTCTGATTTAAAAAGTATATTTTGTACTAGAAACTCTACACTGAATTAGTATCCTATGACCTGACCCATACCTGGTACCCTTTATGATGACTTAGTGTATACGGAACATATATATATATATATATATATATATATATATATATATATATATATATAAGATCAAATGGATAATAGGTTGGGTGAATCCGCTCTAAGCCCACAACCAAACAAGGAACATGAAATGAAGCGGAAAGCACACATCCTACTACCTGTCGGACCCGATTAATATATATCCCTGAATGCATACACTAAGGAATCATAAAGTTAGCAGTATAGGTCCTTTTCTACTGAATGCACTAGACTCAATTGTTCTGTTTGTCGTTTGAAAAGAGGTTAGTTTTCCCTAGTTTATAACTATCTTGACTCGAAAATAGTTTGCATTAACTTTCAAGTGGAACTATCACAAAATGAAAGTAATGGGAAAATATAAGTACCCAGTTGTCTTTTGAATGGACATCCTGACATACTGATTACATTAAAACATGTATGTTTTATTAAGGTCATAATGTGATGAATAGTACCCATACTATACGCTCTCCCGGCAAGAGATTTTAGGGACCAAACGTGACTTCAGCAAACCAGTTGTTGAGCCGTGAAGTAGGCTCACAATAAAGTTATACGATCATGTATACCCAATTTAACTATCACCTTTTGTTTAGAACAATGAGTTAATGATTCATTGGTATAATTAGATCCTGTAGTTGTTCTATGCTATAGCATCTTAGTATCTTCGTTCTGTTATCATGTAGAGTGTATAGTATGTCACTGTGATGTATTGTATCTACGTACCTATTTCTCTTTATAGTATGCTCTAGTATCTAGCATGAACTGAACCCCTAAACTATACCCCTTATAGTTTACTAGTGTTTTACTTGAACTATTATTTGAAAAGACTCATTTTTACTACTAAGTTATGCTTGTACTTTAAAAACGGAGTTTTGTTAAGCATAAAGTTACATAACTTTAGAAGAGATTTTGAAATGTTTTGTTTACTTATAAAAACTTGAGCAATCCTTTGAAAGATGTTTAACAAGCATTTAGACATTTATCAATTGTGTTCAACTTGTATTCCCCCCCCCCCCCTAAAAGCATTTAAAACAATTTAAAAGATTGTTTATAAGGGTATGAACTCACCTTATGTGGGTGATTCAAGCGATTATGCATGTAAGGATGATAAGTTTCACGCATGAAGTCCCGAAACACAAAAGAGTCCTAATTGACATATATCACAAGTTTTTGCATGAATATAGTGTTTATAAGCAACTAACATGCAAGAAAACACCCTTACGGACTTGGACTAAGTGTTGAAATCACATGTGATTGATCAAAGGGATGTTTAAGGCCACCAAATGGTGTTTACGACCATGGGTTTATGGACATGGAGTTTATGGTCGTAAACTCATGCTCAAACGTGTATAAGATGGTGTTTGAATGCTAGGGAAACTTAAGGGACTATTTCTCTACACAAGGATGAGAAATACCAACTTAATGGAAGGTGATGAGGTGTTTACGGCCACACCATAAAGTATATGGCCGTAAACTCACCAAATGGTTTTATTTTAGGTCTTAAAGGCAAGGAGTTTCAATGGTTCAAGTGTTCCAAGGGTTAGCAAGGGTCTAGAAGTGTTTAAGGCTCAAAACATGACAAATACAAGGGTTTACGGCCAAGGGAGATACTTCTGGCCGTAAACTCTCTTTGATGTTGAGTTTGATGATGTTTCGACGCAATGATCTAGTGTTTAACATGTACTGCTTGGTGATAAGATGGAATACTCACACTTTTGAGTGCCTTAATAAGTTTTTGGCCACCAAGAACAAGTGTGTGTTCTCGGTGTTCTTGGTGAAAGTTGAAGATCTACCCAAAAGATGTTTTCCATGGATGAATCATGAGAATAAGGCATGATTAGGAAGGATAACAAAAACTAGAGGGAAGAATCACTTACATTTTTGGAGGATCTAGATGAGGAACTTGATGATACTTGAGAGAGAAGTCAAGTGTTCTTGAGTTGGAAATGTAAGAATGAAAGAAAGTGAAGGAAGTGAGAAATGAGACCATAAGGGGGAGTTTACAACCAGCCTTGAGTTTATGGACGTAAACTCAAGTGTCTTGGCCGTGAACTCCTTTTTGGTGGTCTTAAGGCTCGGATGTTGCACAGTGTCTCTAGCAGGTACTTCTTACCACTCATTCCTTAAGTGTACCAGGCTTAAAACCCAATGGAATGACCCTTAACAAGGATAGAAGGCAATAAATTTTTGGTTTGTCACAAGTTGGACCATGGTGCTAGAGCATCGGGTTCTAAGTACAAGTTCCTGAAGGAGATGGTCCGAGCCTAGCACTTATGATGGGTAGCGACCGTCAGCTAGGTCGTCCTTTAGATAACCGTCTTGTTATCTTTAACGTATTCCTAAAGGGATATGTTACCTAGGCTAGTAAACGTCAGCGTTAGCTTGTGGTAGCTAAGTTGTTCTATGTTAGATCAAGACATCTGTTCAGCGGAGATGGCTATGACATTCACTGATGTGACGGACCATTCTGCACAGATGGTTTCATCATTGTAACTTTTTGGATTTTCCGCCTTGCGTTTCATACTTCCCTTAACAAGGATGGTTTTCTTTTCTTCGCTCTCCTCTTCTTCAACTGCCTCTTCTTTCTCTTTTCTTCTTACTCTTTCTCCTTACTCTTGTTATCAGTAAATAATTACAACGTTGAGCACCGAGATCGAGCCTACATCAAGTAGGTTTGATACCCTACAAGCCCGTTTTGGCTTTCTTCCTGAGCACAGGGTGAAATATCCTTGAAAATGGGCAATCATTTCTCGGCCACCGGAAGGCCAGGTCGGAGTCCCCATCTCGATATTCGAGGCAGGTCTACGGCTGTCGACAACTGACTTTTTTGATGAGATCATGCGCCAATATGGCTACTCTATGGACGATCTAACTTCTAATGTCATTAACACAATAGTTGGTTTTAAGATGACCTATCGAGCCTTGGGGGTGCTTCCTCAATTTTGGGCTTTCAAGTACTACTTCAACTCCTCTACCCAGTCTGGCGTGCATACTTTCTCTCTGTGGTAGGGCGTCCATGCATGCATCATAAACTAGAAGGCCCCTAAGAAGAATTAGCAAGATAAATGGTTATGGGTGTATCATAACTTGGTCGGTTTTGGCTATCCTCGCAGAACCACTTTCTCCGACCGAACGCCTCAACTTTGGAGTGCTAATGAGACTGTGGTGCAAGCGCTAAGGACCATTTCTTTTAATTGGGAGGAGTGGGAGGACTATATGTTGGCTGCAGTCGGTATGAGCGCCGCCTGGAGGGAACTTGGGAAGATGTCCCAGTTCTTCATGGAGATGGATGCTAAGTATGCATCTCCTCCCCCCCCCCCCCTTCATATATATATAGACAGGGTGAAGTCAGGGTCTTTTCCGATTCCCTTATGTATGTGATTTGTTTTTTACTGCAGTTCACGAGAGGATCATTCCTTTCGAGATGGTCTTGCGGGGCAGATTCCATGGCAACTGAAGTGTCGGGAAGTGCCCTTAGTAGAGATACTTCCTCCACCACTGAAGTGTCGAGAAGTGCCCTTAGTCGGGAAGCTGACCAAGAGTTGGTTGACGTGCCTGTTAAGGGGGTTTCTCGTTACGATCCTGTCACTCCTGATCTAGAGGACGACCCATCAAAAGAGGTGGAGACTGGAGGGAGCCGCTCTACTACCAAATGGTAGTTCACCTGGTTAGACTCCTTGCTTACTGAAGGCACCAGTACTAGCATTGTTGACATGCGCCTTTGTAAGAAATGATACGTGAACTTCCTGTTGAGGGATTCAGATGTGGTTGTGGACATTCCCGATGATGACGCTCTGAAACTATTAGACGGAACGAATGAAGAGATGGATGAGCTACCTCGTGAACCCAAGAAAGAGTTGGGGGATGTTACCAACCTCGGGTAAGGTGTCTCTGGGAAAGAGTTGGAGGGTAGGTTTCAAATGGCTCCTGATTTTGCCTCGCCTTCAATAAGGGATACTACTATTATAAGATCTTCTTCTCTGCCTTTGGCAGTCCCTGACATCTATATCCTGGAGTGGGGTCTCACTCGAGAGTCGTTTCTTATATAACATCTTCTTGTGTATAATTAGGGTCATCATGCATTCCTTCCTACTACCATTAAAGCCTTCGCGCTCCTCTCCAACTCTCGTATGTCCAACGGTCTTAAGTATGCGGCAGCTCAGGTTGCTTTTACCTGGTGGCCGCCGCTCGGTGCCTCCGCCAGGTTAATTCGGATCTAGTAGAGCTTACCTCTATTACAGCCAAGTGGGGTGAGTTAAGGATGAAATTTTTGGGGATGGAGGAGGAGAATCGAAAATTTGAGGAGCGTTATGACCTCTTGGCCGGGGAGAAGGCATCCATGGGGGAGCAGGTGGCAAATTTGGATAAGTCGTTGGAGCGATTTTCCAAGTGGATTGAAGCCTTAGTAGAGGAGGAGAAGAAGGTGTTGGAGGTCCAAGTGGAGGAACAATGTGGCCAGTTGTAGGCGGGGGAGCTAAGAAAGAAGGTTGCAGAGGATAACGTGATGTGGCTGCTCCAGATGGGTGTTGTCCAGGTGGGGGACAAGGTTGTTGAGAGCGTTGGGTTCTTGCTTAGAGTTAGGTGGATGAAAGCAGCATGTGTGGTTGTTAGTGTAGAAGGAGGTAAACAAGTAGTGAGGGAACAGGTGGATTCTAGGAAGTTCGATCCTAGGGAGTTGAGCATCATCATGGAGCTAACCTAGGCAATGCATGCCTTTATGGAGGCTTTTATAGAGATGGGCTTCGCCTTCGTATCTCTGCATGGGTGAGCTCGACCTAGGAGGCCTCCACCAAATATGCAATGATCCCAATGCCGAGGAGGCTCCTCCATAACATGATCCCTCCATAGATAGCGCCTCTCTGATTCACTTGGTCAGTGATCCTTCCATCCTCCTGGATTGTCTATGTATGAAACAATGTTTGCATTTTCTTGATGTTCCAGAGACGACATCTCAAAGACAATATTGTTAATCGTTGTTTGGCCATACATGGCTCTTTGAAGTCTAGGAGTTATCCGACATAATAATTTTTTTGTCTTTTGATGATACAGTTACTTCTGTTTTCTACAATTCTTTTGCTTTTAATCCCAGGTGGTTCATGTTAGCCACCAGGGTACATATTCCCTTACTTCTCCTTATTTAGGCAATTCATCCACCAGGTTTATGTTTTCCTTGGGGGGTCGACTCAAGACAACTCTTTCTTGTTTCATAAGGAATTAGGTCTTTCTTCTTGATGGGTAGATGTTTGTTTTGTATTGGTGATTTATCCATGTTACTTGATTTTCCCAACTTCTGACTTTAGGACTCACATTTGTTTAGAGTCCTTTGGGCTTATCTGAAGCTCAAGCTAAGAGCTTGGAATTATCCGTTTATTTGGGTAATAGACCATTGTTCCTAGATTGGGGCTTTTGTATAGTTTTTTTGAGTTAGGGTATCCTTTTAGCTAAAGTTTATTAATTACCCTTTTGGTACTTTGTTCTATGTCCTGGGCCTTGGAGGGTGGCACTCCATCCCTAATCATCTAAGTCAAGTCGAGATCATCACCTTGAGGCATTTAGGATATATATATATATATATATATATATATATATATATATATATATATATATATTGTTTCAAGGGAAAGGTTATGAGCCTTTGAAGCCTTTATTCAGGTCATGGTCGAGAGTTGTGGCCTTTTGGGTTGAATTTACATGTTTAGGGAAAGGTTATGAGCTTTTGAAGCCTATGGTTTCATTCTTACAACGGTTTCACTCAAATGATGTGGATGATCAGTCCTTGTTACCAGTTCGTAAATGTGTATGACCTCTTGTTTAAATGGTACCATGATTGGATAGTAAAAAACGTTCTAATATTTTTTATAGTCAATTTTTGTTACTTCTATGATAATGTTTTAGAAACATCTATTTTGTTTGGTGAGTAAAGAAAGAGACATGACTACATCATAGTGTAAGCCAAGGCCTAACTCTTCGTCTGGCTTGTTGGGGTGTGATTATCCATTCGGAGTTTGATCACATTACCTATGCCTTTTATGTGCCTTGTCTGGAGCTTTCTCCACGCTCAAGGGATGGTGGTGCCAACTGCACGCACTTTGGGTCTAGGGAGTGACTCCTTTGTCCTGAACTCTTGGGATGCAAATTCCATCTTAGTGTGCATTTGTGGTCCTACTCGTGCATTCCCTAGCGACACTCAGCTTGCTTTAGGGTCATGTGTGGCTAGACCCATACTTTTTCGAGCCTTGTCTCCTTTTTTGGAGCATTCCACTCGCATGCACCAAGTTTAGTGATTTTTTGCATTTTCCCTATGGGAAGCTTGGCAGAGTCTATCGGTCTCATGTTTCTTGTTAAGTATGTTCATTTTTGGACATTACTTCGTCTTGCTGGTGTCTACACCAAAGTTTGGCACTCGTAATGGCCTATTTGCAATCCCAAGTGGTGATATTGCTTTTGTACCTCGTGTCAGATGTAAGGGTACTTCTCTGACATCAGTTCCTAGGGCCAGGCAATGTAGCTGAGACGTTGGTGGTGGTTCTACGATCTAGGGTTTGTTCGATCATGATGGATGATTGACTCTTATCCGCTTAACAAAATGGATGGTGGTGACTAGAGAGATTTTGGCTCCTCCTGGGGTGACGAGGGTAGCCCAATAACGTCAATACCCCATTGATCGGCTGGCCAATGGCTATTGATTATAGTCGTGACATGTTGGTTTTTAGAATCTATGAGAACTTGGTATCCTGGGAATTCCTCAACAACATTTTCCAAGAGCTCGATCACTTCTGTAAGGGCATTGGGCCGGCATGCTCCTGGGTGAAGCATCCTTCCGAAGATGATTCCCTGGCCTCCTCATGCTCTAGTTTTGCTTACCTGATTCCTTTCTAAGTGCAAGTGTCTTTCTTTTCCCGGTTGAGCTTTCCATATTACAAATCGCACAACCTTGGCGTTGGCCTTCTTGTCATATGGGAGATCACTTGGAAGAGACTCGCGCGAAAAGTGATCTAGCGAACATTTGAGTCGATTGGAGATTTCCATGGCATTGGTGATCTGTTTTTTGTTGATGTCTCTTCTCTGGAGGGCTTCATTCGGTACCTTCTTAATTTGGTGGTCGAAGGATGCTGAGGGAAACATGTTCAAAGCGTTGGTACTTATGACTTCCTCTCAGGGGTATGTTTCACCTTAAAATACCTACTCAATCATGTCAATTCTTGCTCCGTGTTTTGGTAACTTTGGCTCTTCTAATCTTTGGCCTTGTAGGTGACATCAACCTCGTTGGTGGTAAATAGAGACTCACCGATTGTCGGATAGTGTTCTACTCCAACTTCCTGTGTCTGGAAGAGGTCTGTTCCAAGTCCTTCTTTGTTTGTTATTTCATTTTCTGTGAGGGGATTTTAAATCATGATTTGATTCAAGGAAAATTCTATTTGGCCATACAACGATTGGCCTTTCATATCCTTGAGAATGAACTTGCCTAGTCCTGGCGTCGTTTGCATTTTTTCTGGGGTTTGAGAAATTCTTTTGGTGTCTCAGAGCAACACTATCTCGCTTAGGTCAAGGAAGCTAATGTGTTTCCTCTATAACTTGTTGTGCTTTCTTTCCGTCATTCATTTTGCGACCCACCTAGGGGAGATTTATTCCTAGGAGGTACTTGTACCTACTGACCTTCGGCTCCAGGCTTTGCTATCTTTCACTTCTCTCCTACTTGCCCCTTTTTGTTCTTCATCTAAGGTTTGTACTAGCTCTGAGGAAGCGAGGTTTTGATCGCGACAACGTACACGCAAGCTAGTGGCAACGATAGTGGTCGATCTATTGCTTGTGCTAAACTTCACGGTGTTGTGGATTGTTGATGGTATGGCCCACAATTGGAATAACACTGGTCGCCCGAGCAAGACGTCGTGC
Source organism: Lactuca saligna (assembly GCF_052625555.1). NCBI lineage: Eukaryota > Viridiplantae > Streptophyta > Magnoliopsida > Asterales > Asteraceae > Lactuca > Lactuca saligna. The sequence continues at coordinate 8,378,945 of NC_136424.1, forward strand.
TCTATCGGTGGCGTACTACTGAGAACTTTATCATACATGTGACCCTGTCTCTCCCATCATGACTAGTTATAGTAAGAGGGAGATGTATGGTACCTGGTGGCCTTAAATTATGCCCCTTAAACGCTACGAGTGGGCTAGCGATCGGAGGTGCTAAAACTTCCTTCCAGGAGGTTGGAAATTGTTGGAAATAGTGCTCATAAAGGATGTCAGTACCAGTGTTGTTGTCTATATAGACACAGTTTATTTGTATTTGATCTCTGCAAGCATATATCAATAGTGGATCCCGAGGGTTTTAGTCTGTCATCCTCGGATCTTTTGCTAAGAAGTTGATATTGAGGATGTTTTTAGGCAGTACCTTGATGTCATTGTCTCTTTCACAGAACTTGCTTCTATCGTAGGGTATCACGATGGTGAAGATTTACTCCTTGACCTAGCGTTTGTCGGCATTCTTCCAAGCTCGAGTGTCCCGTTGGTTAGCATCGATCTCGGTTCTCAAGTCCCTTGAGATATCGGAGAGGTTTCCTATTAGCTGTTTTTCTTCAACTTTTTTCCTCACCAACATGCACTCCCCATTATCATGAGTTTTGCTCTTGTGATAATCAAAGGACTTCTCTTTCTCTTTGTCAACCTTTTAAGGTGTTTTCTCAATGGCATGCACCTTATTTTGATGGTTTTGGGGGTCATCATTACTAAATAGATGAAATCTACAGGATGTGTGCCTCGAGTGTCGGTTGTGCTTGTCATGGCTCCTGTCATGGTCGCCTCGGTAGTTGGGGATGATCGGGAGTTTGCTTCTTCTTGCTTGATGTATGCATTTGCAGCAACCTTTAGGTTATCCTCCTTCCATACATATCCCTCGATCTACCTGAGGTATTTCTCGACTCTATATCCGAGCTCGTTTTTCAACTGAGGTACCTTCCCTTGCATCTTCTTTGAAAAAGAGTTAGGGAGTAAACCTTGGGCGAAAGTTCATGTTACAAGGAACTCTTCATGACCCGGGATGTTAAGCGTCGCCAGATTGAATCTATCGTAATATGCCTGTATTGATTCTCCTTCTTTTTTCTTTCTTGCCATTATGGAGTTTTCATCTCCCTTTTCCTTTGTTAGTTGCATGAATTTTTTGAGAAAAAGGTATCGTAACTGCTCGAAACTTGAGATGATGCTAGTTTGCAGTGCCTTGAACCATTTTCAGCGTTTCCAGATAACGTAATAAGGAAATACATGCACATGAATTGATTATCCATCCACAGCGATGTCATCGTCCACTCAAATGTGTCGATATGCTTATCGAGGTCGATTGTAATGTCATACTTGGGGATGTTAGGTATAATTGTCGAGTGTGGGATCTCATACTACAAGAGCTCTTGGCAAGAAGTAGAGCTTGTGCTTCTCATTGGGTTTTCCACGCATGAGTATGGAAAACCACCATACATCATAAATTCTTGAGCATACTACGTGTTCCCATACGCTTGGTTATACATCATTGCATGTGAGATGTATGGATACTGCTGGGGGGATCAATTGCATGCTCAGTTGTAGTTGTGAACCCGATTCCAGCTACTAGAACATGTTTAGATTTGACCCTTGAGGTGATGAGAATAGGTATTGCATTTTTGTGCCGATGAAAATTCGGAGTTGGATTCTTGCGACGAAGGTGTTTGGGGGATGGATCTATGTGACTATTGGAAATAAGGGTTAAACACCGAGGGTTATTGAGTGAAAAAAAGAATGTGCGACATTACTACTACAAGAGAGAACTGATAGCTTGACATTAAGTATTGTATGGAGGACAGTATGGTCCCTGGGGTCTAAGTGTTCTTCCCCACTTGCTGCAGTAGTGATTACGGCTGAGAAACCACTAGTTGTGACTATTAAGTCGACAGTTGTGGCTGCTAGGTCGGTGGTTGTGACTATTGAGTCGTTGTCAACCGAGGTGTTGCAGCCATGGTTGTAACTGGTTGCTCTATTATGACGGGTGAAGGTCACCATACGGCAGTGATTGCTGCCGATGTGGTTCCCATTATCGAACTTGATGTTTTTTGTTGTTGGCATATGGGTGGAGGCTTTTCTGTTTGATGCAGATGGGTATGTGCCATCAAGAAATGGTATTGATCTAAATGGACTCGTTTCTCCTCTGTCGGTCACCGTAGGTTCCTTTCCCGTCATCGCTAACGTCTAGGGTGGTATCAAGATTGTGTAAGTCTAAGTACACACCCGGATGGCACCAAATGTTGTGATATGTACTCCAAGATTAACGCCATTTGTGGATAGCTTCGTCTAGGTTAAGCCTGGGAATCATAACACAGAAAGAACCGGTGTCAGTCATCATCAGGGAGGTGGTCCTGGAACGAAGCTACGACGGTCTAGTCGATAATTAGATGAGAGAATTAGGGTTTAGTTTAATGTAGAGAATGAGGAGATCCCTTCTTTTGGATAAGAAGGGTTTCTTTTATACCTTTTTTCATGGGAGCATGTCCTCGACAATACCTTTTGTCTTGTCTGGACCGACAGCACGTGGAAGCGTCCTATTGGCGGATCCTGCACTAGTAGTGGTTATCTACTATTGGTCCAGGATTATCGTAGGGTAGTGCTCTAAGCGCTATACTTTTCACTGAGGGTAGCAATTAGTACTATTTTTTCTTGCTAAAGATTGGAGTTTCTCATTCTGAGTTGGACCTTGGCGCTAGAGAGTCGAGGTCTAAGTGCGAGGTCGCGAGGGCAAGGCCCCGGGCCTAGCACTTATGTTGGGTAATGACCGTCAGCTAGGTCGTCTATTAGATAACCATCTCGCTATCTTTAACATATTCTTAGGGGGGTACGTTAACAATTAGAAATCCATATCGAGGGTTGGACCACGGTATTGCTCTCAGATGTCTAAATTAGATGTCGGTTGAAGCTATGAATGAAATTGCAAAGGTTCCTCCTTCTGAAAACCTTACCTTGTTAGTGTCTCTTCGAATTCTTTTATAGAAATCTCCATATTCTTTGTTGCAAGGTTTTACCCAGTTGCTTGCATTAACTGGGAAAAGAAATCTAGATTGTTTGTACTACTTTGTATTTTATTATTTCTAAGATACTTACTTGTGCACGACGCCTAGGATATATCTTATTACTCATCTTTTTCTCATTATATTTTTATTTTGCCTTGTGTGTGACTTATTTTGAACATCTATACTTTTTTGTTTATAAACCAAACTGATGTGACCGGTCCGATATCAATCTGGTGGGCCGAGCAGATGTACTTTTGTCGTTTTGAAAACCAATCTGCTTTGACTGGGTCGGTATCGATCTGGTGGGTCAGCCCGGATACACCTTTAAGTCCCCTAGTCTGAACAGTAAAAAAATTGTGCTAAAATTTATTTTTCTTTCAGACTTGTAAATCTTTCTTGATAAGAGAAACGTCCCATGTGTGATAAGTGTATACTTCATTAAATGTTTCTACTGTCAGTTAGTCACGTCGGTTTATTTGATTGGATTTTCGAATTAATGCTTTAACCGGTTTCTTCTTTTATATAATGGTTAATCACCATTTTAGATCAATATGTTCTTGAGTACCAGCTTTCTTTTTTACATGGTGTTTCCCATCCTTCCCCGTCTTCGTGCATTCTTTAGTCCTATGTTGGTAAGGTGTGGTGTTACCTTAGGCATCTCGTGTGTGGATTAACGTTTCCTCCAACATCGTTCTATAAGAGGTGTTATGCGTTTATGGAATCCACCCAATTTAGCTTTACCCTATTATTGTTTCGAAGCTTATTACCTTTGAATCTTTTTGTGTATCCTCTCGTATTCCTCTACATTTGTTATTATTTCGATATTTTTATCTTTTGAAAAAGTGGGGGGGGGGGGTTGTATTTCTCTCTTTCTCACGATCTTCCTTGTACCAAAGGTGGATGGAAAATCAAGTTTTTTTGGGTAGATTCAAGTAGCATTTTCCTCCCTAATTTTCTTGGACATTTGTCCAATTTGGACGATGAAGTTCCATTGATAGTGGACTTATGTAGATATCTTCCTTTGTTTCCTCATTACTGCATAAAGAGGTCCTTTTTCCCTGAGGTAGTGTTGGCTTTGTGTCTTATAAGCCCGATTTGGAAAGCTCGAAAGCAACTATCAATGTTATCAGTCAATCACCCAGATTATTAATTAATGTCCTATATTTCCTAATTTGGTAGTGTATCGTTACTTCCTATTCCTAATTTCACCTAAAATAATTGTTGTTCTCTTGTTTTCTTTTTGTGCATGTAATGTTGTAGGAAAGAGTAAATGCACTTTCAATTTGTCTACTTCTATCTCCGGTGAGATATCCCCTTGAGATATCATGTTGGAAAACATGATTTCTGATAAAGGGTCGGATTGGTAGTTTGTCTATCCGGGTCACCTCTGCAGCTAGCTGGATTCAGGTCAGATGTGTTTTTGATCGAACAATTTGTAGCTACTTCATTGATTTCCTCGGTCGACACCCTGCTACTTGTTCCTTCATCTCCGGGTCTTGACATCATTCTCTTATCGGTTCCTACTACATCATGTAAGCACAAACGTTCGCCGACACCTTACCAAATTGAAGATTTTCTATGTGAAGTGATGATGTCGCCTGTCTCCTTGACCCACTCTTTGCCTGATCGTCAGCTTCCCAGTGTTGTTGATGTTAAAAAAAATATATTAATATCATTATTTTTTTCTTTTCCTTCTGTTGTTTTCAGTTCTTAGCTTTCATTTCATGTTGTAGGGACTTCCGCTTCCTGCTTTATGATACAAAAAGAATTGGATGTGTAGAACAATAAATAAGATCGAAAGATTCTATAATAATGGAGTGAATCAAAGACAAGAATAATAAAGATCAAATGTGTGGCGAATGCTTTGATTAAACAACTCTAGAAGAGTTCTCAAGAACTTCTATATAAGATTGTACAAATGGCTATCAAGGTTGCTAAAGTGTAAAAAGCATTAACCCTAATGTTACATGCAAGCACTATATATAGGCTAATACTAGAAAGCAAAAAAAGAGAATGGATAGGCCCATCTTGAAATAAACAAACATATACAAGACATATTTGACACAACATCAATAAGCATAATAATCTCCCCCTGTGTGTCAAATTCTGAAGGAGATTTGTCATTTTTGTCTTTTTGTTCATCTTTAGAAACAATGTTGAACAGTGAAATCCAGTCAAAAGGATTCATGAAAGGTAAGTCCTCCAGAGTGAACTCATCCAATACTTTATCAGAACCACAAAATCCCTTTAACTTGACGTTCACAAAATCTTCAGTTGACACCGGCGAGCAAACCTTTACTCCCACAATCTTCTTTAAACTCCAAGTCAGACACTGAGGCTTGGCATGTTTTAAATAAAAATCAAAGAGCCTCTGATTTACTGCCTTGTTAGAAAGTTGAGCCTTTCAATCTTGTCAAAACACCAAAACAAAAAGGCCCGAGGAGTGATAGGAAAATCAAACTGAGATTCCACTCTGTTATTTAGATCGAAAGAAACGGAAGGCTCAAGCCAATACACACTCGGATTTTCAATAGCCTCATTCTAAATTCTTTTCATAGACCAAGGAGGGAACATAGACTTTTGATTCTCAAGGGTAACCTTTGCAATTTTCTCTTCAGCCTCTTGAGCTTCTAACTCCTTCCGAATCTTCATAAGATTATCGAGTTCCTTGTCTCTCTTCTTTCTTAGAAGCATCTCACCTTCATAAAGTTCTTCTTCTTCTTCACCATAAGTTTCTCTTTCCCATTGTGTGATGCAGAAGCTTCATTACCGTTCAGATCATCAATTATTGGTTTTTGCTCAATCGAAGCTACCACAACGACCCATAATAAACGATAACAACCAAAAAAAACCACATGCAATTACTGAAGTTGCAACGAATGCAAAACCCCAAAAAGATTACCACAAAGAAATCGGTCGATTCTAAGTTGAAAAGCGGAATAGGAAAAGTCGATTTCGTGTAGAATTTGTAGAACTTGTAAAATTAGAATAGGAATTTCAAGAAAACTTACCATAAAATGCAGAGGTTTTGAACTCATATTTTCACCCTAAATCCATCCAATAAGAATATATCACTCTTTAGCAAGGAACTCAAAATTAATAGTTATATAAACTAGAATTTAGTTATCCATGTTAAGAAGTTTACATGTACGTGCACACAAGGTAAAAGTCTTAAAAGAGAAAATTCCATAAATAGTTTTTTTAATTATCGAAATATCTTATTTTTCCGGTTTAATTTCTAAATCTTATATCCTATTCATAAATTTTTAAAGCATTATATTTATCCAAAAAATCTAAGATTTTCATACATTTTATAATCATTTTAACTTCGTAAATAAATTATCATGCCCCTCTTAATTACAAAATAATAAATATGAAAAAAAATAATAATAAATAGTAAATAGGCGTACACTTATTTTATAGATAACATCCAAAAATGAGTCTAACATCACCCTAGAGCCTCCTAATAAATTTATCATTTTAACTCTTTGAAGACTCCTAAAATATATTTTCAAGAGACTTTGGGCATTGATTTCGATTAATCTCTTTTGTGAGCGTAATAGTGTCTCCTATGTAACGTTTTATATGAGTGATGGAATACGTATAACTTTTTTTTATTCTTATCCTCATGTTTAATTATATATCTTAAAGTATATATGGTTCTAACTAGGAGTGGCAACTCTTGATCCAATCCGATAGTGACCCAATCCGAAAATAGACAGGTTTGGGTTGAGATTTTTGACTCATCAACCCGTCAACCCACCAACCCGTTTATTTCATGGGTTGGGTTGGGTTATCTGTTTGGGTTTGCGGGTCAACCCGTCAACCCGTATATATATATATATATATATATATATATATATATATATATATATATATATATATATATATATATATATATATATATATATATATATATATATATATACACACACATATATATTACATTTCAAAAATGATATATTTAATTATTAATGAAATCTAATTTCCATCCGTATTCGTAATATTCCGTATTATTGTATTCCTTCCGTATTCGTATGTGACTAATCTGCATTTACGGTTCGTTAATCAGAAAAAGAAAAAATACATGTCGTTATTTTCACGAGTCACAAACGAAGAACACATCCACTTTCTATGAATGTTTTCATTTTTCATTTTTATTTGGATGTTATTGACTTTATGAATTTATGTTGAAAACCTTTTTTTATGTTAATTACTTTAATCATTTTATGAATTATGTTGGAAAAACCTCATTTTTTTAAAATGTGTTGTTTATTTATTAAACGGGTTATATGTGTTGGGTTTAACCCATTAGCTTGTGAACCCACGAACCCATATACTTAAACGGTTTATATGGGTTGGGTTGAGGTTTTCAACCCACCAACCCGTGACCCGTCAACCCATATATTATATGGGTTGGATTGAGTTTATGTTTTCTGACCTGCCAACCTATCAACTCGTGACCTGCCAACCCGAACTCAACCCAATTGTCAAGCCTAGTTCTAACAACATAAAAGGTTGTACGTACTTTGTAATTTAATTGGATTTTTTTGTCAATATTTATTTTATGCTTTTATAGTTATTATCATTTTAATTTTGAATTTAGTTATAAGAAATTTACTTAATAACATTTTATTATAAATATTTTACATGCTTCTTTTGGATTTGTAATAAACATAAAAAGTGTAAAATATTTTAGTATCATTGGTTATATAAGTATATAACACCAAGTAACTATAGCTTCTTTGTAATTTTCCTTTAGCATCTTGGTAGAGGTGCTTTTTATTAATATATTTTTATACCGTTCAAATATAAATCACAAGCTTCCATTTGATAGTCGCATAAGACTTCCGAAAATGTGTGGGCTGGAAATAATAGATGATTATTTTTTTAAAAAAAATGGTAAGTAAATCATACTTGCAATTGATTAATACAAGTATTAGGGGTTGGTGGATTATATAAAGATTATATATTGATATTTGAAATTGAAAATGGTTATTCAATAATTAAAAACCCAAAAGAAAACAGGTCAACGGTACTATACAACATATCCATGCATGGACGGCCAAAGATTTAGACAAAAACATTTTTGTTAAATTATCTTTTAAAAAATGTACGTATTATTTTATAAGTATACTAAATGTCAATGTATTAGTTTAATAACGAGTAAATGGATCATACCAACATAGTTATTATGATAGAACTTTAAGGTATTAATAGTAGTTGAGTCATTATCAGATTTTCTTATACACAAAAGTAATTTACACATTATATTGGCCCGTAATATTCTAAAAGTATAATAAAAGTCAATATATTAGTTTAGAGTGGTCAAAGTATATGCTGTCTATTGTTATCTGTCTCATTTGATCTAGAAACTCTGTGTTAATGAACAATTTATTTTATAACTTTATATTTAATTAATAGTGTTGAAATGATATCCAATATTTTTATGATTGAGAAGTATTCGGGTGACAACTTTAAGTATGATGAGTTTTGGTATGAAATGAAGGGATTGGATCAAAGTTTTTCTAACTTGTTCTATGGGATCGGTCTTGGTGAACGGGACCCTACGGCCAAATTTCAAATAAAGTGACATTTACGTCAAGGAAACAAGTTGTCACTTTTTTATTTATCATTGCAATCGAGGGATTTCATATTGACCTGAAAAAAGACGTCATCGCTAAATCTATCTTTCGACGAGCTCGATTGGAAACAACGGGTAGTTCTTTCTCTCTCTTTTTTTTTTTTAAATGTCAAATTTCTTGGAGAATGATCCCAAATTAATGTTTGAAACGAATTTTGCACTGTTTTTATTTTGTTTTCGATTTAACAATAACCTTGCAAAAAAGTAACTCAATGAGCGTATTGTGGGGTTTTGCCCAGCTGATAGTTTGTTGTATTTATTTTTTTATATATTTTGTTTTAGTATTTTTAATATTTTTTTATTGTTTTTGCATTGCATATTCTGTTTCTACTTTATCTTGGATCGTATCGGGTGCTTTCTATTTTGTATAAGGTGTTTTGCAGGGTTTTTGGAGTCTTATTGTTGTTGCGGAGCTTGATGGACTTGTGATGAGTTATTGGGTTTTGCGGATCAATATTGGAAGAACCGGGCTTGGCATGTTGAAGACGTTGATGAGATAGACTTATGAAGATGGGTCATGGACTCTTGAAAATGGGCTTGGACTATCCATATTGAAGCTTGAAAATGATTTGTTAAATTTAAATCATGTGGGTGTAAATAGGACCAAATAAATTTTGAGTAGTGGGGTGGAATAGTGGAAGAAAAGAGGCAAATCAAACAAAATCAGACAAAAATATGGTCGAATACGCCCATAGAATAGATAGACAGTAGTACTCATGTTTCAATCTAAATGCTATAAACCAAATAAGAACCATGTCAATAATTCGAACCAAGTGTTCTCATTCTATCTTACTTAATCCACATACACCCCTCATGATCATATTTGATGAACGACCACAATATACACCCCGAAGGGGAAACACATAACCAACCCTAGATCTACTACATTCTTTCTTCCTCACAAACTTACCCAAATGGTGAATTACCAGTAGATCTAACGAAATGACGAACCTCAACAGCTAACAGAAACATCCTCGTGAACGACCGAGACAAGATCCCATGCCTTGATTGAAATTGAACAAATCCCATCAATACGTAACTAGCTCGATAAAACTTTCAAAATTATCCAGAAATGTTGTCAAAACCTTGGTCAATCAATCCAAATACCAACCATGCCGATGTGACATGCCAAAATTAGAATATGCGTAGATCCAAGGTCACAGTGAAAACTAAATAACACCACTCCGACATCCAAACTCCGAACAACCAAGGATAGCTACCAAAGCATTCTATGAACAATACTTACATAACCAACAATTGAGGTTACACATACCCAGAAACCAAGATATACAGTGTACAGAACTCGACGAAAGGTTGACGCGTCCATTGTACTTTCAACTGATACAGCTCGAAACCTTTGAACAACCATAGTTGTTGATGATGAATGAAATAACCAACGATCAAAAATGGATCAAAAATTAATCCAATGATCCAACACACTACTGATCAAGGCCCATGGGGAACTACACATACCAAATTCTAAAGCTGATTGACTTATCTACAACTGCCCATCCTAGACTATAGATAGTAATTTATACAATAAGCTAACAAATCCCTCGACAATCAATACTCAACCTGAGCGGCACAAACACTCCCCTAATAAGATCCATGGCGCTTCCAAAAGAGACTACTAAATGCAACGAATTCCTTACTCACCTGATTTCTTATGTGAGAACATCACATGCATCCCTGAAGACATAAACCTGATGGCAACTTGTTCCGCGCTCACGACTTGACCATTCCCTTACCAAGGAGGATCTGATCCTTGATAAACGCAATGAGAAACTTTCCTAAACACGATCACTTCGATGGTAGCCTACCTTCCTTCTCTTATGCAATAATAATATTAAACCCAAAAATCTTGCATACTTGTACTACGGATTCCTTTGACTCAAAGTACTGAAACCATAAAATCTAACAGTCAGTTTATCCTCCAAGAAAAATATCCAGTTCTCCCCCACTTAGGGTTCAAATTACCATTAAATGACATCGCAAACAACCAAGTCTCAAACTGCTCAACAAGATACATACCAAACCCAACACTTGGAATGTATAACACAACGCAAGATGATCATTCGGATAAAGACCAGTCAAACTCAAGGAAACTTCAAATCTCAGATGGAGACCTCGAAAACTGTCCCCATCATGACTGCCTCTAAACATTAAGAATCCCAAGCAGATGCACAAGAAATAACTCCAACAATCCTATCATAGTACCAAATCTCTAGCTAGCGACCATTGGAGTAACCGCCATCTAGTTAACAATTTCTCATTAAGAAACTCATCACAAGAATCTTCACGAAAATAATAGGCTTCATTCTCATAGTCAAGACATATCAGAGACAATGAAAATTGTCGGTCCTGATTCGCTTCTCCCGATTACCTGAAACAATCAGTTAGAGCATAACCTAACTGATTTCAAAGAAAGCAGACGCTTGATCTCATCTTTTTACAATCTCAACAATAATGACTCTCTACCTCTCATCAGAAATATCTCAAGGCAACCATACCACAAGAATCCTCTTGTTCATTCCTACACTTGCCAAAAAAAAAATTCAACTTTTTAGTCCCATGGTGCGTCTACATCCCAAGGAATAAACCATATGCCCGCTCACTCTTTTCTCTGACACGCAAAGTTAGAAGAACATAACCCCGTTGTGGGTAATGACATCCTAAGACATCATCCAATCACTCGGCCTCATGTCACAATCCTCGAGCTGATCATCACAGTCGCTTCCTTCTTGAGTCCCACGACTCAAATTGGCACTACTTCGAGCAAGACCCTTGATAACTTAGAATCAACTAACTCGCTCAAGTCTACACCATTCATACCCAAACTACCATTGCCATGGCTATTAAGGCCTGAACACCTACCAGACTCATCCTCATCCTAAATAACCATAACTAAGAAGTCGGTAAATATGGGAACACACTTCAATGAAACATGGTGCAAAACCATGTGATCTACCCTCAACCATCTCCTTACAAACATTTTTTACTCTTCCTGGTCCTCATACGGATCATGTGCTTTCATTAATACGGGCTCATACTAACTTCCAAACCTATCCGTATTCGTCCCAGGAATTATCTCAAGATTCCCAAGTCACTACGCATGTCAACTATTGACCAATTTAACCATATATACCCTTTCTCAAACGAGTGCACACTGCTAATCTTCCTATATTCTCCCTCTAGGATCTCTCTTATATAAGTGCTCACACAAGAAAATTTTAACATTCTTCCAATGTCACTAGGAATTCCCACCCCACCCTGCTATCAATTACGGAATAAACTTCAACCAATGTCAACTAACTATCTTACGAATACAATCACATGCAACAAAAAATCAAATGAGAGATCCTACACTACAATGGTTGGACTCAAAAAATAGTTGCACAATAGAGCCAAATCAGACATTCTAAAACTATTTAATCTCCGTGGTATGCAACCTAACGTATTAACTTAATAGTTAATTAACATCAACATAGGTTTCACATAGCACAAAGCAAGCAGCATTTGACCAGCAAATCTACCAGGAAATAAGGTATCATAAATATCAAACAGTTATAACACAATTCCGAAAGATCCTTAGCTTGCACACTATCATGCATCTCTAACAATTCACATATCAGTAAAAAAAATGCATCTCTCCTAAGCAGGTATCCTAACTTGTAACATCCTAGCATGCAATCCTGATTAGATCCTTACTCTAACTTCTAGCATGCATATTATACCATAACACATATAACATATTAACATGTACGGGTATTTTGGGAATCATTTACTTGAGCTCGGCTGATTGCATACATCGCACCCCCTCTTTATAAAACCTTTTTAGAAAATCAAATTATTTTAAAAGATTTTAGAGATCATCGGTTTGAGTTCAAACACACTTGGAAATGTGTCTGAATCTCTCAAACCAAGGTTTTGATACCAACTTATAACATCCCAAACATGCTAAGTAAAAATGTCATTTTAGATCAACCAAAACCGTTTATTCGTTTGTTTCAAAAGACACTCAGAGTAAAAGTATTATCAAAACATCAAAGTAAAATCATAAACAGTCAATGTGGAATAAACCTCCAGGAGATGCAGTGTGATCAAGTCGATCCCTTCCTTTTGAAATCAAAAGTATCTAAAAACATTTTAAACATAAACCATAAGCAAAAAGCTTAATGAGTTCCCCAAAATACCATACAACCATACATGTCTCGCCTAATACAATAACGAGCTTCTCCCATATAATAAGATGGGTATCGCCCAACATACATAACAGGCCCAGGCTAGCATATAAATGAGCCCAACCCAACATACCAATGCAAGAGTCACACATAAAACTAGCATCCTACATAGTATAATGAGAAGACTCACCAGAACTACTCAATAGAAGCTCAACAGATACCTCAGCAATAGAGCGGCCAACCCAAGCTTCCTAAAGCCAAACCGATACCAGTCCTTAGCCAAATACTCAATTCTACCCAAGATTAACCAAAAGTCAAACTGGTCAAAAAAAGTCAACGATCAAAGTCAACTCGGATGACCCCCACATCGTGGCAATTCCTATGCCATGTCATGATCACATCCAAACAAAACAACCACATTGTAGTGTGTCACCATGTCATGGGCCTTCCTTGGCCAAATCGTGGTTTCAGTCAGAAACAATTTTTTCTCCAATAAAATCTTAATCCTTAAAGACCAAAACTCATATCATGATATATGGTTCCTAATATCTACTTAATGGATAGAGTTTCCAACTTTATCCATTATGATGGTCCAAACAACCAAGATCTAGTCTTTAAGTCCCAAAGGAGCCAAGAATGCATCTTTCTTAACTTAATACATTAAGTCCAAGTCTCCAACTTTTAGATCTGAATCAACATGATGTTTAGATGGATAAAGTTTCCAACTTTATCCATAACAATGTCACAAACTTTAAAGATCTAAACTTTAATACACCAAATGACCTAAAGGACCAAGATAACTTGCATGGCTAAAAGGGGAGGCAAAAGATCATAACTGTAACGCCCACAGATCCGGGCTAGTCAATTTTGAGGCAATAAGTGTCGAAAACGACTTTTTGATAAAAGATTATTTAGAATAAATAATATTAACCAAGCTGTAGAATATGTCTCAAGGTTTCTGTACATATAAAGAACGCCGAAATCCGAGTTATAACGAAGAAGTTATGACCCGTCGAAGTTTTATGGCAAAACCGGCACGGCACCGGGAAGCGTAAATAGTAAATTTACGATGGAGTGACTTTTAGCCTTATAAATCTAAACGAAAGTTGTAGTATATGTTAAAAAAAGAATATACAAAAAAGAACGCCCAAATCTGACTTCGTATGAGGAAGTTATGATTTTTCTAAGATTCGGCTTAGCAGTGCACGGCCCGAAACTTGAATTTTAGTTCGAGTGGTTTTTGGCTTACGCAACCTAAATGAGAGTTGAAGATCTCATTAATAGGAATGCAGCGGTAAAAATATAGACGAAAACGGATTCCGTATGAAGGAGTTATGAATTCTTCGCGGTCATTTAACAGTCTAAATGCCTCCTACTGTTAAATTTGAGATCGGTCAAGAATTAGCTGACGGAGTCTAAATTAAAGTTGTAGATCTTGATTTTACCTACACGTTAAAAAAAATAACGTCAAAAACGAAGCTCGTATGCGAGAGTTATGATTTTTCTAAGTTTGAAGACTAATACGCGATAGGGGGTGACGTGGCACCACCAGAATTGGACACATGGCACCACCAGAAGGCTGCCACATGCCCCAACTCGGCGAGTAGGTCCTCCTACTCGGCGATTCCATCAGGAATTCAGCCTATAAATAGAGGTGTCAAGTTCCCTCATTCTTCACACCTTTCCAAACTATTTTGTCTCTATCTAGACTCTCTCTCTAGCCCCCAACCCCCCCCCCCCCCTAAAGCCTAGGTAAAGCCCCTAGAGCCCGAAGGAAGCCCCGAGGCTCCCGGAGTCTCGAGAAAAAGGGTCTTTCGGCTCGGAAACGCTGCTCCAACGAAGCCCGGTTTTCGAGAAAACCCGCTGTAAGTGAGCTACGCCTACCCTATCTTTAGCATAGCTTATGTTTCGATATAGTAATGTTATTAGGACCTTAAAATAATTATTTGAACTATTATTATGAGTTATATTGAGTGTTATTTAACGCTTATATAATAATAATAATAGCTAGACTATTAATTTGTTGTGGTTGTCGTTAGACTAAACTCTAGTGGTAATGATACTAGGTTTTGTCCGAGGGAAATTGTTTTAACAGTAACGAAGTGTTGTCCGAGTACCAAGTCATCACCTTATCAGGTGAGTGCATGGTCCATTTCATCTTACACATAGATATGAAGTATTTTATTATAAATTAAGTGCTATGTGTGCATATTGTCTGAATACTTGTTGTCTATGCTGGTGAAAGATTTTTTACATGTTTTAAATGATGTAAACTGTATAAAGTATTTTATATCTACAAAATATGTTGGGTAAAACATGGGTAGATGAATGATGAGGGATAAAAGCTAAAATAGAGGAACATTAGTAGCATGGACCTAGTGCCCTATAGGTATACATTGGCAGCAGTGGACCTAGTACCCTACAGATGAGCACTGGCAGCTGCGCCACAACCCGTAGATGTTTTAAATCTACGGTAAACGTCCTAGCAGCTGCGTTCTAAGGACAGTATCGGCAGCTGCGCCTAATAGGGAGCCTTATGACCATGACAGTAGCGTTTAAAGGTCAATACCGGCAGAAGCGCCTCATAGAAAATGTCCCAATTCTGGCAGCTGCGCCTAAGTGACAATATTAGCAGTTGCGCTTGACCAATGTGTCATTGGAAACAATGGACTTCATGTTGTTTCCTTAGGATGATCCTTAGGAATGAATGAATGAGAAATAGCTGATTCTTAGGGTAGACCCTTAAGAATAAAGAATAATTGGGTTGATTGTTTGATTATTTAAACATAATAATTATATTATTGTGGGTTGAAAACCCTATGTACTCACCAGGTTTCCCAACCTGACCCACTCAGTTTATTTATATCACAGGTGTTGATATGAAGTCACATTACACTGAGAGATTTAAAAGAGATGTAGATCACTAGTGTAAATAAATGTAAGTTCTGTTTATGCTTATGTTTCTGTATTGGTGATGACATCCCAAATGTTTTAAAAGTAAATAAAAATATATTTCTTTAGAAATGCTTTGATAACGCGATTATCATGTTTTTCTGGGAACAAATTCCGCAACATTTTTATTAAAAGAGATACTCTGATTTTTATAAAGCATAAACAAAATCGGTCTTTTCTGGTCGTGAAAAATGGGGATGTCACAGTTGGTATCAGAGCATTAGTTTAAGCGAACTAGGAATATGGATTTATTTCTAGACTTAAACTTAGAATGCTAAGCGATGATTGTGAGGTGTGAGCATAAGATTATTTTAGGGATTGTGCCTAAAATGCTTTTATGTCCTAAATGCTTTACGCCTTATATGCTGATATTTATTCGGATCTATGGTTTGTTGCCGACCGGATTTGGAAACCTTATGTGTTTAGGATTCTAAGCGTTTAACTACGATATTAAAACTAGCATATAAACGTTTCGGGGTGATAAGGATGATTTAAACGACAATCCTAAATAAAGATCTAGATTCACCTTATTCGGTGTATAGATCAAGATGGCAAGGACCCGTAGCGGAAACGTGAATGCAAATGGGAACCGAGATCAGCCCCCAGTGATTGAGCAAATACCAGTTGTGGTAGCCGTTGCTGAGCCAATAACGATGGCCGGAGTGCAAGCGATGATCCAGGTGATATTGGATCGTCAAATGGAGGAAACCAAATGTTTTCTCCAACAAAATCGAGAGGAAGCGACCATACATATCGAACAGCCCGAGTTGAACGAAGAGCAGACTGGGGAGGGGAACAACAATGGAACCGTTGGTCAAGTCAACCCACCAATAGTTCGACAAAACAACCAAGGTGACGTAGTCGAGAGGAATAGATGCAAGTACAAGGATTTTCTGACTTGCAAACCATCGACTTCCACTGGAAAGGAAGATCAGATTGGGGTCATGGATTGGATCTCCGAGAGGGAGTTAGCTTTCATGACATGTGGTTGCAGAGGCAAACTACAAACCATGTTTGCGGTACGCCAGTTCAGAGGAGGCGCGGATCGTTGGTGGAACACTATGGGGAAGACTCTAAGCCCCAATGAGCCCCTACAACTGACGTGGGTAGAGTTTTTGGTGCAGTTCAAGCGTAGGTACTGCTCAGCCCAAAATCTGCTCGAGCTAGAAAACCAATTCCTTACCTTGAAGAAAGGAATCATGTCTATTGATGAATACACCAACAACTTCACAGAGAAGATGGAGTTCGCCTTACGTCTTGTTCCGGATGAGCTGACGAAAATCGATAAGTACGCAAAAGAACTTCCATGGGAATATGCAGTGCCATTACGTCAGGCACCTACTTTGGAGACAGCTATCTGGACTGCCAAGTCGGTTGAGGAGATGATCAAGGGAAGAGCCTCCAACAAGACCGAGGTTGGCGAAAAGAGGAAGTTTGAGGGCTCTGCGAAGCCCGATGAGAGAAGCAAGTCCAGCACAAGGAAGTTTAGAGGAGGAGGGAGTGAAGAAAAATGGTGCGAGAAGTGCAAAAAGAAACACTCTGGAAAATGCGGTGAGGGGGTGACTTGTTTCAAGTGTGGGAAGCATGGGCATTATGCCAACGAGTGTAAATTCAACAAAGGGTGTGTTACGAATGTAATGAGGAAGGGCACTTCAAGCAAGATTGCCCAAAGAGAGAAGGGGCAACAAAGCCTAGGTAAACCCCCTAGCACCCAAAGGAAGCCCCGAGGCTCCCGGAGTCCCGAGAAAAAGGGTCTTTCGGCTCGGAAACGCTGCTCCAACGAAGCCCGGTTTTTGAGAAAACCCGCTGTAAGTGAGCTACGCCTACCCTATCTTTAGCATAGCTTATGTTTCGATATAGTAATGTTATTAGGACCTTAAAATAATTATTTGAACTATTATTATGAGTTATATTGAGTGTTATTTAACGCTTATATAATAATAATAATAATAATAATAATAATAATAATAATAATAATAATAATAATAATAATAATAGCTAGACTATTAATTTGTCGCGGTTGTCGTTAGACTAAACTCTAGTGGTAATGATACTAGGTTTTGTCCGAGGGAAATTGTTTTAACAGTAACGAAGTGTTGTCCGAGTACCAAGTCATCACCTTATCAGGTGAGTGCATGGTCTCTTTCATCTTACACATAGATATGAAGTATTTTATTATAAATTACGTGCTATGTGTGCATATTGTCTGAATACTTGTTGTCTATGTTGGTGAAAGATTTTTATACATGTTTTAATTGATGTAAACTGTATAAAGTATTTTATATCTACAAAATATGTTAGGTAAAACATGGGTAGATGAATGATGAGGGATAAAAGCTGAAACAGAGGAACATTAGTAGCATGGACCTAGTGCCCTATAGGTATACATTGGCAGCAATGGACCTAGTACCCTACAGATGAGCACTGGCAGCTGTGCCACAACCCGTAGATGTTTTAAATCTACGGTAAACGTCCTAGCAGTTGCGCTCTAAGGACAGTATCGGCAGTTGCGCCTAATAGGGAGCCTTATGACCATGACAGTAGCGTTTAAAGGTCAATACTGGCAGAAGCGCCTCATAGAAAATGTCCCAATTCCGGTAGCTGCGCCTAAGTGACAATATTAGTAGTTGCGCTTGACCAATGTGTCATTGGAAACAATGGAATTCATGTTGTTTCCTTAGGATGATCCTTAAGAATGAATGAATGAGAAATAGTTGATTCTTAAGGTAGACCCTTAAGAATAAAGAAGAGGTCCGAAACATCACTTTTCTCGTTTTATCCTTTGGTTCCAAAACACAAATCAAGGGTCTAGATCACATAACCAATATTATTAACATCCAATATGATCTAAACCTTATTTCCTTGAAGCCTAAGGCCTTCACATGATCAAATTACGGTCAACAATCCTAAAATAATAAAGTTCTTAAAATAGGATGTTACATGAATGATAAGCTTATATATTGAATCCTAATGATAAACACACAAATGTTCATTGTGTAGAATTGTTTTGGTTAACCAACTTTCTCCAATATATGAGCATCTCACCATCTTGCTTAATTGCAATCTTTTTAGTTATCCAAGTCTTTAAGTTTTCAAACAAAAATCACAACCTCCCCTCTTTTAGTTTAATTTAGTTGTTTACTTTTATTTCACTAGTTTAATTAGATTGCATTGGTAATTGAATTGCAACCATTTCCCTGTGGATTTGATCTCCTTTTTACTGCTATATTACATGTTATTTGCAATCAAAAAGGTATAATTTTCTTAGTGGACCTGAAATCCTACAAAGTTTTGGCATCGTTCTTGGGGAAATTGGTTTATTGTTATTTAATCGTTTATGTATATGTCTACAAGAACCGGTGATCTTGTTGGATTAGTGTCTAAGTCCATAACTATTTTGGTATGTACTTGACCCGATTATGAGCATGGTCCTTTTGGGTTGCCTTCATCATAGCAATATGTAGGATGGATTAAGGAGAGAAAGGTTTAATTATGATTTATTAATATATTATGATAATAATATATTAAAGGAGAAATCATATTGTTTAATTAATATTAGTCAAGAATTAATTAACGATTAATTTTATGGCTAAAAGAGATTAATTAAACTTAGGGGATTGATTTGTAATTATAAGATAATTGCAATTGGGCTAAGGATCACCTAATAATATATAGGTTGGACTAATTATATGGGAACCCATAAGGAATTCGTTCAAGGGATATGTTAAAGGAGTCCATGGACTGCTTAGGGCCTAAGCAGTCAGATTAGGGTTTTTTAGTTGCAAATCCTAATAGCCTACATGTATATAAAGGGCCCCTATGCCCCAAAAAATGTGGCTAAGTATTCCTTTAGGGTTTCCAGCCATTTTTTGGTGCCTCCTCTCCTCCCTCTTCATCCAAGTTGCTTAGTAGTGTATGTGACTCCATTAGAGGTGCAACACTTGAGGCACTAAGCTTTCTAAAGCCAAGGATTGATTGTTATTGCTATATAAAAATCAAAGGTAAGATCTAAACCCTAATTTTAGTTATAGTTTATTATATCTAGGGTTTATGGATTTGGATAATCAATTGCATGTTCATTAGACAAACTAGATCCGAAGCTATTAGGGTTTGCATGTACACCATAGGATTGATGTAATGCTTGAAACCCATCAGATCTAATCTACAATCCCAAGATAGAAAAGGAAGCAAAAAGATTGAAAAAGTTAGCCAAACAAGCAAAACAACAACTCGTTCATGCTTCTTCTTCTTCTCCACTAATCAACATAGAAGACCATGTTCATACTTCAAGTGATACCGACGTCGAACCGAGTTCTCCAATTATTGGTGACTTCTTTGAATACATTTCGTTTGAAAATTACATATCCATGAATCAAACTCCACCTCACATTCCTAACCCAAACCCAAACAATCAAGATGCCAATACCCCACCCCAACAATCAAGTCCAACAACAACCCATTTACCAACAACTTCCAATATACCAATACCCTATGTACCCACAACAACAACATCTCTACAACCACTATCCTAACTATCAACCATATCCAACATAAATGTTCAATCACCAATAGTACCCATACTCATCGTACCAACTGTAACTTCCAAAAAACCATAGTGAATTTTTTGATTTTCAAAGTCATTTTCATAAAAACCATGCAACAATCAACCTTTATTTTCCTAAAATATCATAATAAATCAAAGTATCAAAATATCTCTCAATTCATAAAAATATGTAGGATGATGTGTACGATCAAGCATTCGCTTTCTCCCGATGATCTAAAGTATCTAAAACATTGAAATCAACAATTATAAGCCACACGCATATAAGGTTTGTTGGCCCGTGACCTCAACCTAACCATGCAAGGTTTGTTGGCATATCGCCTTAACCCAACCATGCAGGGTTTGTTAGCATATTGCCTTAACCCAACCATCCAGGGTTTGTTGGTTCGTAGCCTCAACCTAACCATCAAGGGTTTGTTGGCCCATGGCCATAACCCAACCATCTAGGTTTTATTGGCATACCGGTTCAACCCAACCATACAGGGTTTTGTTTGTTCGTGGTCTTAACCCAACAATACAGGTTTGTTGGTCTACCACACGAAGCAATACCACCTCAACCCAACCATCCAGGGTTTGTTGGCCTCCCACCTCAACCCAAGAACAAATATGTCGATATATACAACAGATAAACTATAATCAGCAAGTATAAGTAACCAAACAGATCTACCAATCTAATAAGTCACTACAACATAACAACATCCTATATACCAGAATACATAACATAACCTAGTAGGTCGGTATTGGTACCTTCGACCAATGAGTACAGTAAGGAAAACTCACCTCAAATTCCAAAAGATAGTTGAACTGATCATTGTTCCAAATATAGGCTCTACATGCCGCTTATACAATAAACAGGGACCAAGCCTCAATCTACTACTCAAATTACTCCATTTGACTTAAAGTCAAACTTAGTGAATGGTTAATGGTCAAAGTTACTATTCCAAGGTCACTTAGTCAGTCATCACATCGTGACCATCTATTTGTCAAGTTATGACCAAGTAAATCAAAATAATCATGATACTTCCATTCTCACATCGTGACACCCAAGTTGTCACGTCTGAGAAGCATTCTGGACAGATTGATGTATAAGCTCTTAATCCTTTCATCCATACAACCAAAACTTCCAGAAGGTCTTATACATACAAGTGTATCATAAAAATCCTTGCTTTATGGTCATGCATGTCCAATACATGTCCTTCCCAAAACTAGGTCAAAAAGGGGGTAAGAAATGGGTCAAAATCCCATGAATGACATCAAAACTACTTTTTAGTCCAAATCTAAAACATACAAGTGTATCATAAAAATCCTTACCAAGTTCCATGGTTTGGATAGAGAAGACCCTCAAAGGCAATTAAAGTCGTTTCACATGATATGTGTTAGTATGTTTCCCGGACATGTGACATTGGATGATTTCAAGTTAACTGACTTACCACTTACCTTGAAAGATAAAGCTAGAGAGTGGTTATTCAACTTACCATTAGGATCCATTCATGCATGGTAGGAGTTACTCAAAGCCTTCATATAGAAAGTCCTATCCCACCTCTAGAATACCAAGTCAAAGTAGTGACATTTTGGGGATTCGTCAAGGGGAGAATGAGACTTTTCATGATTTTTGGGAGCGATTCAACAAGTTGTGTACAAGTTTTCTTCAACACAATATACCCGAACAACTACTTCTTGAACAATTTATGAGGGTATGAATGAAAAGGATTGGAGGATTATTGATGGTTCAAGTGATAGTGACATATTCAACACCAGCTAAACTTGTTTTCACGTATCTTTAGTTATTGGTTGAAAGTAAAATGAATCGGGTGTAAGGATGGAAGCTTTTGGTGACAAATTCATCAAAAAAAATAAATGGAAAGTTAAAATGCTTTTCATAGGGCAAGAACCATCTAACCACACATTTTGGAAGCCTTGGTATTTGTTTAATGTCAATTTTTAAAGCTCCATATTTCTCAAGGTTTTTAAGAATTTAAGTTGTTGATTTATTAGGCAGTCAAGTTGGAAGAAAATAAAATTTATTAGGTTGAATGGAAAAGGTATATACTATTGTCCCATGTTTTTATGGTTCAACCATGCTTGTCATGTACTTCATTTAGTTCAATTGATTAGTGAACTTTAGAGTCTATTTTGTACTTTTTTATTTGTTAGGTTTGACACTCTAACATTAATTTATTAAGTAAATGTCAATACCATCTATGTGCATTGGCACTTGGAAGCATTAGCAAGCTCTAACGCTTCCCATTCACCAAGTTGTTATTAAATCATAAACCATAGTGGCATTATTAAATCACAAACCATAGTGGCATAGCTAAAGCATAGAATGGGAAAGTTAGGAGTTTAGTCATACATGGCTAAAACGAACAAACACGTCTAGAAAGAGAAGAATATCCACACACAGGACTTACAAACTCGACAATAAATGTTTCCAAATGTTTGTGAACCGCAAAAGTACTTAAAATCTTCTATCTCCCGGCATTCTTAAATGAAGCCTCTCTCTAAAAATTGATCAAATCTCGTAATAAAGCAAATAGGAAAACTGTCAAAAAGCAACTTTGGGGCTGAACACGCCCCATGTTTATATAGTGAAAATGGGTAGGGCCCATGTTGGGAGTACAGTAACATTCCTTATATAGTTTTTTCCTTTTAGGTCCAATGCCAAAAAATGCATGTTTTCACTGGACATTACCCATGTCCATTTAGTGTAATCCGACATGGCCTATGTCTGTTTTGTGCAATTTAACTCGACCCGTGTCCACGCCAAGATCAACTTTCTTCTGTTTGTCAACACGCCCCATGTTTATCTACAAGGTCAAATCCAACACGCCCCGTTTTCTTCTCTAATTCCCAACACCGCTTAGTTTTTCTGACTTTTTTCGTTTTCCATCCCTTTAGTCTGAGATTTTCACCCAACCATCTGATCAACTCCTAAAATGTGTTCCCGCATCCCAATCACCTAAAACACCATAAAAACATGTACATAAGTTTGTTCACCCAAATAACATGTAATTTCATAAAATACATATAAAATGCAATGATCTACAGGTAATTAGGATGCATAAATGGAACAAAATGCATGTAAAAGGTGCAGAAAATGAACCTAACAACTGAACTTTGTATGTGTGTCGATCATTAAAGATATTCATAGTTCGGATGGTGTTTTTCAGATGTACGGGATCAAGTATATAGATTTTAGAGCAATACTATTCCTTTTCCCCATTTATGTGGCAATGGAACAACTACTACTTCTTTTCTTTGCAAAACAAGTAGGTGACAAATCATCTGCTAGCTTTTAGAATGAGACTTGGTTTGGTGACATTACATCCGAGTATGTTTCCTAATATCATATGTTTTGGAAAATAATAAAATAATGTTTGATCAATATCAATTTGTGATGATGGTTGGAGTTGGCATCAAGACCTAAGGGAGAAACCACATAATGAGTAGCCCTACAGGATGGTCATTCGATTGTTTTATCGGACCAACCAAACATATGATTTTGGGATTGAGATCCTACAACAGATTTCACGATAGTTTTGATTATGAGAATGATCGATATGGAGATATTGGTTATAGGATATCAAGTTATGTGTTCGAATAGATTGGTCGCTATTAAAATTAATATAATATGTTAATGCTTTTGAATCGATTGGCAACGAGAATTAATTTTGGACAAAAAAAGTGGTGGAAGTTGAATCTCTTCTTTGTCTTATACGTGATTCACACTTGGAGACGACTAAACAATTGTTTTCTCTTTTATAAGGCATGCTTTCCTATGGACACAAATTGCTGGTGATTTTAGTGTCACCATGTTGTTTTTTATGTAACTGAAACTAATATGTGAGTTAAGGGGGCTTCATAATTTGTACTCTAGTATATGTACGGGTTTGTGTGGAGTGCATGCATGT
Organism: Lactuca saligna; assembly: GCF_052625555.1. NCBI lineage: Eukaryota > Viridiplantae > Streptophyta > Magnoliopsida > Asterales > Asteraceae > Lactuca > Lactuca saligna. The sequence continues at coordinate 8,403,184 of NC_136424.1, forward strand.
ATAAGATCGAATTAGAAGTCAGTTCGACGACAAGTCGGGGGTCCAGGGGCAATGCCCCTGGGTCCGTGGTTTCCAAAGGGGCGGAGCCCCTTTGACGAGGTCTAGGGGCAATGCCCCAAAAACTCTTCGAAAAATACATATGGGAACATATTTGGGAAAACGAATTCTTTAGGGTGATTATGGTAAAATTGACGAAATTCGTCAGTTTTGGAAACTCTAAATCCTCATTAAATTTCGGATTTTCTGGTTTGCTTCCAAAGCAACCCATGACGGCCAACCCTAATAGAAACCATAATCTCATCTATTATATAAACAGCTCTTCTCTTTAAGAAGAGATAGACGAAATTCTTAAGCTCTCGTTTTCATCAAACAAACACAGAATCCTTCTAGTATTTTGGCTTACGACTTATGTGCCTAGAATCGTAAGTGTCATCTTGGATTATCCTAAGTTGAATTTCTTGCAACACAGATATAGGGTAGAAATATCAGTTCGGAAAATGTTCACACGATCCAGTGATATCCAGATCTCCACTAGAAACCCTACTATTTCTAACACAAATTGTTCGGTGGTGCAATATTGTTATCTTTTCGATTGTTACTATTAGCCAGGAGCTTTCTTGGGTTAACACTATGAGTCTTGGCACAAGATGAAGACATAGTTTGGATGGGGTGGTGAAAACAACTTCATGGAATATTTGAAACTTTCAAAATTCTTTACTCGGGTTACATAAACCCTCAAAAATATTTTTTTTATAAGACTGTTTCCGAATCATTTAGCCGGATTTATAATAGACAGTTGAAAATTAAAGTCGATAATTGAATTGTGTGGCTTCAAAACTCACAATTGACTATTTTATTTTTGTACTTTTTTATTTATTTTTCTAACTACTTACTAGTTTAGTATAATTCAACCATTAAAGAAAATATTTCTTATAATAATTTTCTAATTGGCCATAAAATTAACAGAAATAAAATAAAATCAATAGAGTTATATTAATAGATGTTGTGACGTGTTAATCGTAGTTTAGACTGGTTTTAAAAAAGGATCACTATTTCTAGGTTATCCCAAAAGCAAAACAAGCTCAAGTTATTCATGGCATATCCCTTATCTCAATGACTCAATCTAGGCCATGTCTAGTGTTGATTGACCTCAAAACCACCAACCGATATCTATTTACTTCATTTGTCGATGCAAAACGGTTTTATAAAATATATCTAATGCAACGTTAACCTTAAAACCAAAGACCCAAATCAAGTTTAGTGGTGTCTATCGATGCAAACGGTTTTGAGAATGTGTCTCATGTGATGGAGTTTAGTATGACCGATTCAAACTTTGATGGCATTTATCGATAGAAACGGACGATGAATTCAAATATTTTTTTTCAAGACAAATCCTCAAGTTGTCCTAAGATTAGTGTTTTATGTTAAGTCCAAGCTATATATGATCATTGGATCATGAGATTGGCCGTTTCAACAAAGCCAATTTTCTTGGTTTAGTGTTTTGTTTTGTCTTGTACAAACACTACAAAATCCCATTTTTTGGGCGTCATTCATAATGAGATTTGTTTAAGGGGTCTTTTTGTGTACTATTTACTCTAATCTTTGAATTTTATCATTATCATTATGTTAATTAAAAAAGAATGGATTTTCATCTCTTAGGTTCTTCTTGACCATGTAGCTTTCCTCAATTGCTCATATTAATGTAATTCGACCTTTCAAGACTTGAAAGGTCATATTGTGCCAAAGAGCTACCTACGTCATGGATTTTACCAAAAAAAGACAATGTAGTTTGTGTTTTACTCACAATAGCAACTACAATTTAGAGGTGCATAAAACCTGTCCTTAACCGGTCCAGACCTAAGGGGAAATAGTAACCGTAACCTGTCAAACGATAGCCATCCTTGCCACCATACCAAAATAGGATAAGTTATAACTAGTCGGATGGGTATGTAACCCATCCTTGCTTAACCGGTCTATCCCCCTTAATCAATTTTTTATTTAGAAAAGAAATACCTAAAAATTAAAATTAAAATCAACACTTTTTAATTCAATCAAATAATAATGTGATTTGAATACAAACTGAAAATAAAAATTATGAAACTTAAAGCTCTATAAAAATACGGTATTGGTAAATACTCATCATTGCCATTGTATATGTTTTGTCTTTGATATCGTCTTCGTTGTAGATTTTGTATTGTTTTCATCATGAGATTTTAATTTATCATCTTCCCCTAAAATAATAAACCCATTGAGCATCGCATAGCATAGCAGCCAAAATCAAAATCATAATGGTTCGTTTCTTCTGTTTTTTCTACCATGTCAAAGTATATCTAAATTGCTAAATTGTTCAATAGTCAAACCGCAAAAAATTTGAATAAATCTTGCTTCTTGATTCGCTACCAGGAATGTGGTTTAGTTTTCATTTATCAACGATACAGTTACTTGATGATCCCTTACCATTTGAACATTCCCCAAAAGGTCGAGTTTATTTTCAATGTCGTTTCATACATAAATGTCTAATAAGCCTGTTGTAAACATGTTATTAACGATTATTTTTTGGATTATTGCAAATGTGTGTGTACATACACATCATAGTTGGGTTATACGTTAAGTGAAACATATTATATGAATTAGTTCCGAAACTCTCTTATAGCGAATAGTTATATGCCGAAACCACAATCATTTTTGTTGGCAAAGCAACATTCATAACACCATATTAAGCTTAAGTGTTCGAACAGACTGTAATACAATTGATTAAATGTAAAACATCCAAACAAATACAAAATTCTAGATTATAATGTCTCACACTCACCAGCTTTCACTACAAATCCATTCATTACATTCTTCGTTTTTTTTTTCTCTAGAATTCAAATTCAAACCCAATTCCCGTTACATTTCTCATTCTGTTGACCAATCAGGATCGAGACCTCTCCCTAGCCCCCGGTGATCTACTGCATTACATCAACCACAACACCCGTCATTTCATTAAACTCTTCATTTACTTTACCAAAAACATAAAATTAAAAAACATACCTGCGGTACCGATCTGGTGGGCTTTCAGCTCCACTGTAACCAGGGCTCTCACGCTTGGCATCCGGGCTCGGTTCACGGGGTGAATCATCAGGGCTGATCCGCCCTTCACTTCTGGGACTCACGATAGCACCATGTTCATATTCCGGGCTAACCCGCTCCTTTGGGACCGACCCACGGCTATGGCGAGGTGGCGGGCTCCTTTCTCTTTCTCTTTCCCTTTCCCTTTCTCTACGAGGACTACGGCTCCGACTCACTTTCCGGCCCACCGGGCTCGCACTCGGGTCACGACGGCTCGCACCGTTCAAAGCAGGGCTCGCTCCACGGCCATAATCGGGGCTCCCGCGGTCCCTACGGTGTGGGCTTGGGCTGCGACCACGTCCACGCCCGTAATCCGGGCTGCCCCGCTCTCTCCTATATGGACTCGGTGACCGTCTGTCATCACCTCGCCTACGTGGCGACCTGTCACGACCCGGGCTACTCCCGTTTCTTCTATCGTCGTCATCTTTAATCGCGTATTCAACGGAAATAACACGGTCCATCAGCTTGCTGTAGATGAGAAACAATACAAGATTCATATGACCATTTTACCCCTGGTTAAATAGTAAGGAGGGTTAGAAAGGGTAATAGTAATGTAATACCTCATGTTTGTGGCTTCAAGGGCTTTGGTGGCGTCTTCTTGTAACTCGAATTGTATGAAGGCGAAATTTCTTCTGATCCTTATGTTGAGAATCTTGCCATAAGGATCAAAGTGCCTCTCGAGGTCCCTTGTCCTGGTGTTATAAGGATCAAAATTGATTACAAAAAGGGTTTTTGATGGCCGTGAATTGGAAGAAGATTTTCTTGAACTTGCAGGCTGTCTTACGTTGCGTTCTTGCTGCCAAAAATCCACGAATTTAATTAGAACTCAAATAAATTAGAAAATAATCTACCAAGATTCCTACAGGCTAAATAGCAACTGGAGAGATAAATACAGCAGAAGGGTTAAATCTAGTAGTTATAATACAAAGCAATTTTGACTGCTATAATTGGGTAGACTTTTCAAAGCATGATAACAAAGAATTTCAAAGTTTCCTATCCCAATAAGAAAGAAATTAAAAGTATAATGCTATAATTGGGTAGATCTTCAGAAATACAATGTCCCAATAAGGAAAAAAATTGAAAGACAAACGCTATAATTGGGTAACCTTTTTGAATTGTAAGTAGGATGCTATATTTGGGTAGGTTTTTCAAAGTATAATGCTTTAATAAGATACAAAAATGAAAATAGAATCTGGAAAAAAGTAGGAAGTATAATTCTATTAAAAAAATGAAAGTAGGTTGCTATTAATGGAAGTTACCTTTGTCCACTCAACACGAAGTCGGCGTCCTTTCCTACCAAATTCATAGCGATCAAGCGCACGAATTGCATCTTCAGCATCTCTTTCATCCTCCATATAGACAAAAGCAAACCCTGTAAACAACAAAAACATAAAGTCAAATACATATAAAAAAAAATTATGTGAGCATAAAAGCTTATATAAAAGAATGGAATCCTCCGAGTTGACACCGGATAATTGCAAAGAGTGAGTTGGAAGCCTAGATAAAAGACCATAGAATCTGTTAAATCTAGAAACGATAGACCAGTAAATAATCAAACAGACCTTGTGCAAATGAACTAAGAGATGTCATGGAACTAGAATCCAAGGATGGATTGGATTGGATGATTGGATGGATGGATGTGGATGTCAGATGTCTCATGGCAGAATTAGTAAAAAAGGTGCCTTCACCATCTATTCTGTTTTGCCTCTGATTTCTAGCTGGTAATGTGTCTGAAAGTGACAACGTGGAATGAAAGGCAACAATGTCTGTGGTGAATGTGTGATGGTGATGATGATCATGATGGATCGGAATCGGAATCGGAATCGGAATCGGAATGGCTCTTCTCAGAAAGAAGAAGAGGAAGCCCGTCATGGCCTGGAAATGGAATGCGAATGATCATCCATCAGCCAGGAGTAGTCGGAGAAATCCTGCGCCAAAGAACTATTTGAGTATGGGGGTTTTACACTTTGAAAATTTTTTATTCTCTTTCTTTTCTTAAACACATCTAGTCACCCCATAACAACTCAACAAAGAAGACACTGCAGCTCGCTGAGTCACACGATTTGTGCCATCTGTCATCCAGGTAGGATTCTCCACAACATGGTGATGATGATCTTTCGTTTTGCAAGTCTTGCCACCCGTACGTGACGTGGTATGTCTCACATTTGCCAATCTTACTTACCAACAAATGGCATAGAAATCGTAGGTAAGAAGAAAAAAAAATCCCCCAATCATCAAGATTACAATTTAAAAGATTTTTTTAGGTATTTGGTAGAAAATTTAAACGGAAAACAATAATCTTTAGAAATTATAGATAGCACATGTAAACAGATATAGTGAAATCTTGAGTCAACAAAAAGGAAACAAGATAAGGGCAGATAGATTATAACAATCCAAAATTACCAGACTTCATATCCACCCGATCAACTTTTCCATATTTTCTAAAGAGACGCTCCAGTTCACCCTGTCTTGCATCAAACTCGAAGTTCCCACAGAATATGGGCCTCATTTTACCTTCAAAAACAGACAGTTTGATAAGAATGATTGATAAAGCTACAAAATGATATCCCAAATACGCATGTTCATCAGATTATCCCACAATCGACATCCAAAAAATTCAATGTTCTTTCAACTATATGCGACCTGTATGAGTATTTGATGTCTAATTATCACAAAGAAACTACAGATACTGTACTACAGGCATATAATAGTATATTAATCAATGATATATGCATGATAGATTCGCTTTCACCACCAACCGACCAACAAGAATCTAAACAAAATAGCAAGGTATTGAAATCATTAATAACAAGCAATACATGACGTCAAAATGAAACGGAATCAAAAGAAGATCGCAGCCACAGTCAGGTCAACGGAGAACAAAAATAAACATCTCCAACCAACAAATTTCTAGATCTAGACATTCATGAAAAGAGTACGTTGATTTAAAACAGATAACTAAACGCGGATTCAAAAGCACAATGTTGATGGACAAAACAGCATCAGATCCAATTATATACAATAATACAGATATATAACATAAGCTAACAATAACTAGCACGTTAAGCAGCAAATTATAATTCAAATTCTTAGATCAATCGAGGACTAATTCTACAGATGAGGTGTTACCTTCAAAATGGGAAAGAGCAAAACCCTAATCTGCAGAGAATAGATGAGACCGATGAAGATAAAAATATCTTGGTGTATTGACGGCAAGGTTGCTCGAGTTTCTATATATAGTACGGAATTTACATTAACCTCCCCTATCTTCATGATATACGCAATATTGGTTGATTAAAACTGAATTTCACAGAATTGACCCTTGAGTGGTTTCATTTGTATGATTTAGTAAAATAATTTAAATAAAACAAATTGTTTTTTTACTAACATTATTAAAAAAAACTCTTGTTAAAATAGTATAGAATATCAAATAATTGAAAATTGAAAAAGTATAGATAATATAATGCGTGTATTATATTATATTTTTAACAGAATAACCAATCTTTTAAAATTCATCAAAATATTATTTTTATACCAATAAGTTTTACTTTTACTCTCTTTAATGAAATAAAATACAAGTCACATTTCTAAATAAAACAAAATATGATGTTGTTATCTTTTCTATCGTCAATATACATCAATAAAATAAGATCAAATTTAGGGTGGGTTTAAAACATATATTTGAATGTTAACATTAAGTAATATTTGTTTTCTAGAAATCTTATTTGGGCTTAGATCTCCTCACAACTTTCTTACCTGACAAATGACATTACATTGTGTAACATGTAACAAATTTGGCATTCAAAACAAACCATTTGTGGCATGTGGGAACTTTTTGTCCCCCACATGTCATTGGATATTTTGTCACAAGCTTGATAGCGGCAAAAAACTTAAGTTATATAAGGGTATGTCTCTTGGCTCAGGGTTTCTCTCAACAACTTGGTCTCAATTATGATAGACTTCAAGTTATTTTCTTGAAACACAAATAGTTAGGTAGATATGTCCTATAATTCGTGTAGTGGTATGATTGACATTTCGATGATGCTTTTATTAGTTAACAACAATCCTATAACATCCTATAAAGATGACTAACCAAAACCATTTTTAAATGCCAGCATTTATACAAGATGCAGAAGAAAATGAATTGACAATAGTCTATATATCTTTTAGTTATAAACTTATAATTGATTGATATTATAAATGCAAGTAGAATTATCATAATTTATTGTTAAAACAATATTGTGTTGCAGCACATCTTGCATGTTTATCCGCTACGTCTATATAAAATTATTATGATAAAAATAAATGATAATAATAATACTTTATATCTTTAAAACCACATATATGAAATGAGATGTTGGATTTTTTTTTCTTTGCTATTCAACGATGGAATGAAAAATAAAAACTCATATGATGTACGTAAAAACTCATATGGTGTACATTTTATTTAGTTGCATGAAGTGACAAATAAATGAAATAATGAATGTATGAAACTGGGTCATGTTAATATGTAAATGAAATGGATTTTCATATGAATGCATAATATTATATATAAATAGAATGTATATTTAAAACACTATTATACAGCTATTTAGTTATACATTTGGAATCATTTACAAAATTATACAATTATTTAATTATAAAATTGGAATCATTTACAAAATAAGAAATTTAAACATAATAAAAACTTATTAAATTTCACTCCATTATAATATAAAATTCAAAAATCATGATTAAACAATGAAATTAACAAAATAAGAAGAAATCTGATATCTTATTAATAATCATTTTGATTACCATATTCTCTATAATATTTTTTTGTCTCGTATAAATGGGATCGAATACGAATGTAATGAAGTCATGAACATTGAACCATTTCATTTCTACTTTTATTTTTTTCGATTCCATTATACTAGATATCTTCTTCTAAAATTACAAATTAACAAGAATGATATAATTACGTTTATCTTTTCAAACAAGAAATTATTTTATTTCTTCAAACAAAATAAATAATTCCTTTTTTATTTCAACTAAAAAAGATTTTCCCGCGTTGCGGGGTTGGAATAAAAAGTAAATAAGATTGATGCTATATAAAATCTATGCATGTTAACACATATTATCAATGTACTTTTAAAAAGTAGCCCAAATAATAAAACTTTCAAAGTACAATCTTGTAATAGAAATGAGAAGAAGTTAAAATATAATGTTATAATCAACAAAGTATTACATCATATTAGAAATCCTACTTTTACTATTTTAAACGGAAACAACAAAAAAAATATAGGGGTTGCAGTGGGTTTTAGTAACTATTTACCTTATCACTGTCCCGTCATTAGCTTTCATTGCATCTGTTTGTCAAAACAAAAACACAAATTGTTGTATTTTTTTAATGGAGGAAACAAAAGTGAAATATTATAAATAAGCACCAAAACTCATTAACATGTGGTTGAGATGCATTTAAAATGGTTAAACCCACAAATATGTTGTTGCTCTTTGCTTTCCATTACATTTGACATTTGTACGTCTGGTTTTCTATTTTGGTACCACATTTATGTTTACTTTAGATAAGTTTGTATTAAAAAAACACATGTATCAAACGCAAAAGTGAGCACCCATGGAAATGGAACCATGGAAGTGGGAATATACATGGAATCATGGATATAGACGTAGTTGCTACACTGGTTGTTTGTCTCTAACCGAAGGTCATGGCGATGGCGTGGTCCACCATGTCGGTGTTGCTATCACCAGAAATTTGAGTCATGGGTCGAGCCCAATCTTTATCCTTCCACTCTTTGATTGTATTATAATCATAATTTCAATCTTGAAGTTGACTGTGCCTAATGAAAGTACCAAAAGGTCCTCCGCCCCGCGCAATGGAACCAGGAGTTTTTATTTGGAGGTACAAGCATTGTCAATATATTATATGTAGTTATCCATTATCGGGAATTAAAAAACATGTTATAATCTCTTTAGCCAGGGATACAATAATATGAAACATCTTTACAAATAATATTATATATATATATATATATATATATATATATATATATATATATATATATATATATAATTTTTTTAGGTACTGTAGTAGCCCCAATACCCCATCTAACTCCGCCACTACGCGCAATTGATATGATTTCTTGAAATGATCATTTATCTCCTTTGATAACTCTATTTCTAGGGAAAAATATCTGGAAAACTTGCATATAAAAAGTTATTGTATCATTCTATATTCAACAGATTGTTGTATTATTCTATATTAAAAAATTTGTAGTATGATGATTACAAATAGAGCACGAGTGTGTATGCAACCATTACATAACCTTTGAATGGTGTTTGTATGTGTTGGGGAAGAAGGTGAATCGATCTTGCAACAAAACTTCCTATGATAATAGGGGTGGGAATCAGTTCAGTTTTTTGGTTTTTCGGTTTCCTCGAATCTGTTTCCTCGGTTTGAATTTTTTTTGGCCCAATTCGAAAACTGAACCAAATCGAATTTAAATTATCTAGACCAAACCGAAAACCGAATTTTAATTCGGTTTGGTTTGGTTTGAAAACCAAGGAAACCAAATATAAACTTAAAATAAAATCAAATATAAATTAAAATATTTTTAACATAGAAACTTAAAGTTGCAAAATGAAATATCTAAAGTTTCATACGAAATGATCCAAAGAGTAAACGAGTTAAAATGATTTTTACTATATAATTAATACATTTATTTAATATAAAATATAAAATACATTTCTTAATTAAATAATTTATGAAATTCTGTTTTTTCGGTTCGGTTTGGTTTAAACTTCATAGGGCCGAAACTTGAACCAAAAACCAATCCACAATTCGATTTGATCTCGCAACAAATCGAAACCCGAATTTGAATATGGTTCGATCTGAAATCGATTTCGGTTCGATTTGGTTTTCGAGTTTTTTAGTTCTTGACCAAATAATTCTCACACCTATTGATAATCCAAACATCCCATTAGTATGCAATCTATTATTTTAGTAGATAAAAAGGAAAAATAGTTCAAGGTAAAATATCAAGAGGTAGATATAAATATAAAAAATCAGACATGAACATACTTTGTTATATAACATTCACATGTTTAACATTTATAAAAATGTTAAATTTAAACATTTAACCAACTATACTACGCACTAATTCTTACCGTATATATAACAATTCAGTTAATATTTAAAAAAACTTAGTTTAATATTTTTTTTACTTTCCTTGAATTAATACTTGAGCACAAAGCCATGACTAAAAATAAACATTAACTTTAACATCTATAATAGGACTTAATAATAACCAATTATTAAGCCTAAATATTATCAATATGTGGTAATTTAAGTAAAAGACATATAAAGAATGTTAGCCCTAATGGAGGGAATGAAATCCAAGTTTGAATATTTTACCTGACATCAATTTGTGAGAGAGAGTCTACATTCACAATTGAAAGGGTTCAAATCCATGTATAAATAAAGAAATTTAGGTGTTGTTTGTTTTGGAAATGGTTATGTGATTGAAAAATCAATTAATGAAAGCGATAGCTAAATTCAGTCATGTGAAGCGGATTTGATGAGGATCGCACCTCCGCTCCCGGATTTGAAATAAGATGTTAACAACATCCAAATCCGCTCCCTAATCAACAACAAAACATGGATTAAGCATCAATCTCAAAAGAAACACAAATGTAATGGCATAGAAAAATAAAATTTTAAAACATAGTTTGCCTATTCGTTAAACATATATCCACACATTGTAGAGCATGTCTGAAAAGCACTATACCATCAATCCAGTTGAGCGTTCGTAGTTTCGTGTTATTGGACAGTTTCGCTTACTTTAGCTTCGATTTTTCTCTCGAATAATGTGATATCCCCATTTTCACGGCCAAAAAAGACCGATTTTTGTTTATGTTTTATAAAAATCAGAGTACTTCTTTTAATAAAAATGTTGCGGAATTTGTTCTCAGAAAAACATGATAAATACGTTTTTAAAACATTTTCGAAGAAACGTATTTTGTTCATTTTAAAACATTTGGGATGTCATTGTTAATACGGAAACATAAGCATAAACAGAACTTACATTTATTTACACTAGTGATCTACATCTCTTTAAATCTCTCAGTGTAATGTGACTTCATATCAACACTTGTGATATAAATAAACTGAGTGGGTCAGGTTGGGAAACCTGGTGAGTACATAGGGTTTTCAACCCACAATAATATAATTATTATTTTCAAACAATCAACCCAATTACCCATCCCTATTATCTGCTTTATTCGTAAGGATCTACCCTAAGAATCAATTATTCCTCGTTCATACATTCCTAAGGATCATCATAAGGAATCGGCACGAAGTCCATCATCACCGGGGTTTAGGCACTAAGTCTGCATGGTCGCCAGAATTTATACAATAGGCACTAAGTCTGCATAGTCGCCAAGGTTTTGGCACTAAGTCTGCATGATCGCCAGGGTCTAGGTATCAAGTCTGCATGATCACCAAGGTTTAGAGTACACCGGGTGAACACATCGTTCACAACACCTATAGGTTGCGAGCCTGATAGTGTTCCACTGGACTATCTAGGATAGTCCGTGGTTGTCATCCATACTCTGCTGAATGACGGGGACATCGTTTGGGAAAAAGGCTTCTCACATCGTACACCTCTCACCCACACCTTATAGTCTATATCACCTCTCAACTCATCATCCAACTCATATTTCATCTATTATATCTACCCATGTTTTACCCCAACATTTTCGTAGATATAAAATACATATATAGTTTAAATCATTTAAAACATGTATAAAATCTTTCACTCAGCATAGACAGTAAGTATTCAGACAATATGTACACATAGCACGTAATTTATATTAAAATACTTCATATCTATGTGTAAGATGAAAGGGACTATGCACTCACCTGAGAAGGTGGTGACACGGTACTCGGACAGCGCTTCGTTTACTTTAAAATAATTTCCTTTGACGAAACCTAGTATTATCACCACTAGATTTTAGTCTAATATTACCGTGACTAATTATTAGTCTTATTATTATTATTATTATATAAGCGTTTAAACAATACTTTCCAACTACTATGTACAGACAGGGGCCAGACATAAAACACCGGAGGGCAGGACCATTTTGGCGTATAACACTTATGAAATCCAACAACCCTATGCGACCCTTTAAACCAGATTCTCCGTACCGCGAGTAGTTAAAAGATATTATAACGACACTTATATAAGTCATAATAATAGCTCAAATATTTATTATAAATTTATAATAACAATACTAATTTTAAATATAAACTATATTTAAAATATGGTAAGCATAACTTACTTTCAAGGGGATTTTAGCTAGGAGTCGGGCTCTGCAGGGGCAGAACTTCATCGCTGAATCTTTCTAAGAAAGATTCGTGCAGCGCTTCAGCGCTCACCTTACTATACTAAAACTACAGAAAGAGAAGTCGAATCACGAGGGACCGAAATGCTCAGGGGATAAGGAGAGAAAGACTCTTGAATCAAGAGATTGGTGCAAGAAATATGAGAGCCCAAGGCTCTTATTTATACTAATTGAATTTTCAAAAACTACCATCCATAATTACTTAATGACCTTTTAGTTATATAAACAACTAAACACCCCTCTATAATACTATTTTAAATGGATTTAATGATATTTGTACTAAACTAATATCGAAAGAACTCAACATTAGTCTTATAATGACCGCATCGTCGATACCTTTCTAATGATATATACATATGTATATATATATATATATATATATATATATATATATATATATATATATGTACGTATACATGATTTATACTTTATTTTAATACGTAAATATGCTATTATAATTTGTAACTCGTTCATACGAACTCCGTTTTTGACGTTCTTTATATCCACGCGTAGGTGGAGACGTACTCTACAACTTTCGTTTAGACTCCGTCGGCTAATTTTGACTTTATTTTTAAAGTTATATTTTTAACAGGCCGGGACAGGATTGGTCCGTTAAAATCTCATAACTTCTTTATCTGATGTCCATTTTCGTCTGTATTTTTATCGTTACGCTACTAATAACGAGATCTTCGATTCTTGTTTAGGTTGTGTCGGCTAAAAATCAATCGATCTAAAATTCGAATTTCGAGTTGTACACCGCTAATCCGAAACTTCGAAAAATCATAACTTCTTCATACGAAGTCAGATTTGGGCGTTCTTTTTATCGATGTTCTTAGTTTAACATATTCTATGACTTTAGTTTAGAGCGCTAAGGCTAAATCTCTCTCTATCATAAATTTACTATTTTACGCTTCTCAGCGTCGTGCCGGTTCCGACGCGAAACTTCGACGGGTCATAACTTCTTCGTTATAACTCGGATTTCGGCGTTCTTTATATGTACGGAAACCTTGTGATATATTCTACAACTTGGTTAATATTATTTATTCTAAATAATCTTTTTGTAGAAAAGTCGTTTTCGACCCCTATTGCCTCTAAATTGACTAGCCCGAATCTGCGGGCGTTACAAATAACTCCGATTAGAAAAAGATGTGTGTGAGAGGCAGAGGTGAATTTGCATAAGAATCAAGCAGGAACATCGATTCGTATTTTGAGGCGGTAGAATGGTGAAGTGCGTAAAGTAACCACGGTGGAGTAAGTAACTTAATGAACAGTAGCCCGAGTTGGGTATTGTTCATAAGGGGTTTCTTTATATATATATATATATATATATATATATATATATATATATATATATATATATATATAAAGAGAGAGAAAGAGGGAGAGAGGGGTAAGTTAAATTGAGAAAATAAAAAAGATTGACAACTGTGGAATCATTTTGAGTCAATCATTTATTTTTACCGCAAAACACTACGTCGTACCGGAACGACGGAAGACGAGTAATATTCATATATGAATAATAATATAAATACAAGTGTGTTCATATATGAATACACCATCTCCCCCCACCACCAACCAGCACCGCCACCACCACCACCTCCATAACCAACCACCACCAACAATCGCCACCTTCGCTACCACCCACCACCGCTATATTCATATGTGAATAATCACTTTTGTTATAGTTATTTATATATGAAGATACATACTCATATATGAATATGATCTGTTCCGTCGGTCCGATACGCTAGAGCGTGTAAGCGGCATATTCGAAATGAGTAATCGAGATTCATTTATTCGTTCTCAATTCTCAATTGAAACATATATATATATATATATATATATATATATATATATATATATATATATATATATATATATATATATATATATATATATATATATATATATATGGAGATGTTATATTGAGAATGAAAAAATGTTGTGACCGCGAGAACAATTCTTGATCAATCATTACATTAGGATAAATTAGTAATTTTGCATTTTAATTAATTTGCGACATATTAAAATTAAATGATAATCTGCTAAACTCTAGTACTTGCCTTAAAAAACCTAATGGATTTTTTTTTGTTATTTTTGTTAATAGAAAATAAAATTGATTTTTATCAAATTTTCTTTCAAAATGAGAAAAAAACTTCTTTTTATGCAACTTAATTCTTAAGGAGTACGTTCATAAATGAATAAGCTACAATTTAATTTTATAATTTTGTTAAATTTTTTAACTTTATTTTTTAGATGAAAATTCCAAATACACTTGTAATTATATATGCATACATTTGTAACTATAAAATGAATTGAGCATAACATAAAGATAAAAAATAAAAAATAAATCAATGTATTTGTAATCATAAATGAATAAAACATAATATATAGATAAAAAAAATACAATACATTCTATCATAAATGATTAAAAGGACAATGTATTGTTAAAAAAATCAACTACACTTATAATTATAAATGAATATAACACAATGCAAAAATCATACATACTTATAAAGCTAGCATTTTTTATTGAATCTCATGCATTTGAAACCTCCTTTTTTAACTTCCTCAAACCACATTCATTTGAATCCCCCTTTTTTAACTAATGCAACTCAAAAGTTTTATTAATTATAATTTAACACTCAAAACTTTTATAACTTATATTATGTTTAATTAGCATTTAGTGAAAAGTTTACTATAAAAGATCAATCTTTTAGGAAGACATGCATACAAATCATATACAAATTTCAGAAAGAAAACAAACTTAAAGGTTTTTGTGTTGGGTTGAGGTCTTATGACCACTTTTGGAGATATGATGTTATATTAGAGCTTTTAATTTGTAATTTTGTTATACTAATTCGTTTTTATATTTTCTTCGTTTTTGGATTACTGTAATACACTTTTGGAGATATGCTATTATATTAGAGCTTTTAATTTGTAAGTTTTTTATACTTTGGATTATTGTAACACAGTCGTTGTATATTTTGGTTTACTCGTTAATGTATTGATCATATTTTATATAGGGTGATGTCGAAAATATTTAATTAAATATTTTGAATATGTTTTTTTTTTTTTTTTTTTTTTTGTAATTGTACCGTTTCAAAAAGATAATTAATTAAAATTCATACATATGTTATACTTTCCATCTCTCTCCTTTTCTATCTATCTATCTATATATCTATCTCTCTCTCTCTCTCTATCTTTATATATATATATATATATATATATATATATATATATATATATATATATATATTATAATAGAGATCAATAAACTTCAACCAAAATTCATTTAAAATCTAATATTTCAAATGCTTTTCAATAATGATTGTAAAAATTTCAACATATGTTACTTAATGGATTGATTAATAATAATATTAATGTTTTAAAACTCCTAACTCTTAAACTTATATTATTTAATTTGTTAGTTAACTAAAATATTTTTCTTACATAAAGATAACATTTTTATGTTTGGTTACTAATATTTGTTTATGTAATTAGAAAGCAATGTATACATAGAATGACTACTTCAATTCTACATAGGAATCGATACCACTAGAGAGATATGTTCTCTTTAACCGGTGGTTGGAGATCCACATATCCTTTTTAATTATTTATATTAATGTTTAGTAATATCTATTTTATGTTCCTATTCACCTTAAATTTTTAGGTACAAATTAAGGAAGATGATTCTCTATGCACCAACATAAAGTCAAACATACGCCTTGCAAAATATGCAAAATATGATTCTCAATGTTTAATATTTGAAAGTTCATATATGAAACATTGGATGTTTTGATGTAATATAAATAGTGTAATACAAAATTTATTAGTTTAATATTGTTTATTAATAGCTCATTCAAAACAACTTATTTCTTATTTTATCCAAAAAAATATTATCGAACATAAGAAAAGTAGATTATACTAATGTTATGCAAAAACTTATAATATATATTGGATATTGTAAAAGTAAAAGTAAAGTTTATAAGGTATGAACTATATTAGATAGTATCAAAAATTAAGTAGATTGATTTTTATGTTATTTGATAATTCAGTTAACGCCCAAAACATGACTAAAAACGTAAATTTCAACATATTTCTATTTTTTTTCATAATTATTTTAACCACTTAAATGTATTATTGCGCAACACGCGAGTTACGTCTAGTCATTATCATATATACTTATAAAGCTAGCATTTTTTCTTGAATCTCATGCAAAATAAACCCCTTTTTTTAACTTCCTCAAATCACTTTCATTTGAAACTCCATTTTTTAACTAATGCAACTCAAAAGTTTTCTTAATTATGATTTAACACTCAAAAGTTTTATAACTTATATTATGTTTAATTAGCATTTAGTGAAAAGTTTATTATAAAAAGACCAATCTTTTGTGTCTTTTGTGTTATATAAAATCTTACATGTATGAAGCATTTGAAGATATTGTGATTCAAAAGTTTTCATATAATTGAAGCATTCATGATCCAAATATGATGATTTGAAGAAATGGGTTATGCCGCATCGATGGTAATTGTAATATAATTTTTTTTTCAACCAAAACAAATGAATCTTTTATATTATTTCTTTATATTCAGTTTCTCATTTAATCTTTATATATCATTTGTGTGTATTACTCAATCTTGAATGTTTTGCTTGGAATATCTTTCTGATTCTTCTTTTTCAAGGAAAATATGTTGATTGCAGGTTACTGAAGAATTGTCATCTAGTTTCTATGGTTGAATGGTGTTAAATGAATAAAGAATATTCATAAAATGGATATAGGTTTTTTTGTTTGAGCAAAGTTGACGAATGTTAGTTTTTTCTTTTGATTTAAATGTATACATATGTAACATCTTTATATTCAACCACCTAATGCTCTTATTTATTTGATTGTAGTTTTTCTATTTTGATTATGTTTATTTTCTATTTTTTTGTTGGGTTATCCTACACAACATATTTAAAAGATAATATTTAAAAGATAACATAATTTTGAACATTTGATATGTAATTATGATAAACTTATCATGATATGTTCTTTATATAAAAGTAACTTATCCATATTACTACGACAAAAATTACATATGACATTTACGAATATATATATATATATATATATATATATATATATATATATATATATATATATATATATATAATGTGATTTGTTTAACATGTATATACACCTATGTATGCTATAAATTTATAATTAAATATCTTTATGTTTAATAATTGAAGGGATTAAAATGATGCATCAAAACCAATTATTTAGACGAACATAATATAATATAATATAATATAATAATAATAATAATAATAATAATAATAAATATACATTTCCAAGTACCGCATTTATTTTAAACTCATGCTACAACTCAAGAGTTTTCTAATTTATATATATTTATTAGTTACAACTCAAGAGTTTTTAACTTATGATTATTAATTATTAATCACCAATAACTTTTTATTTTCCTTTCTTTTATAAGGTTGTAAAGTTTTGCTCTCTAAAAACATTAATGTATTTGAAGAGATTTGTGATATATAAATGTTATAACAGATGTTTTAGTGTTTTTATGTTATTAAAACTTATAGTGTTCATTTTTCATATATATTATTATTCGTTGTGTGTGTATATATATATATATATATATATATATATATATATATATATATATATATAAATGTTATAATAAATGTTTTTTCTATTTCTATGTTACTAAAAGTTACAGTTTATATTTTTGTTCATACGTTTTGTTACCCGTTATATTATCATTCATTTGATATATAATTTACACAATTTTAAGCGGTTTATAAAATTATCGAATAATTACATATATATATATATATATATATATATATATATATATATATATATATATATATATATATATATATATATATATATATATATCACAACGACTTAAAAATAAAACTATATTGTTTAATAAAACTAATATGTTAACTATATGTTTGCTTTACTACTAACATTTTATTTCAAAGTAGAAATATTAAATACTAATTTGGTAAAAGTTATTATTTTAACTATATAATTTTATTCTCGCGTAACGTGCGAGAATTTGCCTAGTATACTTATAAAGGAAACATTTTTCCTTGCACCACATTCATTTGAAACTCACATCTATTTTTCCTTTCACCACATTTATTTGAAACTCTCATGACTTTTCAATTTCTTTCTAATAATAATTATAATTTGGTTAATTAGTTTAAATAAATATCAAACCTAAAATGTAATCATATATAAACTAAAATTCAATATTAAAATAATATCTTTACTTCTACTAATAAATTTATGTTTTTTTTAACTTATAACATATTATACTTAATTTATTAGTTTTAATATATTATTAGATGTAAACCATTATCATTTTAAAGATACAATTTTAGAACAATTTGTATAAAATACTTAAATTGTAATTTAAATATAACATTACAGTGTTAACTCAAATATAAATTTTAGTTTAACTTAAACAACCCAAAAAAATATTATGTAAATAGTTAAAAGTGATAAATTGTAGTATCTTTCTAATAATGATTATAAGTAGGTTAATAAGGTTGAATAAATACCAAACCTAAAGTGTCATCATAAATAAACTAAATTTCAATTTTAAAATAATATATTTACTTATACTTATAAATTTATGTCTTTAACTTTTAACATATTGTACTTAATTTATTACATTTAATATGACGTTAAATGTAAACCACTATCAGTTTAAAGCTACAACTTTTGAATAATTTGGACAAAATACTTAAATTGTGAACATAAATATAACATTACAATATCAACCTAAATAAAAGTTTCAGTTCCACTTAAAAAACTAAAGAATATTTTGTAAATAGAGAAAATTGATAAATTATAGTGATAAATGAAAAAATGAAATTGTAATCTCAATTTAACTAAATATTTCCTAATGATATTTTTATAATCGCTAAAAGTTTTCAAATAAGTAACTTAAAATAACTTACAATAACAATAGTTGAAAATTACTCTATATAAATGATTATATTGTTACCTTTAAAATCAAAAAATAATGTTTGATGTTTTAAATAATTATAATGATAGAAATTAAAACAATAAGCGAATAAATTTTAAAAAATTAGTTAACAATAACAATAACTATAAATAATATTAAACCAAAAATTATATTTGATTTTATTAATGTGTAACTCTCAAGTAGAAGTCATTCAAACGAGATTATAAAGTTATAATATATATATATATATATATATATATATATATATATATATATATATATATATATATATAATCATATAATTCAAAATAATCAATATATTATATCAATTTAGTATATGAATTATTATATCAAATTTAACACGAACGTTATTGTTATATTAAAAAAAACATATATTTGTAAAGACTTCAACTATATAGGTGTTTATGCGCATTATAATGTCAACTTAAATATAAATTTTAGTTCTACTAGAAAAACCAAAGAATATTTTGTAAATAGTTAAAAGTGATAAATTATAGTGATATTAAATAAAAATAAAAAAAATATAATAAAAAAAAAAACTAAATTGTAATCTCAATTTAACTAAAATAATTCCTAATAAATAGCTTAAAATAACTTACAATAACAGTAGTAAAAAATAACTTTATATAAATGATTATATTGTTACCTTTAAAATCAAAAAATAATGTTTAATGTTTTAAATAATTACATTATCATTTCAAAGATACAATTTTGGAACAACCTATATAAAATACTTAAATTATTAATTTAAATATAACATTACAATGTCAACTTAAATATAAATTTTAGTTTAACTTAAACAACCCAAAAAAATATTTTATAAGTATTTAAAAGTGATAAAGTGTAGTGTCTTTCTAATAATGATTATAAGTTAGTTAATAAGGTTAAATTAATACCAAAGTGTAATCATAAATAAACTAAATTTTAATTTTAAAATAATATTTTTACTTCTACTTATAAATTTTTGTCTTTAACTTAACATGTTATATTTAATTTATTACATTTAATATGGCGTTAAATGTAAACCATTATCAGTTTAAAGCTACAACTTTTGAACAGTTTGGATAAAATACTTAAATTGTGAACATAAATATAACATTACAATGTCAACCTAAATAAAAGTTTCAGTTCCACTTAAAAAAACTAAAGAATATTTTGTAAATAGAGAAAATTGATAAATTATAGTGATAAATGCAAAAACTAAATTGTAATCTCAATTTAACTAAATATTTCCTAATGATATTTTTATAATCGCCAAAAGTTTTCAAATAAGTAGCTTAAAATAACTTACAATAACAATAGTTAAAAATAACTTTATATAAATGATCATATTGTTACCTTTAAAATCAAAAAATAATGTTTGATGTTTTAAATAATTATAATGATAGAAATTAAAACAATAAGCGAATAAATTTTAAAAAATTAGTTAACAATAACAATAACTATAAATAATATTAAACCATAAATTATATTTGATTTTATTCATGTGTAACTCTCAGGTAGAAGCCATTAAAATGATTGAGATTATAAAAACCTCAACTATATAGGTGTTTATGCGCATTACAATGTCAAATTAAATATAAATTTCAGTTCCACTAAAAAAAACTCAAAGAATATTTTATAAATAGTTAAAAGTGATAAATTATAGTGATAAAGGCAAAAAAAAAAAAAAAAAGAAAAAAAAAAAAAGAAACTAAATTGTAATCTCAATTTAACTAAAATATTTCCTAAATGTATTTTTATAATCGTTAAAAGTTTCCAAATAAGTAACTTAAAATAACTTACAATAACAATAGTAAAAAAATAACTCTTATATAAATGATTATATTGTTATCTTTAAAATCAAAAAATAATGTTTGATGTTTTAAATAATTATAATTATAGAAATTAAAACATTAAGCAAACAAATTAAAAAAAAAATAATTAACAATAATAACAACTATAAACAACATTAATCCATATATTATATTTAATTTTATTCATGTGTAACTCGCGGGTAGAAGTCATTCAAACGATTGAGATTATGAAGTTATAATAGATGTATATATTATTATATATTTCAAAATAATCAATATCATATATCAATTTAGTATACAAATTATTTTATCAAATTTAACAACAACGTTATTGTTATATTTAAAAAGAAAACATATATTTTTAAAGACTTTAACTATATAGGTGTTTTTACGCAATGCGCGGGCATTTGCCTAGTATACTTATAAATGAAACATTTTTCCTTTAACTACATTATTTTGAAACTCCCATGATGCATTTTACTCAAACTATATTAATTTGAAACTTCTTATTTGAATGAATACCACTCAAAAGTCTCTTAATAATGATTTACCATTCAAAAGTTTTATAACTTATATAAAATGTTTAATAACCAATAATGGATAGTCTACTATAAAATGTTAATCTCTTTGAGTAGACAAACAAATACCAATCATGTAACACCCGTATTTCTAGGTTAAGCATTAATTTAATGGTGTAATAGTTAAGGTCAACACTTATAGCCTACTTTGAAATAATAAATAGGAATTATTTGAATATTATGTGATTTTATGTGCCTTATTCTTATTTATAAGATATAATAAGTTAAGAATAAAAATAAGCGTCAAAAATAAAATAATAAATAGTTTCAATATCTATGAAGAAAGTTTTAGTGGTTGGGACAAGGATTCTGGAGATATAAAGAACGCCGAAATCCGAGTTATAACGAAGAAGATATGACCTGTCGAAGTTTCGCGTCAAAACCGGCACGACACTGGGAAACGTAAACTTTAGTTTATGATAAACTAATTTTTATCCTTAGAAGTCTAAATGAAAGTTGTAGAGTACGTCTCCACCTACGCGTGGATATAAAGAACGTCAAAAACGGAGTTCGTATGCAAAAGTTATGGCATTCCGAATATTTAGATTTTAAAAACCCTAAACTAGCTAATTCACGACGTGAGTTTTATGACGCTTACTACATTCTGTCATAATTCAAAATCTAGAAGCTGCGAGAGGATAAGATCCAATTCACGACGTGAGCTTTATGACACTCACGACGTGAGGTGTCATGGCCACCATCCAAAGCTAAGGACGCAAATGGTAAGTCTACGGAGTGAATCATGAGACTCACGACGTGAGTGTCATAAAAACTTACTATAAATAGCAAGATCAACCCATTCACTTGCTTACACCATTTCCTTTCTCCTCTCTCATTTGCTGAAGCCCTTCTTGCATCCCGAGCCCCGACGACCTCGTATGCCGACCGTTTCTACCTAGATTACATAAAATCACGCTACTAAGGTGAGTGCATAGTTACTTTCATCCTGTACGTAGATATGAAGTATTTTATATATTACGTGATATGTGTGCATATTATCTATATACTTGTTATCTATGTTGGATGAATGTTTTTATACAAGTTTTAAATTATTTAAATTGTATATGTATTTTATATCTACAAAAATGTTGGGGTAAAACATGGGTAGATGTAATAAGACGATGTGTGATAAAATGATGAGAGGCCTCGATGTTGTCGTTGTTGATCCAGTTATCTAGCGGAGTATAGATGACGACCACAAACTCTTCTAGACAGTCCAGTGGAACGCTGACAAGCTCGCAACATGTAGGTGTTGTGAACGATGTGTTCACCGGTGTACTCCATCCCCCACATGGTTGCCTTTAGGACATTTATTGCTAAGGAACCCCTGTAGCAGTAGTGTCCATCCCGATGATAATCCTTAGGCTAGATCCCTTAAAATAGGTGTTTTAGGGACGTAAAGTGAGGATAACTGGAATGGGTAATCGGGTTATAATTGGTTGATGAAATTAATAAACTTATTTATTGCGGGTTGAAAACCCTATGTGCTCACCAGGCTCCCAAGCCTGACCCACTCGATTTTCGCATATACAGGTAGTGGAAAGAGAGCACAGGAGTGATGATCTGATGAGAGATCAATGGATTATAGGCTACTAGAATAAATAGATATTATAATGTCCATGTTGTTTATGTTTATGCTTTTGATATGTATTAACAATGATATCCCAAGGTTTTTAATATAATACATCTCTACGGAAATGCTTTGATAAATTCTTTTTTTATATTTTTTGGGAACAAATTCCGCATTATATTTCTTTAAAAATATACTCTGATTTTCAATTAAAGCATAAATAAATCGGTCTTTTCTGGCCGTGAATTCGGAGATGTCATAGTTGGTATCAGAGCACTAGTTTAAGCGAACTAGGAAATTGTAGGATTTCTAGACTTAAACTTAGAATGGTAAGTGATGATTGTCAGATGAGTGTGTGCTATATTTTAGACACAAGCACTAGTTTATTTTAGGAAAGATGCCTAAAAGGCTTTTGTGTGCTAAATGCTTTGCGTTATAGCTATAACTATAAAGATGCCTTATATGTTATTATTTGTTCGAATATATGGTTTGTTGCCAACCAAATCTAGAAACTTCATGTGTTTAGGATTTTAACGTTTGACTACGATATTAGAACTAGCATGTAATCATTTTGGAATAATAAGGAGGATTTAATACGTCTATTGTAGATAAAGTTTTCATATCTTAATTCTCATCACTACACACTGAACGTCTGATTTGGTGTATAGACCATCATGGCAAGAACCCGAAGTGGAGTCAAAAACGCCAATGTAAATGAAAATCAACAGCCTCAACCTCCAGTGATACAACAAATACATGTTGTCGAAGAAGTGGCACATGAGCCAATGATGATGGCCGGAGTGCAAGCGATGATCCAGATGATGTTAGATCGCCAAATGGAGGAAACAAGGCGTTTACTTCAACAGAACCGAGAAGAACTTACAGTACCAATTGAACAACACGAGTTGAATGATGGGCAGTCAGAAGGAGGAAACTACAGTGGGACTGTTGGTCAAGACAACCCACCGATAGTTAGGCAAAACCACCAGGAGGGAGGAAATGATGGGCGCAGATGCAAATACAAGGATTTCATGGCATCCAAACCCCCGAGTCTATCTGGAAGCCCGACACCGGTGGAAGTCATGAACTGGATCTCTAAGATGGAGAGGATGTTTGAGAGTTGCGAGTGTAGCAATAGGTAGAAGACCGTTCTCGCGGTTCCTCTGTTGAAATATGGAGTACTAAGCTGGTGGAAGCTACTAGCAAATTCAATGCCCAAAGGTGAAGCAAGCAAGATGTCGTGGGAGGATTTGCTGGTGCAGCTGAAGATGCAATACTGCTCTGAGTAGGATCTTCTGGAAATCAACAACGAGTTCCAGAATCTGAAGAAGGGAAAAATGAGCGTTACTGAATACGCTGCAAGCTTTACGGAAAAGATGAAGCTTGTTCCTCACCTTGTCCCAACTGAACTCTCCAAGGTTAACAAATTTGCCCTCAGATTACCAGCGGACTTTGGTCCAATGCTCAAGGAAAATACCACTCTGAAAGCCGCCATCTGGGCTGCTAAGAATGTGGAGACACAGATACGAGAGAAGGGTATGGAGAGAGCGGAGGTGGGAGAGAAAAGGAAATTTGATGGATCCTTGAGTTCCGGTAAGAAGAGTAAATTCTCGAAGTCTGGTTCGAAAGGAGGAGGATCCGAAGCAAAACGATCTGACAAATGCAAGAAGAAGAACCAAGGGAAATGTAACGGAGGAGTCACTTGTTTCAAATGTGGAAATCCTGGTTACTATGCCAACGAATGCACGTTCACTAAGAAGGTCTGTTATGAGTGCAACGAGGATGGGCACATTTCGAGGGACTGCCCGAAGAAGAAGGAGGCAGGAAGACCCAACATACCACCGAAGCCGAAGCAAGTGCCTTCCAGATGGCGCTCGAGGCTGCGAAAGAGGCAACAGACATCGCTTTAGGTACCTTTCTTGTAAACGGTTTGCATGTAAATATACTATTTGATTCCGGAGCCAACTACTCCTTTGTGTCGCATAAATTTGTTGGGAAATTAGCATTACCTGTAGAAAAACTTGATAATGCCCTAATTGTAGAAGTTGTCAGTGTCAAGGTCGTACCTGTTAGTGATCGTATTCAGAATATCGTCATCGACTTAAACGGAAACGAATTCTACGAGGAGCTATTACCCATAGAGTTGAACGGTTTCGACATCGTTCTGGGAATGGGTTGGCTTAGCGCCAACGATGTTGAGATTCAATGCCGAAAGCAGATAGTAAGGGTAAACCCACCCAGAAAAGAGTCATTTATGGTGTACGGGGACAAATGCAGAGTGAATTCTGGAATCATCTCCCTGATGAAAGCCATAAAATGTTTGTCCAAGGGATGTGCATCATACTTGGCATTTTTTATCGATGCTAAGAAGGAAAAGAAAGATGTGCATAATATACCGGTTGTGTGTGATTATCCGAAAGTCTTTCCCGAAGATCTTCTCGGGTTACCACCTGATAGATAAGTAGAGTTTCGGATAGACTTGTTACCAGGTACAACACCGATAACAAAAGCACCTTACCGATTAGCATCGACGGAGATGCAGGAGCTTACGACGCAACTTCAGGAGCTATTGGACAATGGTTTCATTCGACCTAGTTCATCACCGTGGGGAGCTCCGGTGTTATTCGTGAAAAAGAAGGACGGAAGCATGAGAATGTGTATACACTACCGAGAGCTGAATAAGGCAACGGTGAAGAACAAGTATCCATTGTCGACGATTCATGACCTATTCAATCAGCTGCAAGGTTCGAGCTACTTTTCAAAGATCGATCTTAGGTCAGGATATCATCAGTTGATGGTAAGAGAGCACGATATCAAAAGACTGCATTTAGAATGAGATATGGACACTACGAGTTCTTAGTTATGTCATTTGGATTGACCAATGCTCCAACAGCATTTATGGATTTGATGAATAGGGTTTGTAAACCATTCCTCGATAAATCTGTAATAGTGTTCATAGATGACATTCTAATATACTCAAAGAGTCAGCAGGAGCATGGAAAGCACCTGAGAGAGGTATTAGAAGTTTTGAAGAAGGAGAAGTTGTATGCTAAGTTCTCCAAATGTGAATTTTGGACTCGAGAAGTCCAATTTTTAGGTCATGTGGTTAACCAAGAGGGAATAATGGTTGACCCAACAAATATAGAAGCTGTAATGAAGTGGGAACGACCAAAAAGTCCCACGGAGATTCGAAGCTTTTCTGGAATTAGCTGGATATTACCGAAGATTTATCCAAGGCTTTTCTTCGATAGCTGCTCCATTGACAGCTTTAACCTATAAAGGAGCCACATATGCATGGAGTGAGAAACACGATGAGGCATTCGAGAAGCTAAAGAAGAAATTGTGTGAAGCACCAATTCTTTCTCTACCCGATGGAGTTGAAGATTTTGCAGTGTATAGCGATGCGTTGGGGTCGTGTTAGGATGTGTTCTAACTAAAAGAGAAAAGGTGATAGCATATACATCTCGACAATTAAAGGAGCATGAAAAGAACTACCCCACCCATGATCTGGAGTTGGCAGCGATAGTTTTTGCCCTAAAGATATGGAGGCATTACCTCTATGGCACGAAGTGCAAACTTTTCATTGATCATAAGAGTCTCCAGTATCTCTTTAATCAGAAGGAATTGAACATGAGACAACGATGTTGGCTAAAGTTACTCAAAGATTTCGACTGTGAGATACTTTACCACCCTGGTAAAGCAAATGTTGTAGCTGATGCTCTAAGTCGAAAAGTAAACTTTGAAAGAAAAAGGCCAAGATCGTTACGAATTGAAGTTGTCTCGACGATTGTGGAAAGTATCAAGAAAACTCAGGAAGAAGCTTCGGAGAAAAATGACCGAAAGGAAGAACGTTTAGGCAAAACGTTGGTATTCGGTACAAATAAACAAGGATTAAAGGTATTCCAAGATAGAATTTGGGTACCTAAGATGTGAGGAATAAGGGATCTTCTGATGGAAGAAGCTCACAAAACCATGTACTCGATTCATCCAGGTAGCACTAAAATGTATAGGGATTTGAAACCCTACTACTGGTGGCCGACGATGAAGCTCGATATTGCAAAGTATGTGGATGAATGTGTAACATATGCAAGGGTTAAGGCACAACATCAGAAACCGTATGGGAGTTTAGAACCTTTACCTATACCCATGGGTAAATGGGAAGATATCACCATGGATTTTGTGACTAAACTACCAAGAATGAAGAACGGTCACGACATGATTTGGGTAGTTGTGGATCGTTTCACAAAGAGTGCACACTTCATAGCATCCAATGAGAAATGGTCTATGGATAAGCTTGCAAATGCTTACGTTAAGGAAGTGGTAAGACTTCACGGTGTACCATTAATGATTGTATCAGATCGTGATAGTCATTTCACGTCAAGGTTTTGGAAAAGTCTATAGGAAGAAATGGGTACGAAGTTGTGTTTAAGTACAACTTACCATCCACAGACTGACGGTCAAAGCGAAAGAACAATTAAAACACTAGAAAATATGCTGAGAGCATGTACCCTAGAATTCCAAGGTAACTGGGATGAGCACTTACCTCTGGTAGAGTTTTCCTACAACAACAATTATCATTTGAGCATTAAGATGACACCTTATGATGCGTTGTATGGATAGAAGTGTTGTACGCCATCTTATTGGCTTGAAGCTGGAGAAAAGCAGTTTATGGGCCCTGAGATAGTCCATCAGACTGCTGAAAAGCTGAAAGTGATCAAGGAAAGGATGTTAGCAGCTCAGAATCGTCAAAAGAGTTATGATGAAAAGAAAAGACAACCGCTGACATTTGAAGTTGGAGATTCAGTTTTGCTCAAAGTCTCACCATGGAAGGGACTTATACGATTTGGAAAGAGAGGAAAGTTGAGTCCAAGGTTTATAGGACCATTCAAAGTTCTTCAGAGGATTGGGAACCAAGCTTACAAGCTAGAACTACCAGAAGAACTAGATGGTATTCATAACACTTTCCATGTGTGTTACTTGAGGAAATTTACGAGAGAAATTTCGGATATAATTCCAATTTCAGAGTTAAGGATGGATGAAAATAAGAGGCTAATTGAAGAGCCTGAGGTGATTGTTGACCGTAAGACTAAGAAGTTGCACCGCAACATGGTTAACTTAATGTTTGTGCACTGGAAAGATACGAATGGGCAGAACCTCACCTGGGAAACAGAGAGTGATATGATGGGTCGCTACCCACATCTGTTTGCTGATGCATGATTCCGAGACGGAATCATCCTAAGGAGGATAGAATTTTAACGTCTGTGTTTCTAGGTTAAGCATTAATTTAATGGTTTAATAGTTAGGGTCAACACTTATAACCTACTTTGAAATAATAAATATGAATTATTTGAATATTATGTGATTTTATGTGCCTTATACTTAATTATAAGATATAATAAGTTAAAAATAAAAATAAGCTTCAAAAATAAAATAATAAATAGGTCCAATATCTATGAAGAAAGATTTAGTGGTCGGGACAAGGATTCCGGAGATATAAAGAACAGTGAAATCCGAGTTACAACGAAGAAGATATGACCTGTCGAAGTTTCGCGTCAAAACCGGCACGACACTGGGAAACGTAAAATTTAGTTTATGATAAACTACTTTTTATCCTTAGAATGAAAGTTGTAGAGTACGTCTCTACCTACGCGTGGATATAAAGAACGTCAAAAGCGGAGTTCGTATGCAAAAGTTATGGCATTCCGAAGATTTAGATTTTAAAAACCCTAAACTAGCTAATTCACGACGTGAGTTTTATGACGCTTACTACATTCTGTCATAATTCGAAATCTAGAAGCTGCGAGAGGATAAGATCCAATTCACGACGTGAGCTTTATGACACTCACGAGGTGAGGTGTCATGACCACCATCCGAAGCTAAGGACGCAAATGGCAAGCCTACGGAGTGAATCATGATACTCACGACGTGAGTGTCATAAAACCTACTATAAATAGCAAGATCGACCCATTCACTTCCTTACACCATTTCCTTTCTCCTCTCTCATTTGATGAAGCCCTTCTTGCATCCCGAGCCCCGACGATCTCGTACGCTGACTGTTTCTACCTAGATTACATTAAATCACGCTACTAAGGTGAGTGCATAGTTACTTTCATCTTACACATAGATATGAATTATTTTATATATTACGTGATATGTGTGCATATTATCTGTATACTTGCTATCTATGTTGGATGAATGTTTTTATACAAGTTTTAAATGATTTAAACTGTATATGTATTTTATATCTACAAAAATGTTGGGGTAAAACATGGGTAGATGTAATAAGACGATATGTGATAAAATGATGAGAGGCCTCGAGGTTGTCGTTGTTGATCCAGTCATCTACCGGAGTATAGATGACGACCACAGACTCTTCTAGACAGTCCAATGGAACGCTGGCAGGCTCGCAACCTGTAGGTGTTGTGAACGATGTGTTCACCGGTGTACTCTATCCCCCACATGGTTGCCTTTAGGACATTTTTTGCTAAGGACCCCCCTTAGCAGTAGTGTTCATCTTGATGATAATCCTTAGGCTAGATCCCTTACAATAGGTGTTTTAGGGACGTAAAGTGAGGATAATGGGAATGGGTAATCGGGTTATTATTGGTTGATGAAATTAATAAACTTATTTATTGTGGGTTGAAAACCCTATGTGCTCACCAGGCTCACAAGCCTGACCCACTCGGTTTTCTCATATAAAGGTAGTGGAAAGAGAGCACAGGAGTGATGATCTGATGAGAGATCAATGGATTATAGGCTACTACAATAAATAGATATTTTAATGCCTATGTTGTTTATGTTTATGCTTTTGATACGTATTAACAATGATATCCCAAGGTTTTTAATATAATACATTTATACGAAAATGCTTTGATAAATTCTTTTTTTATATTTTTTGGGAACAAAATCCGCATTATATTTCTTGAAAAATATACTATGATTTTCAATTAAAGCATAAACAAATCGGTATTTTCTGACCGTGAATTCGGGGATGTCACAAATCACATATAAATTTCTCAAAGAAAACAAATCTAAAGGTTTTTGTGTTGGTTTGAAGGCTTTGGACCATTTTTTGAGACATGTTATTATGTTAAAGTTTTCAATTTGTAAGTTGGTGATATAATAATTCTTTTTTTTCTTGGTTTAAATATTATTTTAAGACAATCATTGTATGTTGTGGTTGAAATTTTAATGTAAATTAGATTAGGTTCATGTTATCGATCATATGTTATGGAATGTGATATAGATAATATTTAATTAAATATTGTATATATGTTTGTGGGTTTGTGTTGCTTCAAAGCAGCAATTAATTAAAAATCATGGATATGTCATATTATCCATATTATCCATGTAAGTCTCTTTTAAAATCCATCTAAGTCTTTTTTAAAATGCAAATTGTCTATCTTATCACTTTATATTTAAGTATATGTTTAACATTTTTAGTATAATAATAAGTGTTTTTTAAAAACTTTTCTTTCACTTAATAATAATAATAATTGGTTTTAAAGTTAACGAACAATAGTTATAAATATTAAAATCAAATTATAAAAATCATGGATACGTCACATTATCCATGCAAGTCTCTTTTGAAATGCAAATTGTCAATATTATCACTTTATTATTTAGTATATGTATAATATTTGAATAATAATATTAAGTGTTTCTTAAAAGTCTTCTTTAACTTATTAATAATAATAATGATAACTGGTTTAAAATTAATGAACAATAATTTTCAATAATAATAACATCAAATTACAAATTACATAATGTTAGCTACAACTAAATTGTATTTTAAATGAACATTATTAATGAAGTTAGAAAATAATTGCATAAGCAAAAAATTTAAATTAATCAATCATAACAATTGTTAAAAATAATACTAAATAGATAATTATATTTAATTATGTTAATGAGAAATGTGGGTTGATGTCAATGAATATTATTGTTCAAAATAGTTGAGATTATATATATATATAAATTAGTGTAAAAATATTATGTCAAAATTAATGTCAATAACATAACCATTATAAATATATATTTTTGAATATTCTAACAATATATTTTAAACCTGTGTTACGCAAAGCGAGGGAATTCGTCTAGTATACTTATAAAGGAATCATTTTTCCTTTCACCACATTCATTTGAAACTCCCATATATTTTTCCTTTCACCACATTCATTTGAAGCTCCCATGAAATTTCAATTTCTTTGTAATAATGATTATAAGTTGGTTAATAAGGTTAAATAAATATCAAACCTAAAGTGTAATCATACATAAATTAAATTTTAATATTAAAATAATATATTTACTTCTACTCATAAAGTTATATTTTTAACTTTTAACATATTATACTTAATTTATTAGGTTTAATATGTTGTTGTATGTAAACCATTATCATTTTAAAAGTACAACTTTTGAACAATTTGTATAAAATACTTAAATTATTACTTTAATTTAATCTTACAGGATAAACTTAAATATAAGTTTTAGTTCAACTTAAACAATCCAAAAAATATTTTGTAAAAAGTTCAAAGTGATAAATTGTAGTGTCTTTCTAATAATTATTATAAGTTGGTTAATAAAGTTAAATAAATATCAAACCTGAATTGCAATCATAAATAAACTAAATTTCAATATTAAAATAATATTTTTTACCTCAACTTATAAAATTATGTCTTTAGCTTTTAACATATTATACTTATTTTTTTAGATTTTATGTTGTTGTATGCAAATTATTATCAGTTTAAAGCTGTAATTTTTGAACACTTTGGACAAATTATTTAAATTGTTAATTTACATATAACATTACATAATCAACTTCAATATAAATTTCAGTTCCACTTAAAAACCCCAAATAATATTTTATGAATAGTTAAACGTTATAAATTGTAGTGCTAAATGCAAAAACTAAATTGTAATATCAAAATACTAAAATACATCCTAAAGATATTTTTATAATCGTTAAAAAATTTCAAATAAGTAGCTTAAAATAACTTATAATAACAATAGTTAAAAGTAACTCTATATAAATGATTATATTGTTACCTTTAAAATAAAAAAAAAATGATGTTTTAAATAATTACAATGATAGAAATTAAAATGTTAAGCAAATAATTTTTTATAAATTAATGAACAATAACAACAACTATAAATAACATTAAACCATATATATTATATTTAATTTTTATTCATGAATAATCTGCATATAGAGGACATTCAAAAGATTGAGATTATGCAGTTTTAATAGATGTATATATTATCATATAATTCAAAATAATGAATATATTATATCAAATTAGTATACGGATTATTATATCAAATTTTAACAGCATTATTGTTATATTTAAAAAACATATATTTGTAAAGATTTCAGCTATATAGATGCTTCTACGCAACGCACAGACATTTGCCTAGTTACAGTATAATTTTAATCATAAATGATTAAAGCACAATGTATTGCAGCCTGGAATCGTTTGACTTGTAATGAGTCGCTTTGAGAAGAATTATTTTTGTTATTGAAATTCACTTACTTTTGTAACTAGCATCGTTGATACCTAAAATAATCTTAGCATCCCTCATTTCTTAAAAGGAAATGGGAAGAAAGAGATTAGATTTTCCTATTAGAGATCAAAACTTAACAAAGGAAAATTTTCGTATTCGTTATCAGATAAATATGCACACAATGGATAGATCTATCCAATTTCTTATTGTGGCTCGACCCCATGCAAGTGTCATATAATCGTTAATGAATTACACATATAATTACCAATTAATACAAGTGAATATCATACAACTGTCCATATATTTATCAACGAACATAAATGGAGAAGAAGAGTTATTTGTTAGTTTATGATTAATAAAAATGTTAACAAAAATTGTGAACAAATTCACTCAAAGTGTCGACACAAGCATCATAGATATGCAAATCCTTAGAAGAAAATAACCCAAATCATATTGTTCAAGAACCAAGATATAAAACCCATAATTTCCATATGAAAACTCTGATGTGCTGAAAAACTTAAATCACACCTCAAAAATAGTCAAACATTATGTATAAATAATGAACCCACTTCAATAGTAACAAAAAAAAACATACAAAAACAATACCTAGATATTAAAGGAACTAGTCAAACCAGACGTGATATGTGATCTACTAAAGGAACTCATCATTTTTTGCAAATCTCATCATCCTGATCATCCCAATTAAAGGGTAGGGATGTAAATGATAAATAGGGTTTCTCCTCTCCGAGATAAATGATGAAAAAAGGAGAGCTTCCAAGTGTGTCTGAGATGAATTCTAAAAAGAAATTGAATAGTAAGAAATTAAACATGGTGTTGGCGTTTGGCCATGGTGTTAATTTCGATGTCCGCCTAAGTTTTTTTAGATCTAATGGGTAGAAAACACACCTATAAGTTGTTCGGAGGAGATTTGACGGCTTACTAGACCACTTCCTTTCGCTCTCGATATTTCTCCACTCAAATTAAATCGAAAACACTTTCGATGTTCGTGGGGTATTGTGTTTGTTTTCGTCGCACATGGTGAATATTAGGTCTTGATGGGTTGAAGCAGGAATGAAACGTAAGAAGCTAATATTTAGGAATCAACAAAACTGTAATCCCCTTGTATACCCCTAACACCTCTAACGTATATTTTCAATTTATATTTCTAACACATTATTTTAATAGATTGACATAAGACCCATGTATATTGTCATTGATTTGAAAATTTAAAGGGTTGTGATTTGTTCTCATGTTCTCAACCTTTTAAGTGTTCCCAATTTAACTTACCTCTCGCTTTCTCTCTCTCTCTCTCTCTCTCTCTATATATATATATATATATATATATATATATATATATATATTATAACATCAATAAAATTTGAGCCCATTTAAAACTTTTTCAACCAATTAAAACCATTAGTTATTACAAAGTGTTTTCAAAATATTTTCATATCAGAGTATCCTAGAAATCAAAATCATAAAATATGAGGAGTTGTATGATCACGCCTTCGTCTTCCCGCGATCATGTGATGTTCCTAAAACCAAAACTGAAACTATAAGCCTGAAGCTTAGCGAGTTCCCCCAAAATACCGATACATAACAAATAGCAGACATAATAACAACGTGTAATGGGTTCACAACTCTACAGACTGGATTACCCCTAAGCCCACAATATGAGTCTGGCTTGCCCTACAGGCCCACAAACTCATATCTGGCTTGCTCCCTCAATCCTTGGACTGTAACAAAATGACTAGCCCTCAGTGCGAGTTTAGTATGCTCTCCTGACCCTCAGCTCGCATCTGGAATGCTTAGGAGTCCTCAGTATGAGTCTGACATGCTCTCCCTGGCCCTCAGCTCATATCTAGCATACTCCACGGTTTGTTGATCACCGTACGGAGCAGTCCAACCTCAATTATACCCACATAACATGACGACATATAATGCTAACTATGCATACAGATAATCATGCCATATCACAAGTATTCCTACAGATCTACCAACTATTGTAACAACTAGCATGCATAACCACTCTCAGACTATCATAACAACTAGCATGCAATACTAACTCATACCCGATATATCAACAACTACTAGGATATCAAATCCAATGGGTCGACCTTGGTGCCTTAGACCCCTTAGTATAGTGAGGAGAACTCACCTCACAAATTTTGATTGAAGTGATAAGCTAAAACTCTAGAATCACAACCACGAACTCCACCACCTATATTTACCATAAGACCACTTCCATAAATTTCTAATTTACTAGAATACCCCTAGAAGTCAAACTGGTCAACCCTTGGTCAAAGTCAAAGTCAACGGTCAAGGTCTACAGTCCATGTTGACCCAACTCGTTGAGTGCATCTTACGGACTCGTCGAGTCCTTCCAAAACTCGAGAAATCCTAAAGCCCTAGTTGACTCGCCGAGTTTCCTGACTACTCGCCGAGTCCATGCGTGTCCAAAATTCGGGAAAACCCTAACTGACTCGTTGAGTCGTCTTACTGACTCGACGAGTCCATGCAGAAACTATCCACGGTCAATCTTCATCGGACTCGTTGAGACGTCTATGCGACTTGTTGAGTTCATGTAGTTCATTTCTTATCCAAACATTTTTAAGCCACCCCAAAAGCTCCATATTGTAGATCTAACCTCCTAGGGTCTCGTTTCCACGTAAAGTTGCAAACTTTACGTGCATGCATGGTCCTAAATGCCAAAACCAAACTAAGGGAAAGGTCTAACCCAAGGAGAGAGACCCAAGCTTGCTAAATCATATAACTTTATGGCTATAAGGACCAAGAGGAGTCCAGATCTGAAGTTACAACTTCAAATCATAAGCAATACACGAAATGACTCCCAAAAATGCTAAAGATGGCCCTAAATCTAAAAATGAAAAGATTTAGCTAAACATAAGTCAAGGTAACGACTTTTCACCTTCAAAATGGTGCCAAGATGAAGTAGAGTCATATCCACAAGCTCATCTTTGCTCCAACCTTCTTGTACTTCACACCCTCTTCACAAAATACACCAAAATCACTCTCTAAGCCTCACAAACACTCAAGAGCAAGGTTAATAACGATTAGGGTTTCTTCTGCCGTCGAGAAGTGGTAA
Source organism: Lactuca saligna (assembly GCF_052625555.1). NCBI lineage: Eukaryota > Viridiplantae > Streptophyta > Magnoliopsida > Asterales > Asteraceae > Lactuca > Lactuca saligna. The sequence goes on from NC_136424.1 coordinate 8,439,258, forward strand.
GGGACTGGAGGTAAGGACTTAAGGTCCTTTAAATAGGGTGCAAACCCTAAAAATTTGGGTTTCATCTTCCAGCTCCTACTCTTCGAGTCCGGGTCCTACGACTCGCCGAGTAGGTCCAATAATCCACACGGGCTAACCTGCCTCTACACAACGAGTTGGGGCAAACAACTCGCCAAGTAGGTCCATAAACATGTACATAATGCTTTAAAACTTATAGTTTCCATTGTACCAAATACTATTCAAATTTCAATTTAATTATGTTTTATGTCACATCAATTCTTTATATGTTTATATAATTTAACAAAAATTAAATGACCTATCATAATTCCAATAATATTTTATTTTCTGTTGGAGAATTTTAAATAATAATTGAAATTCACCGTTCGTATTAGGCTATCAGAAGTAGGAGGGGGAGTGGTTCGACATGGCCACCTTCCACATCACCGCGACATCCAGTTGCGAGTTTAAAACAAGAAACAACGTGGTTCCCTAACTAAGTGAATCCGATAAAAGTAATGTAATAAATAATACATGTGTCAGGTCATATCCTAGACCTTAAAAAACCAAACTGACTAGTTCAACTGGAAACCGCTCAAGTTGGTAACCAGTTCAATAAGTTAAATAAACCTGATAGGAAGAAAACGTTCAGTTTAGTGAAAGACCGGTTAAACCAAGAGGTTGAATCAGTAAAAAGAAATGATTTATATATATATATATATATATATATATATATATATATATATATATATATATATATATATATATATATATATATATATATATATATATATATATATATTCAACTTAAAGTTTGTTGGATATTGCTAGCAAACCCAACTGACTCAAGGTATGTAAGAAAATGTTAAATTTGATGCATGTTATTTTTTGCTTAACAACTAATAAGAGAAACACCAAAATCATTTGTTTTATATAAGAAGCTATGATGGGAATTATTTTTTGTTGCATCTATGTGATACTCTCTAAAATGTAGGTCCTAAACTTTTTTTAGGGTAGGTCTTAAAATAATTATTATAGAAATTATAATTAAAATTATATTTTAGGTGGTTCATGTGACCCACCTTGGGTCTTTATAGCCTCGATAGGGCTGTAAACGAACCGAACATTCAACGAATTGTTCGTGAACTGTTCGGCGGGAAGTTCGTTTATTTAATAAATGAACGAACATGAACACAAATTCTCATTCGTATAATTAAATGAACGAACATGAACAATGCTCTCGTTCGTTCAATTATGGTTGTGAACGTTCGTTTATGTTTTTTGTTTACGTTCGTTTATGTTCATTCACCTAACTTCCATTTATGTTCATATATGCTTAATTATGTTTGATTATATTTGTAACACCGTAAATTTCAAGACAAATTTTTCATTTAAAATAATCATTTTATTCTTAGAAACACTTGTTTAAAATCTCATTCATAGTCGATTTACAAAACATGACTCCATTTTCACTTGCATAGAAAACCAGGATCCTCCAAAATATGACTCTTTCTCTGGTGTGTACAATCAAGCCGGTGCCGTCCCGTGATACTGAAAGAAACCTGAAAAAAACATCACACAAAACACTGTAAGCACGAAGCTTAGTGAGTTCCCCAAAATACCACACATAACACATATTAGCCACTCGAGGCTATAACTCTATGGGTCCGTGCACCCAAACTCTGTGAACCCTCAGGCTCTAACTCTGGGAACCTTCCGGTTCCAATTCTATAAACATGCACAGCATAAATCACATAGAAATAATGCAGTACAACACATCACGTACATATAGCATACAAATACTCTGAACACATAACTCTGGTTACCTACTCAAGGTAAAGTATAGTGAGAAGACTCACCTGGCAAGCAGAAAGCAGATATCCCCACACTGGAATCTCAAACTCGCCACCGCCTAACACGTAAAGCAAATATTCTCATGAATATAACTCTCGAGACTAGAATAAATCCTCTCATAACACCCTCTCATGGGTAAAAGACTAGTTTACCTCTCTCTTGGCCCAAAGGCCACATCGCTGACCAAACCCTAAAAGTCAACGACCAACCCTTGGTCGAAATCAAAGTCCTCAGTCTAAGTCAACCCCTGACTGACCCTACTCGTCGAGTTCCCATAATCAGAACTTCATTCAATCTGCGACCTAACTCGCCGAGTCACCCCAAGACTCGCCGAGTCCAACAACTCTGAGTCCACTCGCACTCGACTCACCGAGTCATCCCTCAACTCACCGATTCTCGACTCTACCAGAGAATATTTGGGACTCTTCGACAAGACTCGCCGAGTCCAAATGGACTCGTCGAGTCCAAGGCTATCTTCAACCTACTCGCCGAGTTGTTCTTCTAACTCGTCGAGTTCCAGGCCATCTGCAAGCAACTCGTCGAGTCTACCCATGTGACTCGCCGAGTACCACCGTTCTGAATCCATTCAGAAGCACTCCAGGCCATGCAATTGATCCAAAACATAGATCTAGCCTCTTACAACCCATCCATCACGTAAAGTGGCAAACTTTACGTGAATCCAAAGAGATCTAAGCCGTTTGCACATTGGGCTAGGATTTGGGACAAGATGACTCCATCAACCACTCACAAACAGGGGCTTTCATGCACTCTAGACCTTCTCCCTTCCAGATCTGAGGTAGCAACCTCATATCTAAGCTCTAAACTCCAATACATCCAAAGATATGATCTCCAACATCCCCAAAATGATGCATCTAAGAAATAGCAGCTCAAAAAACGAGATATTACCTCAAAGGAATGCCCTAATTGAAATGAGACTCGAATTCAAACAAAGCCCCTTGCTCCAAGCCTTCAATCTCCCAAAATTCCTTCACAAATACATTCTCCAAGCTCCACTCCATCCAACAATGGTGCTTCTTCATGATTTAGGGGTTTCTGGGGCTCAAGGGGTGATAAAGAGGCTGGGAGGGAAACATAATGATCTTTATATAAGGCTCAACCCCGAGAATTAGGGTTTTCTCCACTCAGCGCCTACTCGCCGAGTCCATTACCCTGACTCGCCGAGTCGGCCACTTAACACGCAACCAAGTCGCGACTCTACTCGCCGAGTCCGCACATGGACTCGCCGAGTCACTCTTTCCCAATTTACTCTTTTAGCCCTTCAACTCTACTCTTGATATTTCGGGATGTTACAATTCTCCCCCACTTAAATTAGGCTTCGCCCTCGAAGCCTACAGCAACTCAACTCCAGAAATACTCCCACAACGTGCCACCTGGCCTTAATCGGACCGGATCTCACAAGACATACCCATCGAAACTCGAACACACTTTCCCGTTCCTTACGGTGTCCTGACCACTATCTCGAACCGGGCACCGGATGTACCCTCTGATAACCACACTCAACGATCCGAGAATTACCCATGAAGCATCACTGACCCAAATCTCAACAATCACTTGACCCATAAGGGTTAGAAGCCATGAACCATCGGATCCCCGATCCGAATCCTATCCTATCCAATCCGTGACGACAGAAAGGCCCACTCTTCAATCCCAGAGCAACTCTCATGAGTCCTCTTCTTGAAATCAAGCACCCAAGCCGCACCAACCTTTGCATTCTTGGGTTAGCAGAACCCGTCGCACTGATGACATCTCTAACATCCCCAGGAGACACCACCACTACGCACACGACCCTTGATCAGAATCAAGCTGGGAGTCCCAGACTCCATCCCTACATCCATCCTGAGACTCTTGGCTCTACACCCGCGGAATCCCTTCCGCATCCTCAGTAGACACCCCATCATAATGTCATTCCATACCACTGCCACCGACACTATGTTCGATCATCATACTCCAAATCATCCATTCTCACTACAACTTCCACTTCCGCGAATCGACACTCTCCTCAGCAAATGAGGGTCCGACACTTCCTATACAACAACACAAAGGGTGGCATACCGATGCACTAATGATGGCTGTTGAAATAGGATAACTCAACCAAGGATAAATACGTGCCGCAACACCCTCCAAAATCTAATACACATGCCCGAAGCATGTCTTTGAGCGTCTGAATCGTTCATTCCCTCTGAGGTGTCCTCAGACATCATCATGATAGGCTCTAGCTCATCTCATATCCCTCTTCGAGACTGGTCACCAGGTCAGCTTTTGACTCCACAACTGAGCCTCCAAAGGTCACCCAAATCATGATCCAAATATCCCACTAACTTCCTCCCCGTGACCACTATCCCGGCCTCGTGACACGCAAGTCACGAAATTCTCTTTTCCTTATGCAAGAAAGTACAATCCAACCGAGGATCGTCTCCACTCTGATCTCTGGTTTTAGCTGCGCATATCCCTTGTGCATCACACCACATTCCCCGACAGAGACGGGGACCCCAGTCTCGCCCCCGGTCTAACATCCAGGCTCCAAAAACTCAATACTAGGGCTACTCAAGCCCAAAACTCTTCCACATCATACACTGATCGGAGAACATTCCATCATCACACTCTCTTGCCATCTAGTGAGCACTACGGCTCCCCGCGGTATCACAGCACCCTCTGACTAGTGAGTACTACGGCTCCCCGCAGTATCACAACACCCTCTGACTAGTGAGTACTACGGCTCCCCGCAGTATCACAACACTCTCTGACTAGTGAGTACTACGGCTCCCTGCAGTATCACAACACCCTCTGACTAGTGAGTACTACGGCTCCCCGCAGTATCACAACACTCTCTGACTAGTGAGTACTACGGCTCCCTGCAGTATCACAACACCCTCTGACTCCACTAGTTCGTGCTCCACAGACTATCATAGGCGGCTACCCATACTCGTCTCGAATATTCATCACAGACTCTGGAGGCAATAGTCATAACAAATGTCCACCCTTACGAAGATCCACTCTCCCAAGTAATCTCCCTGGATGCCCATACTCGAAGGCTCTCACTAGATCCATAGATACCTGATATACCACAAGTCGTCTCAACTCAAGATTCACGAATAACTTCAAAATAAAGATATCAATACCCGGATACCCCGGAACACCCCCACCGAACATCACAAGATCCCGCCACAACCACAGATCTCCTGCCCCAAGCACCATATAGATGCAATAATACATTCCCTCTGAACCCCATAACTAGATCTTCATTTTTCTCAAGTTGCAACTTCGGTGTATTCAATTTCTCAATTGCAATACGAAGAAACGCTAACACTACGAAATACGCTGATAATTCTCCGAAACCCTTTTTCCCGCCGCTCAAAATCCAAACAAGGATACGCATACTGACCCGGGAGTTGGCTGCCCAATCATTCTTTATCTACTTGCCCCAACACTGACCAATACCAGATTCCTGACTAAAAAAACACCTGTCGTGGAGACATTCATCCTTCTCAAACAAGTACTTCCCGCATTAACTCACTCTGACCCCTTTCCTCGATCACCGACATCTCTGGTCTCATGATTTCTTACCGCATATCTCTATACTCCACTTATAACTCCTCTTGACAAATCTCTGCTTTCTTACATACGGCACCCGGTTCTCCCCCACTTAGGGTTCGAACCATCACCAAATAGCACGCAACTAACCCATAACTATATTCTCCAGCAAAATCACACCGACCCCCGGAAGGTGCTACACAACGCCCGATAATCCCCCCCTTAAGGAAATGAATCGACCTCATATACTATGAACCTCTGGTGAACTCCTCAAGAACTTCTCGTCAGGTCTGCCTCTAGTCGTTCCAAATCTCGTACCAATTTAGTACCAAACAGCTCAACTGCTCGATAACATTCCTGGCTCATAGACTGAACCATAAAATCATCGTACCCCTCACCTCAACTCATCAACCAACACTCCAACACCGTGTTCATCCCAAGAACAGGTACTCACTCCCAGATTCAACACCCCATGGATAGAAAACTCTCTGAACCGCTGAACTCGACTAAACTCCCCACTGATACCACTACAATACCTCCTACTATGCTCAAATAGGTGTAGTGTGGTCCTCACACATCTTAGTCCCAACTGACTATCTGCTCATGATAAATCACTGCCTCGCGGCACACCTGCTACCTGATACTCTGGTGGGAAATCATCATCAATGACGACCTACAGGGTTTACCCCTAAACCCAAAACCAAAACATCATGCTTCTCATATTTCACACGAGCATAATCAGTACCTCCCAGATCATAGGAGGTGACATCTCCTTTATCGACTGATTGCCCAACACAGATCGAAATTCTCCCTTCTCACTGACTCCTTACTAAAATACTCTGAGGGACTCTCGATCTCCCTCTCATGGGACGCCTCAACGAACTTACTCATGACCGAATAACCGGAGAACCACAAACATACTTCACTACGACCCATGGTACTCATTTCATGGCATCTCTTCTCAATATGCCCCGGTGTATGGTACCCTAACCATAACATCACTCCCCAATCCGCTCCGATGTATGGTACCCGGACCATAACATCACTCCTAAATTCGTTCCGATGTATGGTACTCGGACCATAACATCACTCCTCCATCCGCTCCGATGTATGGAACCCGGACCATAACATCACTCCTCAATCTGCTCTGATGTATGGTACCCGAACCATAACATCACTTCCTCAATCTGCTCTGATGTATGGTACCCGAACCATAACATCACTCCTCGATCGGCTCTGATGTATGGTACTCGAACCATAACATCACTTCCTCAATCTGCTCTGATGTATGGTACTCGAACCATAACATCACTTCCTCAATCTGCTCTGATGTATGGTACCCGAACCATAAGATCACTCCTCAATTGGCTCTGATGTATGGTACTCGAACCATAACATCACTTCCTCAATCTACTCTGATGTATGGTACCCGAACCATAACATCACTCCTCAATCCGCTCCTTAGAACCTTCAGAATGCTCCCTGTATCAAGTATGGGTCTTCTGCTTTCAGTAGTACGGGCCCATACTACCTGCCACATCTACCCATACTTTCCACACGGACCATCCCAGAGCTTTTAAATAGCTGCTCGACCTGCTCTTTCACCAATCCCATCGCGCGTGCTCGCTCCCCAGCGAAATTCTCTATTCTACAAGCGCACTCACCTGGATCGGGTTACTCCCTAAGCTCTTTCGTTGTCCTCCCACTTCTTTGCTATCAGCTGCTGAAGAGCTCCTAATGATGCCAGCCATCTACCTCCTGAATATCGTCATATTCACTTGGTAGCTGACTCCCATCATAGAGAGTTCCACAAAGCACAAAGCAAGCAGCATTCGAGCATCGAAGAATACATAGGACTCCCTCTCTGTGATAACTCCACCTTCTCGGCTCATCCTCGAAAGTACCACCAAACTCTGTAACTCTACCCCTCATGGGTTCTAACTGGATACTCTCACTCATCACATACTCAAAAGCATAACACATATAACAACGAGTCCTAGACTAAGGCATCACAAATCAGGCCACTCTAGCCCTAACATATGAAATACCTAGACTGTCTCTAGCATGCAATATTATCTCATAAGGTGCATCATAAATATCGCATAACACAAAAAAATAAGGGTATTTTGGGAAATCACCGTTCGGGCTCAGGCTGATTGTACACACTGCTCTTTCTTGCTTCCTCTTTGAACCCTTATTCATTTTTAGAAAATTATTTCCTTAAAACTTTTCTTACTTCCTCAGTTTGAGTCCAGATTTACCCGAAGGCGCATCTGAATCCCTCAAACCAAGGCTCTGATACCAACTTGTAACACCGTAAATTTCAAGACAAATTTTTCATTTAAAATAATCATTTTATTCTTAGAAACACTTGTTTAAAATCTCATTCATAGTCGATTTACAAAACATGACTCCATTTTCACTTGCATAGAAAACCAGGATCCTCCAAAATATGACTCTTTCTCTGGTGTGTACAATCAAGCCGGTGCCGTCCCGTGATACTGAAAGAAACCTGAAAAAAACATCACACAAAACACTGTAAGCACGAAGCTTAGTGAGTTCCCCAAAATACCACACATAACACATATTAGCCACTCGAGGCTATAACTCTATGGGTCCGTGCACCCAAACTCTGTGAACCCTCAGGCTCTAACTCTGGGAACCTTCCGGTTCCAATTCTATAAACATGCACAGCATAAATCACATAGAAATAATGCAGTACAACACATCACGTACATATAGCATACAAATACTCTGAACACATAACTCTGGTTACCTACTCAAGGTAAAGTATAGTGAGAAGACTCACCTGGCAAGCAGAAAGCAGATATCCCCACACTGGAATCTCAAACTCGCCACCGCCTAACACGTAAAGCAAATATTCTCATGAATATAACTCTCGAGACTAGAATAAATCCTCTCATAACACCCTCTCATGGGTAAAAGACTAGTTTACCTCTCTCTTGGCCCAAAGGCCACATCGCTGACCAAACCCTAAAAGTCAACGACCAACCCTTGGTCGAAATCAAAGTCCTCAGTCTAAGTCAACCCCTGACTGACCCTACTCGTCGAGTCAACTCTGTGACTCGTCGAGTTCCCATAATCAGAACTTCATTCAATCTGCGACCTAACTCGCCGAGTCCAACAACTCTGAGTCCACTCGCACTCGACTCACCGAGTCATCCCTCAACTCACCGATTCTCGACTCTACCAGAGAATATTTGGGACTCTTCGACAAGACTCGCCGAGTCCAAATGGACTCGTCGAGTCCAAGGCTATCTTCAACCTACTCGCCGAGTTGTTCTTCTAACTCGTCGAGTTCCAGGCCATCTGCAAGCAACTCGTCGAGTCTACCCATGTGACTCGCCGAGTACCACCGTTCTGAATCCATTCAGAAGCACTCCAGGCCATGCAATTGATCCAAAACATAGATCTAGCCTCTTACAACCCATCCATCACGTAAAGTGGCAAACTTTACGTGAATCCAAAGAGATCTAAGCCGTTTGCACATTGGGCTAGGATTTGGGACAAGATGACTCCATCAACCACTCACAAACAGGGGCTTTCATGCACTCTAGACCTTCTCCCTTCCAGATCTGAGGTAGCAACCTCATATCTAAGCTCTAAACTCCAATACATCCAAAGATATGATCTCCAACATCCCCAAAATGATGCATCTAAGAAATAGCAGCTCAAAAAACGAGATATTACCTCAAAGGAATGCCCTAATTGAAATGAGACTCGAATTCAAACAAAGCCCCTTGCTCCAAGCCTTCAATCTCCCAAAATTCCTTCACAAATACATTCTCCAAGCTCCACTCCATCCAACAATGGTGCTTCTTCGTGATTTAGGGGTTTCTGGGGCTCAAGGGGTGATAAAGAGGCTGGGAGGGAAACATAATGATCTTTATATAAGGCTCAAACCCGAGAATTAGGGTTTTCTCCACTCAGCGCCTACTCGCCGAGTCCATTACCCTGACTCGCCGAGTCGGCCACTTAACACGCAACCAAGTCGCGACTCTACTCGCCGAGTCCGCACATGGACTCGCCGAGTCACTCTTTCCCAATTTACTCTTTTAGCCCTTCAACTCTACTCTTGATATTTCGGGATGTTACAATATTAATATATCATATGTTCATATATGTTAACTTTTTTTTTATTTATATATTTGTTCTTTTATGTTCGTTCGTTTATGTTCATTTAGCATGTTCATGAACATAAACGAACAAACTCGAACAATTGAATTTGTTAAACGAACGAACATGAACAAGAAAACTTGTTCGTTTATCCGTTCGTGTTCATTTATTTGTTCGGCTAACTTAAATAAATGAACATGAACAAACTCCGTTCGTGTTCGTTTGGTTCATTTATAACCCTAAGTCTCGCCTATAACCACGTCAACCACACTCCTTCTCCACCATCCACTATTGAAGTGGTTTTATTGCATGAAAGAATATATATATAGATAGAGAGAGAGGGGGGGGGGGAATATAAAGATAAATATGAGAAATGGTGCAACATGGTCGGAACCACAAAAATTCAATCGACGAGCATGACGCGTGGCCGGGGATGATGTATGCGTGCGTCACGTGCTTCGTTTTCACGTCCACTCCAGATAACATTGTTATCTTTTTCCAATAGAAATGTACACCAAAGTAATTTATAAATTAAAAGGTAGAAATATTGGGTGTAGCTTGCATTAAAAAGTTAGGTGTTACACATTGGCTCATTGATTGACTTAACAACTTTTTTGTTTCTTTAATTATTTATTCTTTAACTATTATTACTTTTTATTATGATGTTTACTGCATTATGCGTTTGACTGTTTTGGTTTTGGTTATTTACTATGTGGATTTATATTTATAATTATATGGCGTTGATGTTGCAATTTTTAGTAGCATTTGTATTTGTGCAGGTACACATGTCAATGCGGAGGGTTTAAGCGAATCATCCTTGCTTCAAATCCGTTAAAAAAAATAAAAACATTACCCGTCCCGCTCCAATAACCCTCAGGTCTTGTGTAGTCAAATCCATATCAGTATCCACCAAATTAACAAATATCTGACCCATTAACCCAACCCTTTTATAATGTTAAATTTTCACAATTTTTATGTGTTCCATAAAGTAATATTTATCCAAAAAAAATGTATACTTAAACAAGATGCACATTATTTAATACTCAAAATTCAATACAATAAGAATCACAAATTTACTTAGACATTTAGTTGTATATTTTGTTATCGTGTCTCTCTCTCTCTCTCTCTCTCTCTCTCTCTATATATATATATATATATATATATATATATATATATATATATATATATATAAACAAAAAGCCTAGAAACCTTTAAAATGCATTAAAAAAATACTTTGAGATCACAATTTTTTTTAATTTATATTACTAAAAATCGCAATTTTCTTTATAAATTCGTTGAAAATTTAAAAAAAAAATCGTTTTTTTAAATTGTTTTTTTAACGAATTTATAAAGAAAATTGTGATTTTTAGTAATATAAAGTCAAAATTGTGATCTTATAGTATTTTTTATATATTTTTATGGGCTAGGAGCTATTGGACTCGAATTGGGCCGAGTGGGCTAAGATATGGAGGCCCAAACCTCAAAGAAGCCCATATCAGACACCACCCGCGCAACCCACTCGTGCAACAGCACGCGGGTCGCACACAACACTGCAGGGGCGATTTCAGAATTTCATTTGGAAGGCTATTTGAGGAAGGTTGGTGTCCATCTTTTGGAGACTCTTGGACATCCGGTTTTTGAGCATTCTCTCTGGAGTTTTGAAGACTTTTGAAGGCCAAGAACACCTCAAGAACATCATCTCTTTACCTCTTGATTCTTGTTAAATGTTTGGTATAATCTTCTCTAACCTTGTTTCTTTGAGTTTAGCCATACCTGGCTAAACAAAACTTGATTGAATTTTGTTGAATCCTTTGAACTTTTGTTGAATGTTGAAGAATCCATGAACTTGTTCTTAGATCTTTGTGGGAATGTTTTGTGTTTTAACATCTTATCACTACTTGTATCTTTTTATTCATGAGTTTAAATGTGTTTGTGGTGATTAGCTGGCTAATTTCTTGATTAAGTAAAAGATCCTCAAATTAGCAAGCAACGAATGATTTTTGTGTTGTTTTTGCTTCACATAATCATAAAAACATTTCCTCCAACATGGTAGTGAAAGCATTTGGCTCCTCTGATTTGGTGACTTTTTGGTTCTTAATGCTAGTTGACTTTCACTAATTACATGCTTAATGGAAATTGTGACTTTGACTAAGGAAATTGTTATGAGCTTCTCTAACCATTTTAACAACTAAGAAAAGTCTAGGTAATCTCAAGCTTATTGGGTTACTATAGCCAAATTAAGGATTTAAAACAAGTATTGAACCACTAGATTCTAATGATATGTTCATCAAAAGTCAAAGTGAGGGAAACCTTAAGTCAACCATCCTTCACTTATTGATTTTGCATCAAACTCTTATTTTTGTTGAAATTGTCTATTTAATTCTTAGTTTAGTTATAGTTTATTTCAATTATTTTAAAAGATCAAACCCCCCATTTTTTTATTTATTGTCATTTTACAAGTATTTTTACAAAGAGGTTTTTTCATAGAGTTATAAAATTGAACCGATCTCCGTGGATTCGATCCCTTTACAATTATACATTATTTTAGTGTGTAATATTTAAGGTTATAAATTTTGTTGGACTCGACAACCACCAAGAAGGTAATATATTTATAACAAATACTATTATGATTATCTTTATAAAAAATATTAATATTTATAAGAATTGTAGTTGAACAAGTTCATGTTGTCATTGAAAACTAAACCCATGCTGTTTTCTGATCTTTGCACCCAACTATTTAAAGGGTTGACCTCAACCAACTTTCAAAGTTGGTGGCCAACTTCTACACTCCCTCGTCCTGTAGAAGAGTTTAGTGCCCATGATTTTGATGATGATGTTCCAATGGAAACCTCAACACAACACGTAGGTGCAAGTGAAGAATCTTTGTGGCATTCAAAAAATATGAAAGTTGGTGGAAACAAAAGAGTTGGTGGAAAAAAAAGATGCAAGGGCATTAGAAGTTGAAGAGGAGATTGTCAAGCTTGCAAGGTCGCTAGTGGAAAAAATGAAATAATTGAAAAATGTGAAATGGATAAGGATGTTGATGTGTGTATGGAGAAATTAAAAAAAATAGAATAGGGAGAAGATGATGAAAGACACAAGACTGCTCTTCTGTTATTTGGTGAAAGTGTCGATGTTAGAAAAGTTTGGTTACGACTTTCGCATACTAGTTGTGAGTCGTGGGTGATGGGTGCGGGTAGAAAGTATGGTTACCTTTGATTATGTTTACTAGTTTTTTGTTGCATGACTTTTGGATCCTATGTTTGATGACTTTTTTGGATGTTACTTTGGATGATGTGTACTAGTTTTTTTTGTTATGTGACTTTGATGATATTTGGATATTGAATATGACTTTTGTTATTTACTAGTTTTTTGTTATATGACGTTTATTATATGACTTTTGTTACTTTAACATATTACCTAATTTTTTGTAATAGGTGAAGTATGGTTTCTGATGGTGAAGTTGTAGCTTTTCTTTTACTTGTGTTCTATTGGTTGAGGTCAAACCGGCGTAGACTAAACATAATTCATAGAATTAGAGATCAAGCGGGTATGCGTATACGCAAGATTTGATGTACAGAGACCCTATACAATGTTTCGATATGATTTGTCTTACACAAGAGAAATTTTCTTTATTATGCAACCATTTTACCCAAAAAAATTGGTTGCAAGATAGTAGGACAACAAGCATTGAAGAGAAGACGACTATATTATTATATGTTATAGGACATAATGAAAGTTTTCGCACGGTTAAGGGAGGATTTCATCACTTCACACAAACGATTCATCAATGTTTTCACGAGGTCCTAACGACAACGATGTGTTTTTCAAAAGAAATTATAGTACCAACAACTCCTAATCCAACAAGATATAACTCGGAACGACATAGACGGTTAAAAAACATTTTTTTACATAGCAATAGGTTCATTAGATAGAACTCTTGTACATGTGGTTGTACCCATTGATCAACAAACTCGTTATAGAGGAAGAGGAAAAGGAGAATGTTTTCAAAATGTAATAGGAATTTGTGATTTTGATATGATATTCACCTTTGTTTGGGCTGTATGGGAGGGTACAACACATGATTCAAGAGTTTTGAAAATAGTTGCATTCAATTCGACTTCTAGATTTCCATTTCCTCCATCAGGTTTGTAATATTTATAGAAGTTTTATTATCTATATTCTTTATATAATATGTGTCACAATCATTTGTAGATAAATATTACCTTTGTGATGCTGCATATACAAACACTCGTGGGTTTATGGCTCCATACCGTAATTCTAGGTATTGGTTAGCCGATTTTCGAAGAGGCATACCTTTAACTAGAGAAGAAAGGTTCAATTATGCTCATGCACAACTTAGAAATGTTATTGAGCGCGCTTATGGTGTATTGAAGGCGAGATTATCAATCTTAAAACAAATGGCTCCTTATCCTTTTACAGTGCAAAGAGACATAGTCATTGCTTGTGTCGCGGTTCATAATTTTATAAGGAAATACAATATAGAAGATGACTTGTTTACAAATTTTGAGGATGACACTATGGTTACTCCTAACGTCCAAGGTAGGGGAATTGATAGAGAAAACATACAATGCATAGCCGTTGAATATATGCGTGTTTTGCATGATCAGATTGCAAATCAACTACTTTCACCTACTTTACATTAAATTATTATGTTATTTTAAATTTCATTATGTTTTTATTTGGATATTACATGATTTATATTTAATTTACATTTTGTATGACATTTTTTATTTGTATGTAATTTACATTTTGTATGTACTTGACCCGAGAGTAGCATGGTCCATTTGGGTTGCATATCATCAGGATAATTTGTTAGGATGGACTTTTGAGATAAGGTTATTTATGGTTTATTAATACATTATAAGTTATAATATATTAATATGAAATCATATGTTTTAATTAGTATCGATCAAGAATTAATTTGGAATTAATTTAGTGATCAAAAGAGACTAATTAAATCTATGGGGACTAATTATGAAAATTAGTTATATTTATATGTATTGGGCTTATGATCCATGTTGGACCAAGTTTATGTATGGATACATAAAGAGTTGGACCACATAAACCATGGATCATAAAACCCATGGGTATGGATTATGGGTTATACCCATGACCCTTGGAATCCTACATATAAATAGGTTACTCCATAGCCAAAATCACCACTTCTTTTCTTAGAGAAATATGGAGGTGTTTTGGTGCATGGAATTCTCTCTCAAGAGCCACCTTTGTCCTAGGTGTGTTGTGATTCCATTTGAGGCATTTCATACTATTGGTGCTAAGCTCTTAAGGCCAAATACATCAAGACTTCAAGCCACATAAAAGGTATGTTTCCCTAACTAGTATATCATATGGTTTATGTCAAATGCATGCTAGTTATAGGTTTAATGCCTTGGAAACCGTTTGCATGTATAATCAGTGAAAACATAGATCCAAGGTATTTAGGGTTGTATTTGCACCATAGGATGTTGTATTATACCAAAACCCAACAGTGGTATCAGAGCCATGGGTTGTTTTCTACTATATTTGATGAAAATGTATTTTTTTTTCAAGTTGATGGAAAAAAAAGAAAAGAAAACATGAAGTTTGTCAAATTTTATGATAATTACTTGATTTTATGAAAAACTAATAATTTGTAAAATTTGAGTCACTTTACTACAAGAGTTGAATTAGATCAATTTATTAAAAGATAAAATGATATGATTATTTTATTTGTTTTAAAAGTTTGATCTAAGTGGTTTTAAGGAGTTACAAATTTTGTCATAAAATTTTGGAACTCAAAAGTTTTTTTTTAAAGTTATGATCTTAAGAGTTTTGAAACTTCCATAAGTTATGGATGTGAAATGTCTCATTTATTAACTCTTTAGGTTATGAAGTCCAAGAGTCTTCAAAGGATAATTATCAAAGTTTCAAGATTTGTATTAGTTTATATGATTATCTAATTTCTTGAAAATTGTTGATATGAGTTATCTTTACTTATGAGTTTAATCTAGATCATAGAAAAATTATTTGATTATTGTGTTGATTGGAATATTTGATCTTAATGATTTTTATGAACTCCATAACTTGTCATCAAGTTATGGAACGTGAAGAGTTTTTCTTTTTAAAGTGTCATTAAGACTCATAGGTTATGAAAATAGAAGAGTCTCTATTTTTAATGTCATCATTAAATGATTTAATGTCTTCCATAACTTGTCCTCAAGTTATTGAACTTGATTTTTTTTTTCATTAAACCTTAATTAAACTCATAAGTTATGAAAAATCCAAGAGTTTTGAAAGGTTTCAAAACTTGTCCTCAAGTTTTGGAATTTGTAAAGTTACCCCCCATGTATACTTTAATTCCAAACTAGACCTTAGAATTTTAAAAGTTAAAATTCAACCCTTATACTTTATAATATTATAAGTTAATAATATTTATATATATGTATAAGAGTAAAGTCAGTCTTACCGTTAGTAGGCCTCATTCACGAAGCCGGTCTATAAGGGGGGTATAAGGTTACAACCTATAAAATGGTAGTTTAATGGGTGTCCACTCTCACCCACCGCTTCCTTGACTGGTGGAGGGTCGTTAGCCGAACGGGTAGGACAAGGACTATAATTCTCCCTTCATTAAAAGTATTAATGATAAATACTAAGTAACTAAACCTTTTATAAATACCCAATCTTAGTTACTTAGGAAAATGTGAATAAGGTGCTAATCCATGAAATTACACTTTGCACTTTGTTTAAGTCGGTTAGTGGAGTGTGTGTGGTTAACCGGCACACTAACTCGTATTTAACAAGGTAGGCAAAGGGTAACTTAATGTTTATCATAGTATCGATGGAGCGTGTGTGGTTAACCGGCACATCGATTGAGGGGTAAACACTTAAGGGTGCCAAGTAATTTGCATGGTTACTTCACACCTTGTTTTGTGATCCTCGGCATCCCAATCACAAAACCTGAAGGGCACACTCGAGATTCAAACATGCCATTGAACAGTTCAATGAATCTCAAAGATCTAGGAGTTTCAAAACCAATTAAAACCTAATTATTATTTCGTTTTTCATGGTGGAAATTGGTGAATCGTCATTCACCTACCTTCAAATATTTTATAGCTTGGATTACGACATCCCTCTTCTAAGTTATAAAATAGTTTGTTGGGTCCTAGCCTTAATATTTCATATTGGGTGTCATATTAAGGACTTTAAATCAACTATCTTGAATATCTCCCAAAAGATGTCTAGTTTAGACATTTATGATCTTCCCAAATCTCTTGAAACAAGCTTTCCTAATGAAGATGATGTCCCTTGGAAATCATACTTCTTTCACCTCCTCCAATTATTCTCCCTAACCCACAAGTTCTTGAAAGTTTAAGATCACTCAAGCCCTATTGGCAAGGCAAGGTCTAGGTGTGGTCACATCTTGGAGATGTAGTCACATATTGACAAGCCGGGAGAGTTGGGTGTCAAAGTCTTGAGAAAGTTGGTGGTTCAATCACTTTCTAAGTCACATAGTGAGTTCCTTTGGGACACCTATGAAACAAACTATGGCATGACCCTTAATGATCTTATCTATTTGTTAAGATCAACTTCCTTAAAACTTGATGGACATTGACAATAGGGACACATGAAATCCAAAAAAAGCATTCTCTTCCCAATGGAAAGGGATCGGCCATAGTCAACTCGGTTGACCAAATGGAAAAGAGAAAAGCTAAGTCTGTGATAGTCCCGTGTACCATTATCAAAGGGTCCATATGTTTATATTTCCAAAGGAGGGGGCATTGGTTGCGAAGCTGCCAAATTTACCTAAGGAGGTTAAAGTCAACAAGTTTGACTCTACTTCAGGTAAAGTTCACTATCTAACTCTGTTAAGTTTCTATTATGAGATTCCTGATACATGATGTGACTGGGTCACATGGTAATGTTTTAAGAATCAAAGAAAAGTGAAGAAACTTAAAGAAAGAATACGCTGAATCTGATCGCATAGATGGATTTCTATCGCGTAGTTTGAAAATCGGATTCTTAAGCTACTTCTTAAGAGTTATGAGATATTGCTTAGGAATAGATAACAACAAGTTTTCATATGGATTGTAAGGATAAGTTTTTCCGCATAGTTTTAAAATAAAAGAAATTTTTTGATTTTATTTATTTTAAAATATCCTTACAATGGCATTTGAGGAAAAATTGTTGCTTATATGATTCCATTAATAGCAAGAGTGGAAATATGAAATTGATTCTTTCTTTTGTGGTAATGTCTAAATTTGCCAAATAAGGAAAGATTCTCATCACCCAAGTTTCAATTGGATCAGAACTTGGAATCATGCAAGTTGTATAGCATGATGAATGAGAACTTTCAAGTATAGGAAAAATTAAGACCAATTTCTTGTTCACATGGATGTGTGAGTCAAGTAAAGGACTAAGGGATCGAGTACACATTCTTGTGCAGTGATTAAATCCACCACAAAAGATTGATAAAACTATTCGTCATAGTTTACTAAAGCTCAGTAAATATGGTTATACTTACAAGCTTAAATGTAACTCTGAGACATTGGAAAAGGTTCCAATGTAAGGCAAAGCGAATAAGAAGAATCAACTTAGGAAGAAGGATAAAAATTTCTCAAATCTGAAAAGATGGGAGAGTACTTTAGTATCAGTTTTGTGATCATCTTAATGATTAAGAAACCATAGCACAATTAGTTCTCTAAGGAAATCTTAGTGCATTCTTATGACTAAGAAGAGGAATCTTGAATTGTTGAAATGGTTAAATCAAGAAGATGAGTCATACTTCGTTCCAATACAAGACTTAGAGTCATACTCCAAGTTTGTAATTTGAGTGACATGTCTTAAAGAAGTTTTAAAAACACTTATCAAATGTAAGAGTAAAAGTTTCCTACTCTTGTACATTTGACATTGGTAAGTTGTGATGTTTTCGATAAAACAAAGACCAACTAAAGCCAATTGTGTGAAGTGTTTGTCTTGATTAGAATCTGCACTATCTCTTGGATGTTTGACAAGGGAGTCTTATAGGTCAAGAGGACAGTGGGAGTCTTAAAGGTTTTGAAAGTCTCAAGAACTAATCAAGAATAAAACCTGAAGTTCTTCACTAGCACATGACTTGAGGTTTATAACCTATCATGTTGACATATTCTGTGCCCAATCCAGTTAAAGCTGGCTTTCCATATGAGTTCTTAGATTTCTCAATTGGTTGCGCAACAACTTGGAAGCAATGGCAGGCCCTTGAGATGCCAGGTGGCAAGAAGTTAAGATTGAGTTTAGTCCATATGAGTTTGGATTTGTCATTATCCTTGTCTTGTGACTATGGTTTTGACAATTCACATGGATAAAAACACATACACCATTAAATCTAAGTGTCATAAGGTTTCTCTTCGATTCATGAAAATGATGGTAAGGAAACTCTTTCACTAAGTAGATTTTGAGTAGATAGCAATTGTGGGAATGACAAAAGGTCTAAACATTATGATTACGACATCCCTCTTCATAATTGTTTAGACACACATGTGAGCTATCTAAGAGAGGTGTATGATATTGATAAAGTCTTATCAAGGCAATCTAGTATCATAAATCTGAACTTTGGTAAGAAAGTCAATAAAGTATTGAATTCTAGAAGTTCAGTTGATTTCTGGGTACATGTCAAAGCTAGTGGGAGCATAAGTGTTATGCTAATAATCATCATGTTAGTGGGAGCATGATAATTATGATAAGTATTGCAAGTTAGCAATGTTAATTATAGAAAACAAAAGGTTTCAATTGGGAAAAGTTGTTTTGCTATAATTAAGGGAGAGGAAATTATACTTCATCTCAAATCTATAAGCTTAGATCGTGAGGTTTTAATCATTTAGTCAATGAAATATATATGAATTTCATGTTGGAATGGGTCAACATAAGGAAATTCTGTATATGGGTCCATTATTTGCATTCTTAAATTCGATTATGATTACGGCATCCCTTTTCATAATCTGAATTTGGCAAATAGAAATGGAAATGTTATAGCAAAAGACTGGTTTAGTCTTTAATCATTTAGTCAATGAAATATATATGAATTTCATGTTGGAATGGGTCAACATAAGGAAATTCTGTATATGGGTCCATTATTTGCGTTCTTAAATTCGATTATGATTACGGCATCCCTTTTCATAATCTGAATTTGGCAAATAGAAATGGAAATGTTATAGCAAAAGACTGGTTTAGTCTTTATGTGAGACATCATGAATCGTGTCCCATATGCTTTGGATATAGGATCGATTACATGTGCTATATTCATCCTTTGTAAAATTTTCCTAATGCCTGGGGCATTAAGAAGGGAAAAGGTTTAGAACTGGATATGACTAAAAGGATTAAACAATTATCGATGACAATCTAAGGTTTACCAAAGATTGGTTACTCAATGACAGTTGGAAGTATAGTGATAATTCTGGAAGGACTATATTGACATAATCTGTAAGGAGGCAACTCTTGTTCAAAAGTGATAGTCAAAATGGAATCTGGAAATGTTTCAAAGTTAGAATTTTCATTATGTTTAAGATTAGGAAACTTAATGCAAGAAGGATGTTTCTAAGGAGCTGATCTCTTTTGGAATTCTCTGTAATGGTTGTTGTCAAGTCTGTCTGACTTTGTGCATAATCATTACGAGAGGATCAATGCATATAAGTTTAGAATCTAACCGATTTCAGTAAATGACATGAATTTGGAATTCTTGTATTTGCAATAAGGATTTGGGAGTGTGAAAAGAGAATCATTGAAGTTATGTTCAATTGATCTAGTTCACAAAGTAAAGATCATAGACAAACATAGTATGCATACTTGGTGTATGACATGACTCGTGTTTAGAAAATATAGTGTACATGCTTGGAGCATGGGACAACTATTGTTTTAAATTCAAGAATATAGTTGATAGCTGAAACAGTATACAATGAATAATGTGTAATCATATGGTGATAAATAAAAGGTGTTTTATTTATGTTCATAGGTTTTGATACCATATTGGATTCAATTATTCTTGTGTTTCATTTTGCTTGTTTTGACTTCCAGAATAAACTAGGTTATTCTTCCGGAATGACTAAGTTATTCAAACCATCCACAGTCGGTCATATGTTGGAAGTAGATATGAATCAAGACTGTCATGGGTTGGCTTGTAGAGGTCTAAGATGTTGGAAAAAGGGCTACAACACCCATGAGTGCTCATAAGTTCTGAGTATTGGATTCAACCCGCGCTCATTGGAATCACTTCATGGATTTTATCACGAGTGATCATGAGACGATAATATCTTATATTCTTCAAACCTAGAGATAAGAGTTGTTACTATGAGTTGGTTGTACATTGATTGCACGAAAACGCATTTGGTAAATCGGTGCTATAAAACGTGCCTTTGTGTATGATTCAACAAGTAGTAGAAAAATCCATATGAGTCGAAGTTTATCCATTCCTTTTACCTTCGTGATAAAAGCGATATCTGTGGGCCCCTCGATGATTTGATGATGACAAATGGAAGTGCTCGGCCGGGCCAGGACTGATTTGATTTGTTCAATTAGTCAGTCGTCATAAATCAGAAATCGAGAAACAACAAATGGACAGAGAGAATGATTATAATCCATGTCTCAATCCATATTATATTTAGAATGGAGGAATATATGATCCCTTATCTAATGGACGCGTCATTGATTTGTTCAGAGTTCGACAGCGGCTTTAAGAGCTACGATTGCTAGTCGGGTTATGAAGTCGTACTTGCAATAATAGTTTTAGACTTATCCAAGTGGGAGACTGTTGGATTAGATGCCTAAGCCCATAGCTATTATTGGTATGTACTTGATCCGAGAGTAGCATGGTCCATTTGGGTTGCATATCATCAGGAAAATTTGTTAGGATGGACTTTTGAGAGAAGGTTATTTATGGTTTATTAATATATTATAAGTTATAATATATTAATATGAATCATTTGTTTTAATTAGTATCGATCAATAATTAATTTGGAATTAATTTAGTGATCAGAAGAGACTAATTAAATCTATGGGGACTAATTATGAAAATTAGTTATATTTATATGTATTGGGCTTATGATCCATGTTGGACCAAGTTTATGTATGGATACATAAAGAGTTGGGCCACATGAACCATGGATCATAAAACCCATGGGTATGGATTATGGGTTATACCCATGACCCTTGGAATCCTACATATAAATAGGTTACTCCATAGCCAAAATCACCACTTCTTTTCTTAGAGAAATATGGAGGTGTTTTGGTGCATGGAATTCTCTCTCAAGAGCCACCTTTGTCCTAGGTGTGTTGTGATTCCATTTGAGGCATTTCATACTATTGGTGCTAAGCTCTTAAGGCCAAATACATCAAGACTTCAAGCCACATAAAAGGTATGTTTCCCTAAATAGTATATCATATGGTTTATGTCAAATGCATGCTAGTTATAGGTTCAATGCCTTGGAAACCGTTTGTATGTATAATCAGTGAAAACATAGATCCAAGGTATTTAGGGTTGTATGTGCACCATAGGATGTTGTATTATACCAAAACCCAACACACTATATATAACAACAGGTTAAAATTGTTATTTTTCATCACTCAACACATTCAGTCAAATGTACAATCAAACAACAAGATTTCTTACTCAGTCAGGATTTCTTACCCAGACAAACCTTTCATAGTCAGCAACTATCAAACGGGGCCTAAATTACAGTTTATAAGCAAAGAAAATGACAATTACACCATTCAATCCAATCCATTCTAGATTTCTTCCTCCTATTCTTGATCCACAAAAAAGTTAAGGATTTGATGATATTTGCACATTTTGTTGGGGATAGTCGATTGTTGTTAAATGTATTATCATTCATTGCTTTCCAAATGATCCAAAGAATGCCATAGCATATCCCTAGTAAAAACCTCCTTTTTTGAACAATATGATGTTCCCGCACCTTTTTAAAGTTCCCCATTGATACCCCACACCATTTGAATATCCATTCTAAAACTGATATTGGATATTCACACCCCACCAAAGCATGATCAACGCATACTTCCACCTCACCAAATTGACCGTATATCCCTATGGAAGAAAGAGATAGATTTTAAGGAATTCTATCCATTTTTCCCTCCATGTGAAATGTTGGAAAATTTAGTATTAATATTTATATTTTTACTAACTTTGGACATATATAAGTATATACACATGTTGTATATACAACTAACTCTAAGTGAGTTTGTGTTCTCCTCCACGAGGACTTTGAAACGATATATTATATGTCCAAAATAGAGTATATGTGAATGAGATATCGATACTCAAAGATGGGTATTTGAGAATAAATTTAGCAAAAACAGAGGAACGTGGGAATGATTCTCACATTGGTAGAAAGACCAAACCAAATAAGGTTTATAAGCTTGAATGCATGAAAGGCTTACAAGTTTGTGTCTATGGTTATGCTACAATTCCTACCCGCGTGCAGGGGGGGGGGGGTGAAAATCTTGGATTTCGTAGACCAAAAACACCGAACACGTGCATGGGCACGACCTGTGGACATGAATGCAGCTCCGAAAACTCGAGCGCGTGCTAACCTTGTTTTTGCTAAACTTGACAGTTTTAGTCATATTTTTTTTGAATTTTGTAATGGATGCTTTAATTGCGTAATTAATGACATTTATTGGCATTAAACTCTCAATCAATTAGTGATTTGTTTCCATTACACAATTCAACTATAAAAGAAGACCTTGTCATCTCATTTAAGCACACGAATGAAAATACTCTTCTTCTTCCTCCTTCTCTGCACTCCTGCTTCTGGCGATTCTTTCAGGCAAGTGGTAATATTAGGCAGTACAAAATACTGCTAATGTTGTTTTACCCTGGGAACAGATGGCGAATCTGTTTAAGGGAATCAAGTCCAACTCGAGCCTCAGCCACTGCGTTTGCTTCTAATCTTTTCTTTACATGAACCTTTCAAAGGAGAAAAATGAAGACATTACACTAACAGTCTTAAACAGATTTATTCTTTGTTCTAACCATTTCATTTTTCTTATCTTTTATTCTAAATCGATTTTGTATCAGGTTTTCCTGTAATCTATTTAACTGTGGTTACATTCTTTTAGAATGTCTGGAACTCCCGCTGCTACTGCAACTCCTGTTGCTGGTGCTAAACCTACTGTGAACCCAAATACACTGGTTCCAAACATCATGGCTAATCATGCTGAGAGACCTGGAAAATTTTTTGGTCTAAACTTCAAGAGGTGGCAACAGAAGATGCTATTCTACTTGACCACCTTGAACCTGGCTCGATTCCTAACAGAAACTGCTCCTGTAATTGTTGAAGGGCATGTTGATGCTCAATCTGTGAATGCAGTGGATACATGGAAGCATTCAGAATTTCTGTGCCGCAACTATGTGTTGAATGGGTTGACTGATGCACTTTACAGTGTTTATTGTAAAGTTGCAACTGCTAAGGAACTATGGGAGTCTTTGGAAAGGAAGTATAAGACAGAAGATGCTGGAACCAAGAAGCATGTTGTTGCTAAGTTCTTGGAATACAAAATGGTTGACTCAAAATCTGTTATGAGTCAGGTCTAAGACCTTCAGGGCATCATGCATGATAACAATGCAGAAGGGATGGATCTTAATGAGTCATTCCAAGTTGCATCAATGGTTGAAAAGCTTCCTCCTGGTTGGATAGACTTCAAAAACTACCTTAAGCATAAGCGAAAGGAGATGTCTGTGGAGGAACTGGTGGTGCGTCTTCGCATTGAAATAGACAATCGAATGGCATTGAAGAAATTCAGTGAAGTTAAATCTTCCAAGGTTCATATGGTGGAAGTTGGTCAAACTTCCAAGAGCAAAAGCAAGGGACCTCACAAAAGGAAAGCAAAGGGCAAAAACATAGGCCCTAAGGCAGGAACTTTCAAGAAGAAGTTCAAGTGCTACAACTATGGCCAACCGGGTCACAAGGCTTCGGAGTGCCCGCAACCTAAGAGGGAAAACCATCAAGAAAACATGGTGAATGATAACATGGAGTTGGTGGCCATGATTATTGATCTCACGGCTATGGTTTCTGAAGTGAATCTCATAAATACAAATTCAAAGGAGTGGTGGATTGACACGGGGGATATTCGTCATATGTGTCATGACAAGAGTGTTTTCAACACCTACAAAGAAGTTGAAGATGGTGAAAAGCTCTACATGGGAAATGCAGCCACCGCGGATATCAAAGGTGTTGGTGATGTCATTCTAAAAATGACTTCGGGGAAAGAAGTGAAGCTTAGGGATGTTTTGTATGTTCCTGAACTTCGTAAAAATTTAGTGTCGAGTGGTTTGTTGAACCAATTTGGTTTTAAACTAGTGTTTGAGTCGGACAAGTTTGTTTTGTCCAAAACTGGTATGTTTGTGGGAAAAGGATATGCCTTGAATGGCATGTTCAAATTGAATGTAATGGTGACAAACAAAATGAATAATACAAGTTCTAGTTTTGCTTATTTTCTTGAGTGTTCAAATGTTTGGCATGGTCGCTTAGGACATATAAATTATAATTCTATTAAGCTATTAATTAAACTAGAATACATACCAAAACTTAATATTGACTCAAATCACAAATGCCCCACATGTGTTGAAGCCAAACAAACTAGATTATCTTTCCAAACAATCAAAAGAAACACCGAACCTCTTGATTTAATTCACACTGATGTGTGTGATATTAAGTCAATTCCTACTCAAGGTGGGAACAAATACTTCATTACATTCATCGATGATAGCACGAAATATTGCTACATATATTTACTTAAGAGTAAAGATGAAGCAATACACAAGTTTGTCTTGTACAAAAATGAAGTTGAGAATTAACTCAACAAGAAAATTAAAGTGGTTAGAAGTGATAGGGGTGGAGAATATGTCTCTCCATATGCTGAATTTTGTGCGAAAAACGGAATTCGTCATGAATTCACATCACCCTATTCACCTCAATCCAATGGAATTGCTGAAAGAAAGAACCTGTCACACCCCGAAAATCAAAGGCGGAAACATTTCCGGGGTGGACTACCACGTTGTGTATCAAATCCAATGTACATAGTAATCACAGTAAACAACCATTACATTACATATATATATATATATATATATATATATATATATATATATATATATATATATATATATATATATATATATATATATATATATATATGAAAGTTTACATTTGTTTCAAAAGTAAAGTTATACAAGATATACATATGCATCATATTAACAAAAGTTGAGACGAGTCTTCCACGCACTCCGTCTTCATCAAAAGAGATCACCGGGTACCTGTCTAACTTGGACCTGAGAATACAAGCGGTTTGAAAATCAGCATAAAGCTGGTGAGTTCATAAGCGGTTTTATTTTATGAAAATGTATCGATTTCCTTTAGTTTCCGAAAAAAATTGTTATCCAAGAAAATCCCATATTTTCTTATGTGAAGTTGGTTTAGTTATCATTCATTAGCAATTCGATTATGTGTTGTGTTTTACCCCAGGAAAATCCCATATTTTCCTAATTGTAAGATCAGTTGTATATCACAAAGTATAGTTTAACACACAAAACTATATAATGAAAATCTTGGGATCACTATCCCGAAAGAGATATAAAATAGTTTGACACATATGAAAGTACAAATTTAAGATCATGGGACTATCATCCCGGACTAGACACGAGATAAGTTGATGTATATATGGAAATAAAGATTGAAAACCATGGGATCACTATCCCGGATAAGATACAGATTTGGAAAACCATGGGATCACTATCCCGTATAAGATATAGATACAAAACCATGGGATCACTATCCCGCATAAGATATAGATACAAAACAATGGGATTACTATCCCGTAATGGATATAGATTAAAGACCATGGGATCACTATCCCATATATGATATAGTTACAAAACCATGGGATCACTATCCCGGACTAGATATAAAATAGTTTGATAATACCATGGGATCACTATCCCGAAAGAGATCTAGAAACAAAACCATGGGATCACTATCCCGTATAAGACATAGATACAAAACCATGGGATCACTATCCCGAACGAGATATAGTTTCTAAACCTAAACTGTGAATAAGCTAATATTAATACATGTTGTGAGTCGGGTAACCATACTAATACGACAACGTGACCTCCTTGACGTTTGTCAGACGTCGAAACGATATCCAGAAATTTGTCACCCCAGGCGTGCCCGCCTAACTGTAGCTAGCAGTTAAGGTGTGGGATTGTCAGTCCCGAATATATCTATTCACAAATTCCGCGCTCTCCCTCCAGGAGACTCTGGTTACACATCCAGGGAGGATTTACTGATCATCCATAAAGGGTAGTGACTATCTCACAAACCAGTACTAAACTATTCACAGGGTTCTCATAAAATATCGACATACAGAAGATTATGAAACATAGTACAGTAAATATAGATACATACAATGAAATTATCTGACAATACATTCAAATGATACGGAGATAAACTGAATTAGACATAGTTTATCTAATAACTTGATATAGATATCGATATATGATAGAAAGAACAGTAAAGACCCCCAAATTATTCCCATAATAATTTGATTAGTTTGATTGTTTCCTTAACTAAAATTCTTTTAGTTGTAATTGATAAGTCATTCCTTATGCTCAGCATAATACATACGGAGTAAAAGAGTTTATAAGTTTGTCAGATATAATTTGAAACATATCAATGTTTTGATTTGAAAACAGTTGTAGTTTGCTTGTATTCCCCCCCTGAAAACATTGAAAACAGTGAAAAAGCCGTAGGGGTATGAACTCATTGGACGAGATATGAGATGGTTTGGATGCTAAGAGTTGATCCGGAACTTGTAAACACACGAGGTTCCTAATTATGATGTAAAGATACATATTTGTATCTAATTAGGACTTAGATTGATTGTTGGATAGGGACAATTGCTTCAAGTCGCGATAACACTCCGATACAAGTGTTTGGAAGGACCCGGGTGGCGTTTAGGGACATGAATGATGCGAGGGACTTAGGAAATGAGTTGGGACTTCAAAGGAACACCCCCTTTTAGGGAGTTTACGGCCACAAGACCCATTCCCCATGAGTTTACGGCCGTAAACTCATGGTGGGGTCAAATATGGGCAAAAGTGACTTCAAACACTTAGGGGAATTTTTCTAGGTTTGGTTCAAAGTCTTGGAATGGATTTTTAACATCAAAATGGCACATTTTAGGGATTTTACGGCCTAGCATGGTCTCATGGCCGTAAACTCCTATAAATCCATGAAAAGTTGTGTTTTTGGATCCCAAACTAATCACATGTGATTGCTAAAATTGTACCAAAGCCTTATATGCATTTGTTTGAAATTTTGAAGGGACTTTTGGAGTTTACGGCCAATGAGACCCCTCTCATGGCCGTAAACTCTCTTAAAGAGCAATTCCATGTGTTTTAATGCCAAAAACTTGTTTGTATGGACTTCTAAAATTCATTCCAAGGCTTTAGGGGTGGTTTAAGGACATTTTGACATGTGTTTATGAGTTTACGGCCAAAGGCTATGTGCTTAGGCCGTAAACTCCTAAATGTGATGCATTTGATGTGTTTAAGGTCTCCAAACCATTTTTAGATGATTCTAGGATTTACCACAAGGACATTGGTTGAGTTTCAGGTCATTTGGACATGTTTAAAGACACTTAATCCCCCATTTAGAGGAGTTTACGGCCCAAGCACATGCCTTGGCCGTAAACTCTTATTTGTCCCCCAAAAATGATGTTTCATGTGTCCAAATGTAAATATCTATGTTCTATAATTCATAACTAAGACATATGAGTGGTTTGGAAGGATTTAAGGGCATGAAAACCCTAGATATATGAGTTTACGGCCCAAGAATGATCCTTGGCCGTAAACTCCTTCAAACATCACAAAGTTCATGTTTTAATTGTTTAGAGTCCATATCTTGAAGCCATTTAGCCATATCTAAGTCCCAAACTTGTCAAGGAGGGGTTTAAGGGCTCAAAAACCCACTTATTGTGAGTTTACGGCCCATGAATGCTCCATGGCCGTAAACTCATGTATGTGGTCACAATTTATGTTTTGAATTCGAATTTGAAGGCTAAGAAGGTTACAATACAAGCTAAGGAATGTACCTTAGAGATTTGAAGCCTTAAATTTGATTTTTGGACCCTTAAACTTGGATTTAGGAGAGAGGTTAGAGAGAGAGTAGAGAGAGAAGGAAAAAGCTTCAAATGGATGCTAGAACACTTTTATATAGATCCTAAAACTTGTACGCAGTGGAATTCTACCCGATACCGGCGTTAAACGCGGCTTTTGGTCGCACTCGATTAAGTTTCCGTCACTCGGCGGGGACATTTCTAAAACTTATGAAATAATTATTTTCGGGCTAATTACATGAGTTCCTGAGTGATTTAGACACTCATTAAATTATAATAAACATATAAGTTTAAATAATTTGACCCAAAGTGTAAACATAACGGATTTGATAACGGCGACTTTTCGGGTAGAACGGGTTTTGGCAACGAACAATTTCGGGTTGTTACATTATCCCCCCGTTAGAGGGAATTTCGTCCCGAAATTCAAAGAATAAGATATAGATCATGAGTTTGAAATGAGACTCGAATGGATTTGCTACTTCGGATCTTCACTTTCTCAAGTGGAATCGGGTCTCTACTGTGCGTTCTAGTGAATCACTAGGGTTTCGTTGGGTAGAAGCCTCTAAGGATTCGAGACATGATGTACCGGATAGATGTTACCAAGCTCTACGAGCATCTGAACCGTGAAGATCGTAGAATAAATCTCTACGAAGATTTCAAAGAGTATGGCGTGGAACTAAACTTGACGTTCGAATGAAATTCCCGGAAACTCTTCGGGACAGACATTTAGTAGAAGGAGCTACTAACTTCTCGTTTCTCAATGATCATGGAAACGAGGGATGTGGTAATTCGTATCAGAAAAACTCTTGAGTTTTAAAGCGTGACACAATATGAAAGTTTGATGCCGAAGATCATGAGAATTAGGTCGAGGAAAAAGATATAGACAAGCGACCCTCTCGAAACCAAGATAACAACACGAATGAGACTCAGTCATTCCATGTTAAACGTAGCATCAAAGTATTTTCGTGAAAGGTTTCTCATTTAACCAAATGGAACATAATAGTTCTCTGGACCGAGGATTTAATCTATAGGTACGAAGTTAGTGTTCTCAATCTCATTGGTTAGTCGTCTCGATGATGCACATTTCAATCACATACGAGGAATTGAGCTTAGAAAACGTTCAAATAGATAGGTAACAGTTTTCCCTCTAAATACTGGAATCGAAAAGAGTTGCAGGTATAAGAGTTATCAAAGAGAAGTATACCTGCGGCGACAGAGGGATCAGTGGTGGTAGCTGCTTTGGGACAGTTCCTTTTGAAGTGCCCTGTTTCACCACAATTGTAGCAGGCTGGACTGATTCCTGCTCCCGATGATTGGTTCGTTAACTTGGCCAGTTTTCTGCAGGTTCGAGCAAGATGGCCCTTTTTGCCACAGCTGTCGCAGATCCTTTCGCGACATGGACCAGGAATGCGGTGATGGTAGTTGCACTTACCACACCAAGGAAGGGTACCAGTGTATCCACTGGTAGGAGTTTGGGCTGTAGAACCAACAACTGAGACAGCAACAGGGGCAGTAGCAGCATGGACTGCTACCGTTTGTTGTTTCTTCGAAGACCCTTTCGTACTCGGGGCCTTTCGTTTGTTCTGAGATTTCTTTTTACTTTCACCTCCACTTGTGTCCGACTCGGGAGTGGTAGTTTCCTCATCAGAGTTGTCTTCGTGATCGATCAAGATTTTCGCAAGACATTTAGCGCTGTCGTACGTGTCTGGATTTGCAGCCAAGACATTCCCTTTAGTTGGCTGGGTCAATCCCCAGATGAATCTCTCGATCTTTTTACTCTCCGGGGTAACCATTCCCGGACAGAGTAATGCCAGGTCATCGAATCTTGAAGTATAAGCAGTTATGTTGGAATCCTTCATCTTAAGGTTCCAGAGTTCGTGTTCTAATTTCTGAATTTCGCCCCGAGGGCAATACTCTGCTAGAAGAAGCTCCTTCATAGCTTCCTAACCCATAGCATTTGCTACAGGTAGGGTTAAGGATTTGACTCGGCCGTTCCACCAAGTCAGGGCTTTGTCAAGGAAAGTGCAGGCGGTGAATTTGACTTTGTCAGACTCCGAACAGGCACATATTTCGAAGATTGACTCGATTTTCTCGAACCATCGAGTCAGGGAAATGACACCTCCAGTGCCATCAAAGGTTGTGGGCTTCGCGTTCATGAAGTCTTTGTAGGAACCCCCTCTTTGGTGTTCCTGGCTGTCTTCTGGAATTTGGGGTTGGGGACCACCTCCGGAGCCACCAGGATTCATTTGTGACATAGCTGCCACCATTGCATCAGTCAGAACTGTCTGAAGTGATGCGAGATCGAATTGAGGAGGAGGTGGCGGTGGAGGAGGATTGTCGTTGTTCTTCGAGCTGGGTCTCTTTCTTGGAGGCATCTTGATCTAAAAAGATCAGGAAAGAGAGGATTATAAGTCCTCCGAATTGAATCAAGAGATATTGAACAGAGGATATCTCATCAAGACAGATATAGCATCATATTAAGCGATAAAGCAGGAAAGAGTTATCAAGACAGAACATTTTATCGCTAGCGGAATGATCAAGTAACATCGCATGTACGAGGATTGGCTCGAGAAATACTCCCATAGTATTTCATGGTTCGCTGCAGCGACGATTTGTTGTTTGAGATATTAGGTAAGTTTTAGGCATGCTGCGTACCACAGTTACTCCCAAGCACATGTTGGCCGTGTCTCGAATGAATATAGTTGGCCAGACTATATTGACCCTAGACACGACTACATAACTGCCCAGGTTTAACCGCAGTGTACAACACCCACAGTTACTCTCTGATACCAAATGTAACAACCCGAAATTGTTCGTTGCCAAAACCCGTTCTACCCGAAAAGTCGCCGTTATCAAATCCGTTCCGTTTACACTTTGGGTCAAATTATTTAAACTTATATGTTTATTATAATTTAATGAGTGTCTAAATCACTCAGGAACTCACGTAATTAGCCCGAAAATAATTATTTCATAAGTTTTAGAAATGTCCCCGCCGAGTGACGGAAACTTAATCGGGTGCGACCAAAAGCCGCGTTTAACGCCGGTATCGGGTAGAATTCCACCGCGTACAAGTTTTAGGACCAATATAAACGTGTTCTAGCATCCATTTGAAGCTTTTTCCTTCTCTCTCTACTCTCTTTCTAACCTCTCTTCTAAATCCAAGTTTAAGGGTCTAAAACTCAAATTTAAGGCTTCAAATCTCTAAGGTACATTCCTTAGCTTGTATTGTAACCTTCTTAGCCTTCAAATTCGAATTCAAAACATAATTTGTGACCACATACATGAGTTTACGGCCATGGAGCATTCATGGGCCGTAAACTCACAATAAGTGGGTTTTTGAGCCCTTAAACCCCTCCTTGACAAGTTTGGGACTTAGATATGGCTAAATGGCTTCAAGATATGGACTCTAAACAATTAAAACATGAACTTTGTGATGTTTGAAGGAGTTTACGGCCAAGGATCATTCTTGGGCCGTAAACTCATATATCTAGGGTTTTCATGCCCTTAAATCCTTCCAAACCACTCATATGTCTTAGTTATGAATTATAGAACATAGATATTTACATTTGGACACATGAAACATCATTTTTGGGGGACAAATAAGAGTTTACGGCCAAGGCATGTGCTTGGGCCGTAAACTCCTCTAAATGGGGGATTAAGTGTCTTTAAACATGTCCAAATGACCTGAAACTCAACCAATGTCCTTGTGGTAAATCCTAGAATCATCTAAAAATGGTTTGGAGACCTTAAACACATCAAATGCATCACATTTAGGAGTTTACGGCCTAAGCACATAGCCTTTGGCCGTAAACTCATAAACACATGTCAAAATGTCCTTAAACCACCCCTAAAGCCTTGGAATGAATTTTAGAAGTCCATACAAACAAGTTTTTGGCATTAAAACACATGGAATTGCTCTTTAAGAGAGTTTACGGCCATGAGAGGGGTCTCATTGGCCGTAAACTCCAAAAGTCCCTTCAAAATTTCAAACAAATGCATATAAGGCTTTGGTACAATTTTAGCAATCACATGTGATTAGTTTGGGATCCAAAAACACAACTTTTCATGGATTTATAGGAGTTTACGGCCATGAGACCATGCTAGGCCGTAAAATCCCTAAAATGTGCCATTTTGATGTTAAAAATCCATTCCAAGACTTTGAACCAAACCTAGAAAAATTCCCCTAAGTGTTTGAAGTCACTTTTGCCCATATTTGACCCCACCATGAGTTTACGGCCGTAAACTCATGGGGAATGGGTCTTGTGGCCGTAAACTCCCTAAAAGGGGGTGTTCCTTTGAAGTCCCAACTCATTTCCTAAGTCCCTCGCATCATTCATGTCCCTAAACGCCACCCGGGTCCCTCCAAACACTTGTATCGGAGTGTTATCGTGACTTGAAGCAATTGTCCCTATCCAACAATCAATCTAAGTCCTTTTAGGGATTTTAAGGCCACAAGAGCCATTCCCCATGAGTTTACGGCCGTAAACTCATGGTGGGGTCAAATATGGGCAAAAGTGACTTCAAACACTTAGGGGAATTTTTCTAGGTTTGGTTCAAAGTCTTGGAATGGATTTTTAACATCAAAATGACACATTTTAGGGAGTTTGTGCGAAAAACGGAATTTGACCATGCTAGGCCGTAAACTCCCTAAAATGTGTCATTTTGATGTTAAAAATCCATTCCAAGACTTTGAACCAAACCTAGAAAAATTCCCCTAAGTGTTTGAAGTCACTTTTGCCCATATTTGACCCCACCATGAGTTTACGGCCGTAAACTCATGGGGAATGGCT
Source organism: Lactuca saligna (assembly GCF_052625555.1). Lineage (NCBI taxonomy): Eukaryota > Viridiplantae > Streptophyta > Magnoliopsida > Asterales > Asteraceae > Lactuca > Lactuca saligna. The sequence goes on from NC_136424.1 coordinate 8,472,752, forward strand.
CTTGTGGCCTTAAAATCCCTAAAAGGACTTAGATTGATTGTTGGATAGGGACAATTGCTTCAAGTCACGATAACACTCCGATACAAGTGTTTGGAGGGACCCGGGTGGCGTTTAGGGACATGAATGATGCGAGGGACTTAGAAAATGAGTTGGGACTTCAAAGGAACACCCCCTTTTAGGGAGTTTACGGCCACAAGACCCATTCCCCATGATTTTACGGCCGTAAACTCATGGTGGGGTCAAATATGGGCAAAAGTGACTTCAAACACTTAGGGGAATTTTTCTAGGTTTGGTTCAAAGTCTTGGAATGGATTTTTAACATCAAAATGGCACATTTTAGGGAGTTTACGACCTAGCATGGTCTCATGTCCGTAAACTCCTATAAATCCATGAAAAGTTGTGTTTTTGGATCCCAAACTAATCACATGTGATTGCTAAAATTGTACCAAAGCCTTATATGCATTTGTTTGAAATTTTGAAGGGACTTTTGGAGTTTACGGCCAATGAGACCCCTTTCATGGCCGTAAACTCTCTTAAAGAGCAATTCCATGTGTTTTAATGCTAAAAACTTGTTTGTATGGACTTCTAAAATTCATTCCAAGGCTTTAGGGGTGGTTTAAGGACATTTTGACATGTGTTTATGAGTTTACGGCCAAAGGCTATGTGCTTAGGCTGTAAACTCCTAAATGTGATGCATTTGATGTGTTTTAGGTCTCCAAACCATTTTTAGATGATTCTAGGATTTACCACAAGGACATTGGTTGAGTTTCAGGGCATTTGGACATGTTTAAAGACACTTAATCCCCCATTTAGAGGAGTTTACGGCCCAAGCACATGCCTTGGCCGTAAACTCTTATTTGTCCCCCAAAAATGATGTTTCATGTGTCCAAATGTAAATATCTATGTTCTATAATTCATAACTAAGACATATGAGTGGTTTGGAAGGGTTTAAGGGCATGAAAACCCTAGATATATGAGTTTACGGCCCAAGAATGATCCTTGGCCGTAAACTCCTTCAAACATCAAAAAGTTCATGTTTTAATTATTTAGAGTCCATATCTTGAAGCCATTTAGCCATATCTAAGTCCCAAACTTGTCAAGGAGGGGTTTAAGGGCTCAAAAACCCACTTATTGTGAGTTTACGGCCCATGAATGCTCCATGGCCGTAAACTCATGTATGTGGTCACAAATTATGTTTTGAATTCGAATTTGAAGGCTAAGAAGGTTACAATACAAGCTAAGGAATGTACCTTAGAGATTTGAAGCCTTAAATTTGAGTTTTGGACCCTTAAACTTGGATTTAGGAGAGCGGTTAGAGAGAGAGTAGAAAGAGAAGGAAAAAGCTTCAAATGGATGCTAGAACACGTTTATATAGGTCCTAAAACTTGTACGCGGTGGAATTCTACCCGATACCGGTGTTAAACGCGGCTTTTGGTCGCACCCGATTGGAATTCTACCCGATACCGGCGTTAAACGCGGCTTTTGGTCGCACTCGATTAAGTTTCCGTCACTCGGCGGGGACATTTCTAAAACTTATGAAATAATTATTTTCGGGCTAGTTACGTGAGTTCCTGAGTGATTTAGACACTCATTAAATTATAATAAACATATAAGTTTAAATAATTTGACCCAAAGTGTAAACGGAACGGATTTGATAACGGCGACTTTTCGGGTAGAACGGGTTTTGGCAACGAACAATTTCGGGTTGTTACAGAACCGTACCTTGAAAGAAATGGTCAATGCCATGATAATTAGTTCGGGTGTAAACCGGTCAATGTGGGGGGAAGCTATTTTGTTGGCTAACTATCTTCTAAATAAGATACCTCACAAAGAAAAGAATGAAACACTGTATGAACTTTAGATGGGAAAAAATCCATCATATAAGTACTTACGAGTGTGGGGGTGCCTAGCTAAAGTTGTAGTACCATCGCCTAAGGTACAAAAGTTAGGGCCTAAAACAGTGGATTGTGTTTTCATTGGATATGCACAAAGTAGTAGTGCTTATCGGTTCCTTGTGCATGATTCTAAGAATCCTGAAATACACAAGAATACTATAATGGAATCAAGGAATGCGTTATTCTTTGAAGATGTGTTTCCTTGTTTGAACATGGAAGTTGAAAGCCCATCTTTACCAAATAACAAAGCTGTTTAAGAGGAAGAACAAGCTCAAACACACTATGTGGATAAAATTCTTGAAAATTTTGCGAAAGGAGACACTAGCATAGCTAGAACTCTAATTGACACTAGTCGACATCTACGTAAAAATAGAGGTGATAGTGTTAATCAAGTGGAATACTCAAGAATTATTGGCAGTCTGATGTATCTAACGATTTGTACCAGACTTGACCTAACATATGCTGTGAGCAGACTAAGTAGATACACTAATAAACACAGTTCTGAACACTGGAAGAGTATTACTAGTTTGCTAAGGTATGTGAGATACACGCGAGAATATGGACTGCATTATGGAAGACATCCAGCAGTTATCGAAGGATACACAAATGCAAATTGGATATCTGACATAAAAGATTCCAGATCTACAAGTGGATACACTTGGAGGTGCTGCTGTAGCGTGGAAATCATCCAAGCAAACGGTTATATCTAGATCCACGATGGAATCTAAATTTATCGCCTTAGATATTTGTGTTGAAGAGGTGGAGTGGCTACGTCAATATGTAAAGGACATTCCCGAATGGCCCAAGCCGGTAACGGCCATATATATACATTGTGATAACCAATTTGCAATTGGTAGAGCTCAAAGTACAATGTATAATAAGAAATCAAGGCACATTAGACGTAGACCTAAAATGATACCACAACTAATCTCTACGGGGGTTATCACGGTTGACTGGGTGAAGTCAAAGGATAACATCGCGGATCCGCTTACCAAAGGCTTGAGTAGAGATGTAGTCTATAAGTCGTCAAGAGGAATGGGACTAAAGCCCATGAATGAGTAAATTCATACGAAGGAAACCTTACCCAGAAGACTGGAGATCCCAAGATCTGGGTTCAAAAGGATAACCTAACTGTATGAGTGAGGCATGTCACTGTGGGGGAGTTAACATTACTTCCTAGTCCATTCCTAGATGTAGTGACAAAACTAGGCTAAACATATGGTTTTTAATGATTCTTGGAATCACCTATGTGAGAGAGAAGTAGGGTCGTTTCGATGGGAGTTATAGGGGCACAATTCCTAAAGCTCTTGCAGAACTAGGCTAGTGTTCATGACCAAAACGAACACGTCTATGAGGATATGACTTTGCCAGAGAGAATTCTATGAGATTTACATTGTCGTCTACATAAATGGCAGCTTAGTTCAAAGACATCGAGATCTACTAACTGCTAGGAGATTAAGTGCAACTTCTTAAGGGAGGGTTCAAAGGGTAATACCTACCAATCCTATGCATGATTCAACTGTTGAAAATTTCGTTTGGAAATTGGATGTGCAGAGATCGATATTCATTCATGCGGGGGATTGTTGGAAAATTTAGTATAAATATTTATATTTTTACTAACTTATGTATAAATATATACATATGTTGTATATATAACTAACTCTAAGTGATTTTGTGTTCTCCTCCACGAGGACTTCAAAACGATATATTATATGTCCAAAATAGAGTATATGTGAATGAGATATCGATACTCAAAGATGGGTATTTGATAATAAATTTAGCAAAAAGAGAGGAATGTAAGAATGATTCCCACATTGGTAGAAAGACCAAACCAAATAAGGTTTATAAGCTTGAATGCATAAAAGACTTACAAGTTTGTGTCTATAGTTATGCTACAATTCCTACCCGCGTGCAGGGGGTGCAAATCTTGGATTTCGTAGACCAAAAACACCAAACTCGTGCATGGGCGTGACCTGCGGATACGAATGCAACTCCGAAAACTTGAGTACGCGCTACCCTATTTTTTTGAATTCTGTAACGGATGCTTTAATTGCGTAATTAATGACATTTATTGACATTAAACACTCAATCAATTAGTGATTTGTTTCCATTACACGATTCAACTATAAAAGAAGACTTTGCCGTCTCATTATTACACGATTTAACTATAAAAGAAGACCTTGCCGTCTCATAGCACACGAATGAAAATACTCTTCTTCTTCCTCCTTCTCTGCACTCCTGCACTCCGGCTTCCGGCAATTCTTTCAGACAAGTGGTAATATCCAGCAGTACACAATACTGTTAATGTTGTTGTACCCTAGGAACAGACGGTGAATCTGTTTAAGAGAATCGAGTCCAACTCAAGCCTCAGCCACTGCGTTTGCTTCTAATCTTTTCTTTACAGGAACCTTTCAAAGGAGAAAAACGAAGATATTACACTAACGTGAAACATATCACTTTAATGGGAATTTCTTTTTACCAAACTAATTCACCATTGTCGATTGAATAGCTGGAATCCCATTTTTTTATCAGAGCACCAATATCAAATTTTACATTTAGTTACGATAATATTTTTAATATAATTAATACTTTTTATATGTATTTTTAAGGTACATATTAGAAAATCATTTTTTTTGTTATACCAAACATTGTTTTTTGTTATACTAAACATTGGAATCAGTTCATTTTCACTAGTTTAATTTTTTTTCTTTTCATTTATTTTTTCTATTTCAATTTCATTTCTCTGTATCAAATGTACCTTAAGTATCCTTATATTAAAATTCCAATTCTGCCCTGTAAAAATATATTTATAAAATAGAAATTCGACAATAATGTATCTCAATAGCTAAAAATGACACACAATTCAGGCGTCACCGAAGAAATAAATGTCATGCGTTCCATAGGTTTGACGTGCGACGATACCACATTTTTCTTTTAAATTTAAGTACAACAAGTTTAGGGTGCGTTACAGTAAACATCACAAACTGTAAGGTGCACATCTGGCTATCTTTCATCTGATATTCCCTATATATATTCTGTAAAAAAGGAAAAACAAAATTTGTATCGAAATTTTCTGAAGAAAATCTTAGCAATTGAAGCAAACAAAGATGCCTTTGAAAATGGTGGACGCAACCTTATCGACCTTCAACACCGTTTTCGAGAAATTCAAATCCGAAGCACCAAACAACAAAAGCAATCTCATCTTGTTCTTGGCTGATATCGAACCTTCCACTAATCTCAGTTGGTGCCCTGGTAATTTCCTTTATTCAGTTCGTTAGATTTGTATCTGTTTGTCGATCATACCTCATTGATCCGCGTTTCTGTTTTTCCCTTTAATTGTGATCGCAAAATAATGTATGGAATTCGAACTTGATCGGGGTTTTGCTATCGACTTGATCGTTGCAAAGTTTAATGTAAAAATTGAATGAGTTGATACTAATTTTGGAATTAAATCATCTTTCTACTGCTCTTTGATGAGTATGTTGGAGAAGTTTTGCTGGATATTGAAGGGCCTATTTTATCCTGGTCGAGTACAAAGTTGAACTCAAAACATATAACAAATTGAATTCGAGTTTGGATGAATTTGACCCTAATTCTTATCAACCTTTTTGTAAGTGGAAATATATTTGTTTGGAACTCAATTTATTGATTGATTGATACTACTTCTTGTGTCATCTTTTCACTTGCTTTGTCATTAGATTGTGTGCGAGCTGAACCAGTTATATACAAAAAACTGGAATCATCAAGTGATGACGTGGCGCTCCTTAGGGCTTATGTGGGAGACAGACCCACGTGGAGGAACCCACAGCACCCATGGAGGGTGGACTCCAAGTTCAAGCTAAAAGGAGTCCCGACTCTAATCCTTTGGGAAAATGGTGAGGTTAAAGGTCGCCTTGAAGACCATGAAGCCCATATTGAACGCAAGATTGATGCCCTAATTGCTACCAAATAACCATATGATATCTTCTAAGTGTTTCCAATAAGGTTTTAATTACTTGACTAATTATATGTTTAGACTCTTCGATGAAGGTAATAATAATGTATTGAGGTTATGATATCCAATTAATGTGCTAAATCGAGGGTTTGAAAGTTTTATCCACAATAGCATTGTGCTTTTTAAGCATCGAGGTTTAATAAGAAATGAAAGTAAGATGCTATATCAAACAATAAAATGAAAGCTTATTCCTATTTCTTGCGTTTGGCCTTTGATTGGGCTAAATGCAAGAATAAGCAAAGCACTTTCATTTTGTTATCTAATATAGCATCATACTTTCATTTAATCCTCTTTTACTTTAATGTCTATTGTGCTAGAATTAGGTACATTGCTATTAAGCTCATCGTACTTTGAAAGTACAAACAATGCTAGAATTCAAAGAATACGTTTATTTTTTTTTTGGAAAATGAACTTCCCTATCGAGGGTTTCGGGCCAACTTTCGCGCACCGACTAATCCCCTGCTACAAACATGGGCCTATGCCTCATGCCCTGGAGACGAGCCTCCATGGCCACAAGGGCTGAGTAGTGTCAAGATTTGAACATGAATCAATAGGTTATCCACTATATCTTTCATATGTCTTACCAAGTTACTACAACCTACGTGTTAAAGTATATGTTCATGTTCAACCTGTAAACATCACATAAATTCTCTACTTGCTTAATTATGTTCTTTTTTATCACGAATCTTGAAATAAGATGCAAAAACAAATATCAAATTGTTGTGTCCACCAACACTACCGTGTAACTTTAGCTTTCTTTTAGATTAGATTCCTCTCTATTAACAAACCAAAAAAACAACATTACAAATTTACAACCATCATCCATCAAGATTTTAAGATAAAAAATAAAATCAAATAGAGTTGCTTACTTGATAGTAGCTTTGATCTGATGGGTGTGTCTCAAGATTTCAGTTGCTTACTTGATAGTAGCTTTGATCTCATAGGTATGTCTCAAGATTTCAAGTTGTTTTCTTGAAATACGATTGGTTTGGTAGATAAATTCGTGTAGTAGTATGATTGACATTTGGATGATGCTTTTATTAGTTAACAACAATACTATAACATCCTATGAAGATGACTAACCAAAACCATTTTATTTAGGTTGTGTTTGGCGCGCCACAGCTAACTGATTTTTTGAGGTTTTTTAAGTTGTCATGTTTGACAAGCAAAAAAGTAGCTTATAAGCTAGCTTATACTTGCTTTTTAGGATCCTTTTTAAAATTTTTTAAATATACCCATTAATTAGTTATAAAAACACATTCTTTTAAATGTTTCTTTATGTCATTTCATATTTTTCAGCTAGTTTTATCAAACGTTATTTTTTATTAGCTAGCTTTTCAGTTATCAGCTAGTTTTTTATTTAACAGCTAATTTTTCAGCTATCAACTAACTTTTTAGCTAACAAGTAATTTTTCAGCCAGGACGCCAAACATAGTCTTAAACAAAGATGTTGAAGAAAATGAATTGACAATAGTGTATATATGCTTTAGTTGTAAATTAAAACGCAAGTAAAATTATAATAATTTAATGTTATAAAACAATATTGTAATTTAAGTAAAATAATAAACAAAAACTTTATATCATTTAAAGCACATATATAAAATGAGATGTTGGAAGCTTTTTTTTTCTTTTCTTTTCAACGATGGAATGAGAAAAAACTCGTGTGAAGTATGTTTGTTTGGATGGAGTGACAAATAAATGAAATGATGAATGCATCAAATATATAAATTATGTAATAAAAGAATTCACTAACGAGTCAATAGTCAATACGGTTCATGATCATGTTTAGTTAATATGTAAAAGTTGAATGGATTTTCATGAGCTCATAATATTATATATAAATAGAATGTATATTTAAGACATTGTTATGCCGTTATTATGTAATAAAATAATTCATTAACGAGTCAATACTCAATACAGTTCATGATCATGTTTAGTTAATATGTAAAAATGGAATGGATTTTCATATGATTTCATAATATTATATATATATATATATATATATATATATATATATATATATATATATATATATATATATATGTATATTTAAGACATCATTATGCAGTTATTATGTAATAAAGTAAGAGAAATTAAATATTTTCTTACCTTTTGTTCCTACATATGAACTTATCCAATTAAATAATGATATATGTAACATTTAATGCTCATTTAATAAAATTTAATTATATTTTATGATACTAATATGATACGTATTATCATTTAAACGGATAGGAGGATTGATATGAGCAAAAGATAAGAAGATATTTAATTTCTCATAAAGTAATTCATTGACGAGTCAATAGTCAATACGGTTCATGATCATGTTTAGTTAATATGTAAAAATTGAATGGATTTTGATATGAATTCATAATATTATATATAAATAGAACATATATTTAAGACAGTGTTACTATTATGCAGTTATTTAGTTATAACTTTGAATACCAATTGAATGGAATGGAATGAACGATTTTTCTTTTTTTCTTTTTTTTTTTTAGTTTTTGGATTCCATCATACCAAATATCACCTTCTCCTATGAATACAAATTAACAAGAGTAAGAGAATCACATCTATCTTTTCAACAACAAACTATTTTATTCCTTCAAACAAAACAAAAACAAATAGTTCCTTTTTCATTTCAATGTTTCCATTATACCAAATACTATTCAAATTTCAAGTTCAATTGTGTTTCATATTAGATATTACATGATCAATTCTTTATCTGTTCATATAAAACCCAAATCACAACACCAATAATCGTGTCTCTGATCAAGTTCTTAACGATGGTATCAACCCATGATGATGATGATGATGATGATCCATTGACTGAAGAAGCCCTATCTCCCACAAGATCACGAAACCTCAAGTCTCCAAGATCAGAAATCAGTGCATAAATCACACCATTAAGATGCCCTCTCCCAATAACCCCTACAACTCTCTTACTATCTCTTACAGCTTTACTTCGCTTCAAAGACCAAGCAATATACTGAACAAGAAAACAGGACATAAATCACAAAACAAACTGTCTTCTATCAACAAGACTCACCTCCAAAAAAAAATTTTAAAAAAACTTACAGTGTCACGTTCATGGATCAAAGGTTGCAGCAATGAGGGATATGAAAAACTCAATTGCTCGTATAGTTGAAAGTTGCTGTCATCTGCGGTTGATTCCTGGAACATGGGGTTAAAAAGATGATTGTTATTAATTATTTGTGATTATAAAACTGGTAGATAGATGGATAGATATGGAACCTTGAAGTTTATCTTGGATTGATCCGATGATGAAGTTATTCCACCAAGAACTGAGATAACAAGGCTTAGTTTTTCCTTCCATGTAAGAGAGTTCCAGGCCCTTTCGAGCTTAAATAAGAAACAAAATTTTATGATAGACAAACAGAATGATTAATAAGTAAAAGATCAAATGGATAGAGATGCATACTGTTATTTCAATAGGCCGATCTCCTAATACCACTTGTGCACTAATTTCTTCGGATGCTTTTCTTGCAGCGCGAAACTAACATAAAATTTGTCAATTAAGAGCGTGAAAAGTTTGAAGATGGTTCTTGTAACTATCTATTGTCTAAATTGTATACCTCGTCACCAAAAGGGCGATTGATGTTTGAGGAAATCTTGGAAGAGAATGTGGCCAACAGTAGACGTAGTGCTAGAGCTGTTTGACCACCTGTTAGGCCGGAAAACATGGTGAATTTGGTTTTTAGCGAAGTAATAGATGAAATTGGATGTGTATGGAGATGGAGATGGTTACCTAGGTTGATGCTGCGACTAATGGCGCCAAGGAACCCTGAACCGGATAAGGAAAACGGATTGGACTTTAGCCTTGGTTCGATCTCAGTGTC